>NC_047131.1:15310910-15638410 GCF_009829125.3 Periophthalmus magnuspinnatus | reverse complement strand
GACCTGATTGTATAATTCTGTCTCATCTGCAGTGTCATTGGGAGTTTTTCTGTCTTTTTGGCTTCATTACTGCGATGGAGGAATCTTCAAGAACAGGTGAGTCCTATTTTATACTTAAACAGTTACACATTGTTATTCATACAAGACATGAAAATGATATGATTATGAGCCCACTAGGCTCATAATCATGCTCATGTAATGATTATAAAATTTTACATTACATGAGCATTTTTTACTCATCTTTTTTTTTTCTTAAAATGTTTGCAAAATTAAAAGAAAATTCATTTAGAAATTTTAAAGTTTAATTTACTAAGGCTGGTGTTGGTAGTGTAGTGGGTTAAGCTTTAAACTATGAACCAGATAGTTCGTACATATTGCAACTATCTGGGTATTTTGGCAACTGGTGTAAAAACAATAAGGAGCAACTGAATACATAACAAAACTGCATTATACCAGCAAAATATCAGAATGCCCTTTCACTATATTGGTAATGGTTGTCAAAAGTACAAAACATCATATTAAAGCAAAAACTAGTATCGAAACTACATAGTCACTGAAGCAGGTATTGATGCTAAAAAAGCCACATTCACAGGATAATAGAATAGAATAGAATAGAATAGAATAGAATAGAACCTTTCCTGAATAGGTTTAGAATGATATTGAGCTGTATCAGAACAAGAATAAGTCCACATAGACTAGTATACGCCTATGGACCACTATGGAACATACCTGGAATACTGAGGGACACAGTTATAACACCACATGGGAATATAAAACAAAGTACTAAGATTTAATGTTGAATATCACATTCTATTGTCTAAAGAAAGAGTGCTTTAAATATCATCGTGTTCTCTGAATCAGTATTGAGCACTGAGTCTATTCCTTAGTATCAAAATCAAGTCTGAAATGTTATTATCTTGACAACACTAACCTGTATGCCCTCCCTGTGCAGAGGCAGCTCCTGGTCCAGCTGTCTTTGGCTGACCTGCTGGCCTCCTCCGTGCTTCTGTCCATCACCTCCTCCAACATCATCTTCACCGGAGACGAGCCCAACCTGTGCCTCTATGGCCTACCCCTGGCTCTGGTATGTGTCATTTCATCTCACTTAGATCCACTTTTACATGTTTTCATCAATCAAGAGTTTTGTCTCTGTCCCGGTTTGTCTCTGGTGCAGACTTGGTTTTGGTCCTATTCTTGTTCCATGATTTAGTCCCAGTTTTGTTGTGATATGTGCAAGTGTGAAGTTTTGAACAAAACCTAACTGAAAAATGTTTTAAGTCCCTAAACCACTACAGACAAAGTTGATGTTGTCGTTCTGTTATTTTTGACAATCTGTTTGACATGTATTCAAGTGCTGAGAAAACCTGCATTTCTGCTCTATCATCTCTCAGTTAATCATTGACTCCTCTGTATATTTAGTTTCACATTCAAAAGTTGCTTTATGATATGAAATCCCCTTGCTCTGGCACTTCACACAGACTAGTTTATGTTTGAGTTAGATGTTTTTACAGCCTGTCATTCACCTGATTTTGGTTAATGTGATGTTATAAAAATATGTCAAGCAGTTTTGCTGCGTCACGGTGCCTGCAGTTATAACTTGTATTGTCAACTAACTACGTGGATCAAATCTAAGCATGTCTTTGGATATAATTAAAGGTGCACTGTGTAGCTTTTCTGGTAGAACATCCACCACCTGCTTGTCTCCATGGAGATTATATTGCTTTGCCTTGAATGTTCCACAGTAGTAGTAGTAGTTGCATTAAGTCTATCTGTTTACCATTTATTTGATTAGAGGTGTTCTCAAAAGTCTCTACAGACCTGATCTGTAACATGACCTGCTTGTTTCTATGGAAATAGATGAAGAAGTTTAATGCCATACTGTGAAACATACCAGGCAAGTAATAACATCTTAATGGAAAAGTTACATCATGTACCTTTAAAAACAAATGATTTTCAAAGTAAGAAAGAGCAGAGGACCTTGTAACACGGCAACTGTTGTTATTCAATGTCATTCATGGTGGAATTCTTGATACTGATATGGGAACTGCACATGATTTCAGTATTTGAGAGAATGCTGTTTCCATTCATGTCTTACTGTGTGTGCTTTGAAATAGATAGAGGAACTTAGTCATAACTCCAGATAGTTTCTTGAGACAAAGTTTACTCAGGGCCAGTATTTAGTATAACGTAAAAATATCCATGCAGTAGATGTTTCCCAGGACACTCTGTTTAGAGACGCAATGAGTCAAAGTGAATATTTAAAATCATCAGTCTAACAAAAAAATTTCAAATATTAAGAGTACAGAAATGTGTGTGATTAACTGTCACCTAAAGTCATATGTAATTAAATGTGCACTATGGAGCTTTGTTTCTCTATTTAGCATTTATTGAATTGCATGTGTTTTAATGCAGCATTTGAAGCAAAGCAATAACATTTCTAAGGAGATAAGCAGGTGTCAGACCCTCCACTAGAAAAGCTACATAGTGCATGTCTCATAGGTCTGTCACAATAACAAATATGGAAGTTTGATATATCACTGAAGAAAATATACGATAAATGATAATATTGAAACTAATTTATGCCACTGACACAATAACCCAAGGGCAGATTTAAAACGCAAAAATTCTAAATGTACAATATTGTTAAAAAATATGAGTTGCAATAAATAAATGGCAGAATGAAAGTTAAGTTATTAATTCAACATTATATGGCTTAAATCTTATAATATAGCCAAAAATAACCAAAAATGTACACATAAATATTGACTCACAAAAAATATTGTTCCAGCAGTCATATATGAACGATAAGTCGATATAGTAATTATTGTGACATGCCTAATGTTTAACACTATTTGAGGAATGAGGAATGATGAGAATTTGTGGTTTTCAAATTGGGGGGCAAGAGGCTGATTATATTGTGTTTAAAGGTTAAATAGACTCAAAAACTTGCTATATTACCAGAAAAATCAGCATTTTCACTATTAATTTTAGCTGTATTAAATATTATTAGCCTTCTGAAGCCCTGCAAAAAAAGATATTTTATCAATAATCATGACAATCATAAAAATCATGTTTCTTAACTTTCCACTAAACACTAAAATTACCAACTAGTGAACCGGAACAGTGCAGTAGAAGCAATAGTCCATAACAATATACTACTTACTACCCAGTATTTGATTTAAATTCAAAGGTACCATTTTAAGTACATTGTCATTGACTTTTGTACAGTCATGTGTTACAGTGTTAGTGTTAAATCCTCGTTGACATTAGATTTTTACTTCTGTCTGCTTTTCCAAATCAGAAATGTCCATAACGAGCACTTCATTAAGGTTAGAAGTTTTAGAATTTAGCACTACTTCTTGCATTTTTCTACTAGTTTTTTCCTACAAACTCCTACTAAACTGATGTAAAACCGTGATAAATATTTATATATATTTAAATATTAGAAAAACATGATAACCTGTCATATGCACTTTAAACACACACTTGCTCACGTGTGGCTATCAGATAGAGCCTATGTGCTGATACAGTCCTGCTGAGTCCATCCACTGTAATCTACTGCACAGGGAAATCTACAGGTAAAGCTAATATGAGCAAAACTAATATAAGAAAACTGACAGACTTGCCTGACAAGGAGGGAAAGGCTCTGATAACAGGCTGGAGAGACACGTGCATTGGAATGTGCAGTATGTATGTAGTATATGGCATTGAGTTGAGAGGGCGTATACAGGAAGATTTGTTTATCTCTAGAAAAGTCACGTTTGACATTGCGTATTTTCTACCACTTAAACTGCAGTAAATTCTTTGAGCAAGACACCTGACAAAAAAGGGTACAACCAGATAAAAGATATACAGTCAATGCATCTCTATGTGCACCGATTAAGAAGTATGTCTACTTCTGTGAAAATTTAGGCCTACCATCACCTCCCAGACAATTCAAAGTAAGACTAAACGAGACCAACATTTAAGCTAAACCAGGTCTATACTGTAACTAAACCAGGCCTATAACAAACATGTCACTTTCACACCCTCACTATAATATCCTCATTGTGTTGCAGGTGTTTTACTGCCTCTCGTTCATGCTGGTCAACAGTTATGCCCTTAAGTCCAAGAACGTGTTGCAAGGATGGAGGACACAACCAGCAGGCTCTGAGGATGTGCAGGTGAGCCACTGACCAAAAAAATTGTCTTCTAACTATTTATTTAAAAGGACCATATTACACTATTTTCTGATCTATATTATAGTGTTGTTTCCTTATCAAAAACAGACCTGGAGTTGTGTTTTGTTTCATTCACACTTTTAACACTCAAACCTTTTATATTTAGGCTGTGTTCTTCTCTCAAACTGAAAATACTCTGTTCCACCTTGTGATGTCATGTAGTTATACAGGAAGTGCTACTGAAGGTAAAAAGTAGATGTTAATATAAAAACTACTGCTTCATTTGGAGATGTAGACAGACTAATAATAAAGGATTACTCAAACATGTTTGAATGAAACAAAACACAACTCCAGGTATGTTTTTGAGGAGGTAATAATGGCATAATGTTACCTCCTTATGGCTTTTACTTATATTTGTTAATTTTGTTCTCTCAGAGTGGAAGAACCAAAGAAAACATGTATTATGCACTATTATGGTGAGTCTGTTTATTTCCATTTGTATCAACTTACCATGTTATATCTATGGCCTGACTAAAGGTGCAATATGTAACTTTTCTGGTGGAGGGTTCATCACCTGCTTGTCTCCATGAAGATGTTATTCCTTTGTCTAGAATGTTCCACAGTATGGGATTGAATGAATATATCTTGCAGTTGCATTTATTCAATTACAGGTTTCTCGATAATACCTTAAAAACATTCATTCTTACTGTGAGCAGGCTCACCTCTCCACAGATCTGACCTGTAGCATCACCTGCTTGTCTCCAGGGAGATAAAGAAGTTTCATGCCATACTATGAGAACATTCTAGGCAAAGCAATAACATCTCCATGGAGACAAGCAGGTGACATGCAGCCCACTAGGAAAGTTACACTGTTAAACTTTAACTGATCGTTCACTATAGATGGCTATAGATATTTGTCAGTGAAGTGATTGAGTAGGATTTTTTATCACATGTTTCAGTTATTAAGGGCGCTGTACCTGATTTATATTACCTTAAAAATGTGAAAAACAACACTAGTTCATTTTAAACTGGTTAATTCATAAGTTATTCCTCAATTACATTATGCATTCCAAGCTTCCTAATTATTCACCATGATGAGTTTATAAGCACTTCTGATACTCTCTTCTGAAATTACACAATTTTGTTGTCACAGTAAATCTAACAACAACTAGCATGCTAACGTGTACTTCCTGTTTGTTTGGCTTCATAATTAGACGTAGCTATTTTGACCTCAAGAGCTGCTTATACAATTTATCTGTACTGTTGCAAAATTTAGCTCAAATATATGGGAAAAATCAATTGGGTAATGGCCCTTTAAATTACAAATATTCAAATTAGACACAGAGGTTATTTATGTTTTTGATTTTCATAGGATCTTCTTTATTGGAGTATACGTGACCTATGCTGTGTTTATTGCCCCACCGACAACCGATACACACACTGTAAAGACGGAGCCTGACAGTTGTAAAAGGTACCATTGTTTTTCCACTCGCATGATTTGACAAAAGTGAAAATTCCTCTTCATAATTTTGTTTTTGTTTCAGTTGTATTTTGTTCTCACACGTCTGGAAGGACAACTGTTCTGTTTATGTAAGTTGTATTCACATGTTGTTGTTTTTTTTTACATTTGGATGTTGTATAGTAGAGTGACTGATGATGTAATGTTCTTTCTCTCTCTAGGACTTAAAGCATCAAGTGCCAATCTATTTCTTCCTGTGTTTCATGGTGGTGGAAGTTATACTGTCCTGCACGGTATGTCATAGCGTACAGTAGATGAGCTAATGAAGCTGCCATATTTAATAAATTTGCGGGGGGGAGCTTTCTACCATGTTATAACCTTATCCCCTCATCAGTCATTTAGCGATCTCTCCCGGGCCCTATTCGAACCGTTCCTACTGTTAGCTGTAAGATTCTGTGCAATGCTCAGCCCACAAGCCTCTGCCATCTAGAATGTATTTTTCAACATAAAATAATAGTTTCTAGAGTACCAGTCTTCCAATTTGTGGGTTTAACCTCTTGTACTTTTTTCAACTTTACCTGTTCACAGTTATTGCAAAATATACAAATAAGCACATTTAGGGTGTGTTCACATTTGTCCTTGTTGGGTCCTGGTTTGAGCTAAGTTTGGTTGGTCCTGTTCTACTACTGGTTTAGTCCTGGTCTAGACTAGTCCAGGATTAGTTCTGAATTTAGTCACTGTTTAATCCCAGCTTTGAAGTGACCTTAAGGGGTTTACATACATATAGTACTGCGTTTGTCTGATAGTTTTTCCCTTGTCCATGTGCAGGTGATTTACCGTGGGATCTTTAAGTGGCACGAGGGCCAGCAGCAGCAGGGCCTGTTCCCTGTGGAGGGAGATGGACAGTCCAGGAAAAGGTTTAAACATCTTAAGTACACGGCGAGGAACAGGGTACTGGTCATCATCATTTGCTGGACTCCAGGTACAACATTAAACTGCCACCCTACTTCTGCTACTGCTACTATTACTACAACTACAACCTCTTCTAATACGACAATAACTAGTATTATTATTACAACTTCTACAACAACTATGACTATTTTTATTTATTTAGAAAAAAAGGACAGTACATATTGATGAACATATGCTACATGTGTAAATATGCCCGATTTTAGCCACAGGTTCATTTCCTTCTACAACTACAACAACAATGATTAATACGACTAGTACCACTGCTGCTAATTGACTTTTGTTTAAACTAATTCAGTTCTCTTTGCCATGCAGCTCTTCTCCTATTCGGGCTCATGTGGGGCATTGAACCATCCAGACTCTTTCCACTTTACATCATACAGGTAAAGTAAATTTACAGTACAGCAGGAAATTTAATAATAATGAGAAACACAACATCATACATTTTTAACCCAGGTATATTTTGAAAATGGAAGTAAAATGAGCAGAAATAAAATAAAATCAACCAAAAATAAAAAAGTAAAACTCAAACTCAAAAATCATTGTTAAGAATTGTCGACTCATTGCCGTGAATAATTAGGATGTTTGGATTGCATAAGTTGAGTGAGGAATAACTTTGGAGCACTGCAAACTGTTTAAAATTAACTAGTTCTGTTTTTCATGTTTATAAGACAAGTAAAAACCAGGTACAGCGTCTTTAAAACTGTACAAAACGTTGAACTGTTTGTCTTTTCACTTGCAGGCTGTTACAGTGTCTTTACAAGGCTTGCTGAACAGTATAGTGTATGCATGGAAGCGACCGAACTTCACAGAGGCAGTTTTAGGGGAGCGCACGCCTCTGATCACCTACAACCACGTGTCATTTTTTGAGGAATCGCTTAAAACGTCTGTATGACTGTTAAAACGCACCGTGTTTTTAATGTTTTTTTAATGTGCATTGGACTATATACAGAAGAAGAGACTGTACGGTGGCTAAGACTGAATAAAATAGATGAAGGAAGCTCAACATTAGAGCAGTGAAGATAAGCAAATGGTAGCAAATAGTAGCACGTTTTATGGTATAAACTGACAATAACAAATGTGTTGGTTTATGAAAATGTACATAGATTATCTGTTGTAACTTATTTCTATTCTATTTCTGTGTCACTAAGTTTGGGATTTACTGTTTTTGAAAGAAGGCCTGTCATGACAACACATTTTGAAGTATTATATATGGTTGAAGATAGACGATTAATGATAATATTGAAATTTATGCCACTAAAATGGATTATCCCTCCCCCAAAAATATTTTAAATGCACAGTATTATTAAAAACAACTTTAGTAATTTGTTTGTATCTTTAATAAGCAAAGGTGGGTAGTACTCAGTTACATTTACTCAATTACATTTACTTAAGTACCTTTTTAAAGAAATTGGACTTTTCATAGCACTTTTCCAGCAGCATATTGTTACTCCTGCTTGAGTAATATTTGTATTGAAGTAACAGTACTCTTTCTTGAGTAAAAGTTTTGGATAAACTTCTCACTTTCCCACCCTGAACTTCAAATTAATAATCAAATGTTACATCCCTACAGTTACTCTTATTTGAGTAATTTCTGCTTTGTACCACTGCTTTGTAATCCTACTTGAGTAATATTATTTTGAACGTTACTCTTACTTGAGTACAATTCATACAATTTATAATACAACCTTCTACAGCTCAAATATAATCGTATTGCCAAAAAATAACCAAATATTTCCCACCAGTGCAAAGAAAAATGTATACGTGATAAATACGGCCCCGCAAAAATTATGATTCTATCCTTCAAATATTGAACAATAAATTAATGTAGTAGGGTTTTCAAAAGTATCGAAAATCAGTTACTGAGCATATAAAAAAAAAAACTTTCATTTTGTGTAATTTTGAGCTTTATCAGAACAAAGACCTCATACTAAGATAAAGAAAGGACTAGTATTTTGTGTTGAAAATTACATTCTATTTCTAAAAAAGGATCATTATGGTATCGTAATCGGTATCGGTAGTATTGAGTTTCAAATGTTTGCATCGTGACAACACTACAATCTATTTTTTAATTACCTTGACAGGCCTAGAAATTTCCAATCAGAAAATCCACAAAAGTTGAACCTCATCATATATTGTCTATGTTTGGGTCCAAAATTTGCATAAAACATTCATTTTGTGGTTTGAAGTCAACTGTCAACAATCACATTTTATGATTGAGTATTGTCACCACTTTTTAATACAGCTCAGGGTTCAGCCGTCAGAGATTCAATTCGCCTAATGTTAAAGCAATGGAGATTTTAAGATGCTTAACACTAAACTTAGAGCTCATTCAAAAGTATTCTGACACTATAGCGCAATAAATGTGTTTACCTATATCGGGTTGTTTTTACCAATGTCTCTTTGTGGACATTGGAGTTTTTGACTTGAATCTGATCGCTTATATATGGCTTCTCTCAGTCTATCCTGAGCTTTATTTTATATTGAAGTCGTTGAACTTTGTGCCAGCCTTTCTTTCATGTGAATAGTCCCAGTAGTTACAGAGATATTAATCATAAAAAAGGTCTACAAATCTACATTCTGACACTCACACAGCAAATTCCAGCAAATTCTGTCCTGTCCTCCAGCTGAATTTTACACTTCCATTAGAAGGTTGTGACACTTTGTGAACCCAAACTATTCGTACAGTGTGTTCACTATACATTTATATAATTTTGTTTTGGACTTTCCACCAGTTAAACCAAGTGCATTGAACTCAGATGTAAGGTGTTTAGGATGTCCTTGAACCTGCTCCGGTGGCATTCCACTGTGCATTGTGATGTTATGTTATGTTATGTTATGTATGCACTGACTTGAGAGACAGAACACAGGAGCTTCACGTGGACATGTTCTTACAAGTACAAACATAAGGACATAACTTTATGACTGTGTCTCTGTTTAACAGTTCAGAGTTAATATTTCTCAGGGGTCATAGATCGTCTGACTGCTGTAAAGTTGTACAGTCAAAATACTTGTACTGTTTTGTAATGTGATGGCTGAATATGTGAATATAAGTGCAGAGGTGGCTAATCACTTACTATTACTTTTAGCTTTTACTTAAAGTGCATATGACAGGTTCATGTTTTTCTAATTATGACTTGGTTTGGTGGGATGGTACTTTGCTAAATATTTATCATAGTTTTGCATCAGTTGGAAGTTTGTGGGGAAAAACGTTGAGAAGAAAAGTACAAAAATACAGGAAGTAGTGCTGAGTTCTAAAATATTCCATCCAAAATGCAAGGAGAATTTACTCACAAGGAAGATATTTTTTGGCAGTATAAACCATTATTTAATAAATGGGTTGTCACTAATGTGTATTTGTCAAATTATAACTATTGTTCAGTTTGGCAAGTTTTGGCTCTTGTTATTAACAGTTAGGGACTTTCTTCTACATATTTTACAGCTGCTGCCCAAGTCCAACTAGGAAGTAAAACTCTAAACTACACTAACATTTTAAAGTTTTGTTTGTAAAATCTTAACTATAATAATGTTAACTATGTTTTAGTGAAATTAACTCTAACCTGTTATATGCACTTAACTTCAAAATCTAATAATTTTACCATACCATAGTTTTATTTGACCATATATAGTATTTCTACTTGAGTGCTTCTTTTTAAAGTAACAGTTGCCCACTTTTACTTACAAAAGGTTTTGGTTACTCTTTCTCCACAGTGTTAATATTTGCGTTTCTTGCATTTTACCTTCAGATATGATTTAGTTTTCCTATTGTAGAAATATTTAATATTTTGTACTTTTTTACTTCATTTGGCTTTATGTGATAGGACATGAAATGCAGGTGAAGAATGGGGAAGATATTCACCAAACTGAAATTGAGTAATATTTACAAGTAACACTCCTCTTATTTGAATACAACTTTTAGCTACTCCATCCACCTCTGCTCACTTGTATTTTAAAAAGCACTTTGTATTTTACTGATTACTGTCATGCAACACAATAAAAGCTTTTTTATAATACCGGTTGTCCTACTTATGCACTCAATAATAGTCTGATTGGCCTACTTTCTTTTTAATGTCTCTTGATCCTCGTTTGCTGCACGCACTAACACAAATAATCACATGAGAGGTATTTTTAATGTTAATTCTTCCTATTATAAAGTGACAAGTGAAATGCGAATGGAGCTGCAGGACCGGTTCTTCAGTCTCCACATGCATACTTGCCCAATCTAACCACTCGCTGAGTATTCTGAAAGGGCTGACACGCTGGGTTTGTTCTCAGCTAATGTGTGCACTAGTGTGTGCGTGGGAAACAACATGACAGAAACAATACAGACTCCTAGTGCAAATTACTCTCTGCAAAATGTGTCAATGGGTCACTTTAAATAACAGTTGATTCGCAGTTATTTTAATTTAGAATACAAAGTAGATACATTTGTCAAGGGAAGTTTGGAAGAATGTATATATGCTCAATCAAATGGACTACTAGTGCCAAACTTTGTTAATTCCAAGTGCCGTCCAAGCTGTTTCACACCCGACTACCCCCTAACTCATGTACTGGTGATTCGTTAGCAAGCATCTGTTTACTAATATATTCTCTAAATATTTATTTTTAATTTTCTGTAATAAATGAATTAAAATGTATGTTATAAATCATCCTTCCTAAACCCTCAAAGTTATTTCAAATTTTAAAGCGTTCCATGGGGTATTAACTACTAACACATAACATATTTAGGTCACCATGTTACTGTTTATTTTTTTGAAAATGCTATATTCGCTGAAAACAATGTATTAACATTTTTATAAGTTTTATTTTCATTTTTGATGCTCTCCTCTCCTTTTGCTCTCGGCCAAGTCACTCCCCCTTCAGAGCACTATCACAACACAATCAGTGTGCATCCTGATAATGAAACTACTGCACATCACATCAGGTTTGTCAAGTTATGGTGCACAGTTTTGTATCATGCTTTTGTATATTTATGCAGAATTGCCGTGTGGGAGCATGGGTGACGTAGGCTTGTGGGCTGAGCCTTGTACAGAATCTTACAGCTAAGTGTAAGAAAGAGATGGCTAAAATACTGGAACATGCATGGATGACATCTAAAACCTATTTGGGCATGGTATTACGCTACTTCCTTCCTGTACTGTAACTACTCAAACACTACAATTATTTTCAAACTTTATGCATTATTGAGTGTGTAGCCATACAATAGATTTGCAAGAGATTGGGCTTTCCATTGTAAAGGATCCGATCAAAGAGACTAAACTAAAGCCTATGTAAAATCTCTGATAAGAAATGTCTGTTGGTGCAATGAAAAAACGGGAACAGGATTTGAAAGCACTGCAATTTATTTGTATTTCTCACAAAAAGGGCAACAAGAAGGTAGTTCTGTTTGTCTTGTATCTGTCAGGCTGATCAGAATTTTGCCTGAAGAGAGAAGAGAGAGGCACCAACAGTTTGGGTGCTGGGTGACATGGGTGCTTCATAGGTGCTTGTTTGTCCCTGCAGCAGTTCTAGTAAAAGTCCTGCAGAGAAGGTTGCTGTTGACTATAACATAATATAATACATTTTTGAGGGCACTCCAGTAAAAATCCTAAAATATTCCGGATATTCTTCAAAAAGCAGGTCCTTTCTACCTCACAGTGGTAAAGCTTTAATCTCTAAAACATATTTATTTGACATTTATAAGGAAAATAAAATTACTTAAATTATAAATAAAACAATAAAATATCACACAATTTATGTCTGATCTTTGTTCACAGTGTGGGGTTTCTGTAAGTTAAAGAGGGGGTATTAACTGCAACACATAACATATTTAGATAACCATGTTTCCTTTTATTGTTTTGAAAATTCTATATTCACCAAAAACATATTAACATGTTTAATACATTTTTTTCTCCCCACGTGAAGTCACTCCCCATTCAGAGCGCTATCACAACACAATCAGCATGCATCTCGCTAATGTAACTACTGCACATCGCATCAGGTTTGTAAAGTTGTAGTGTATTGTTTTGTGTCATGCTGTTGTACGTTTATGGCTTGCGGGCTGAGCTTTAGGATCGCATTGTTAATCATAAGACAGGTTCGAATGGAGCTCGGGAGAGATCATTTAATTAGCCAAACATCCATGGATGACATATAAAGCCACTTGAGGCATGTTTTTGATGACAGAACAACATTATAACATGGCAGAAAGCTCCAAAAAAATCTATTTTGCATAATACCCCCTCTTTAAATCAAAACAAACCCTCCATGGGATATCAGAGTAAAACCACACTTTCTGCTAAAATTGTCCAGGAAAATCTGTTGGTCTGTTTTATGATCCACCATGTTGTGACTTTAGACATTGTCAGTTTATGAATCCGTTTGACCTTCCCTGGTCAGTTTTTCAAAAATCCATAGACAGGGACCTCTGCTGCGCCATTTCTGAGTTGGCTCTGCGACTGCCCGCTCGACGCACATACACGTCATATCTCCCATCTTCCTCATCCTCCTCTTCCTCCATCACCCTGTCCTGCCTACTCAGAGAGTTGTGGTGGGACTGGACCCGGCCCGGCTGCACACTGGGCCAGCTCTTCTTCCTCAGGCTGCTGTTTACGTCCCTCAGCGGGGGCAGAGTGCCGTGGAGCTCTCCTCTGAGGGGGGGCAGGTCCAGGGACCCTCGGCCCAGTGCGAGTGTAGCCTGTGCGGGCTTGAGGGAGTTGACGGAGGCTTGAGATCCGCAGTGGTGCTCGTGGATGCAGCGCGAGGAGGAGGAGGAGCGGCGCAGGGCCTGTAAAGATTGGAGCTCCTCAGATAGCATTCCGATGTCGGCTGGGGCATCCTACAAAAGGGGTATTTAGAAAGGAACAACAAAGCAGCACATACACAGCAGTTGTGGAGATGATTTGGACCATTGCCATAATGATTAACAATTTAAAACAAACAAACAATCTGATAGTTTTTGAACTGAAAAAAGTCCTCAAAATGTTGCATATACCGGTAATAGGAAGCAAAACTCATGGATAATTTATTATGTTCAGTGAGCCATTTTTACCTAAGGAACATTTTGAATAAACTGCATTTTTTGAACACTTCTACTTGACTTGCAAAACTATTTTATTGTTAAAACTATTTGGCTGCTCTTGCTGCAATTACTTGGATTGCTCTTCTTTTTTTTAGTATTTTCTAAAGAATTGAGGACATAATTTTTTTTACCAAAGCTATTTTAGAGCAACATGTCACAGCTAGAACATTAATTAGCCTTAATAAAGAATCAACAACGATCTACTTCATAATGAACACATAGTTTATTAAGAATGATTCAGGGTTAGACACTACTTAATTAAGGGGTTAGGGTATTTATTAGGTAGTTACTGAGACTGAATCATTTTTAAAGTCCCTGGTTGTAATTAGATTGGCTGACCCTGTTGTATTCTCTGATGCTATCTACGTAACTGCAGTCTGATAGTGGCCAGACAGAAGACCAAAGAGCACAGGTGAGCATGAACAAAGGCCAGGTGAGGAGACAGGTGAGGGGAGGGGGGAACAAGCTTCACATCTGCCATCTACTGGTGAAAAAAAACTAATAAACTTACAAATGTCATCTTTAAGTCTTTCATGCTTTACTAAGGCTATGAAAAAGTGCAGTTATTATAAACAAATAAATAAAATTATAAGTTTTACCGAACACCAATAATAATGAATACCATGTGTTATGCAGTTACCTTGTCTCTGAGCGAGAAGAGCTCATAGTGAGGAGGGTCAAACACCTCCTGACACTCCCCTCTCTGGAACATGTTCTTCCGCACCAGCACCTTCAGTAACAGCGACAACAGCATACACACACACACAAACATAAGTAAGGGCTGAGTGGGCTTTACAGCAACAGTCTGGAACATGCCTTTAGTTTGTACCTTCTTTCGAGGCTGCTTCACCTGCACCAAGATGGAGACAATGAAGAGCAGCAGCACCAGCCCAGTGGACACGCAAATTATGGAGCCGTGAGTCTTGGTCAGATGGAACAGAAGACCTTTGGTCTTTTTCTCTTCAGATAAGTAAGCATACAATCAAATACAAGGAGACATGAAAATACATATGGGTGATATATATTGGGTATATGCAAGGATTAATGCTTCAGATAGTTGATCTTCACACTTCACCATAAGCAAAGGAAGTCAGATGATCCATGGGGGTTTAGGGCTGTATCGTATCTTAGTATGTGACAACATATTAAAAGTTCATATAGCTTACATAAGGGGAGTCCAAACTATAGTCCAGGGGTCAAATGCAGTCCTCAGACCATTTGTTGTTGACCCTCAAGTCTCCTGTTAAATTGGCCCCAAAAAAATGGTCCACAGACAGCATTTTTACAGCACCTTAATGTGTGGTTGTGGGCACCTAAACTCTGCCCACAACCACATTTCAAATAGATTCTGGTTCTGGTTTGATCCTGGCTTACTCCTGGTTAGACCTTGTTTAGTCCTGTTTTAATCCTTACATTCTGACCAGACTTCCCTGTGTCAGAGGTCTCATACCTTTGCAGTTGTTCTCATCCCAGGGGAACACACAGTTCTGGATGCCATTACACACCAGGGAGTTGTTGATGCACATGTTATTGTCACAGAAGAAGGAGCCGCTGATACACGGAGCTGTAACATACACAGGATTAGCAGGAGTCAACCAGACCTGAGGCATTACATCACACTGTTAGGACCATTATGAACAGAGATGTCAAGGGAAAGATTACTCCACAAGAGGTCACTATTTGCCACCTTTTGTTTAAAAAAAATGCATCAGGGTTTTCATTAATTTACATGTTGGATCAGGTGGGAAAATGTTTTTTCTATACCTGCTATCTGCTCTGAGTTAGTTTTGTTCTGGTGTGAACACTGCTGTGAGCGTCTGAGAAATCAAAGTTGTTTTCAATGCAAAAAAATACCACCACATTTCATTTAAATGTGAGTTTGTAGACATGTGGAGGGGAGTGTGACTGTGGTGTTTTGCGTGACAGGTGAGCCTGAACAACAGCCAGATGAGAGAAGGGGAGAAAAGATTTCACACCTGCCATGTAGTGATAAAAGTAAGGAAACACCATAGTCCCAGCACAACTTTGTGGCAAACTCTGTTGTATGTTATAGTAAATTTAAATATACTTAGCTGAGACTCACGTTCGGAGAAGCAGGTGAAGAGCATCCTGAAGCGACTGAGTCGACTGCCCTCGTCGGCCCACATGCGCACCACACCCACCCCGGTCTCCAGCATCACGTCGTTAGCCACTGTGCTACAAAACTTGGCCTGCAATAGACCCCACACCGTGGTTCTTAGCTGGTGTGGGGGCTCACTGCTGCCAGGTTGTGTAGTACAATCGCTACAGAGCTTTGCAGTTCAAACAACTTAAGACAAGAAGAGGGGAAGATGTGAGTCTTTTATAATCATGTTTTACCTTCAGGTCCTCGATCGCGTTGCTGCCGTCATAAATGGCCACAAAATTCTTCTTACACTCGTTGGAGTTTTCCATCTGATACTCCAGAAAGTGTAGGTAAATCTAGCAGATGTAAACAGATTTGAAATGACGGTCTTCTAGTTGTACACACAAAGAATGAATGGTAGGTCTATGTAATTTTTACAGCCAAAATACAGTGAAAAAAGTGATTTTTACAACGTTCAGAGACAAGCAGAGTTTTGCTGCCACACCACTGACAAAAACTAGCATTCAAACAGAGCACCAGTTTTTCTTGGCTCGTGGCTCATAAAACCTCTTCATGGGATGTTTAAGTGATGACATCACACACAGAACATTTCTTTCTACCAGGTTCAGCTGACAACTTCAGAGCCTTATTTTAAACCTTTTACACTATATCTGTACTGGAGCAGAAACACATTTAAAGCTTAAAAGGTAAAATTCTGCAAAATGTTTTAATATACAAAGGCTTTGAGGTCACTAGAGTGATCTTTAAAACTTTCTTTAAAAAAAAAAATAGTCTAGAGAAAAATGAATGGGGAATTTGGTGGTGAGTGGTCATAGTTAATCTCCATTGGGGATCTGAGGAGAACTTGATTTCACAGTGAAAAGTTATCCAAATTTTAGAATGTAAAGTTGTGTAGCTGTAAATTACTTTTTATTTTTTATGGTTAAATATTTAAATCAGAAAATGTTTTATTATATTACATCTTTGCAAATCCATATTTCAAGGTTGCCCTGTGTATGATCGGTTATGCTCGTCTCCTTACATGTCACTAAGGCTGATGATATGAGGTCAAATCCAGCGCATGGATTAGGTCAGGGATATAGTAAATATGACCAGCAGATGTGACCAGGATGACCATTGATAATCTTAAGCCTCTGGTATATGTATGCGCTGTGCTTAAGTCTGTGCTCTGTTTCCTGGTCTTGCCGTTAATTAGAAATATCAAATTGATATCATTTCAGTGATGATTTGCTATCTCAGTAAAGGCAACAAATCAAAAATATCCCACCCACGCCTCCTATTGGTCAGCCTCAGCAATACAGACAGTTAAAGTGGGACTAAACACCTAAACTCTGCCCACTACCATATTTCAAACAGAGCTGCTAAACTGGGCAGTACCTGAAGGGACTAAAGAAGAGAGTATCTTAGTGGTATCAGAACTGGTATTGAGTATCAAGTCTCTTCATTAGTGTCAAAATCAAACAGAAAATTTTATAAAATTGAAACTGTGATCTGGCTCAATGAAAATCATGATATACATTTTTTGGCATATCACCCATCACTACTTGTAAATACTATCGCAAAAATATGAGACGGTGGAAGGGGGTCATACACGGTGGTTCTTGGGTGCGCGGATGGTCCAGATGCAGTCCACAGCCTGGTCGGCCTTCACCTTGTTGTCCTCCTCCACCTGACTGGAGCGGATCAAGCCATCGGGCCCGGACATCTCAAACTGACAATCTGAGCGTGAGACAAGGAACGCATTAATATTCAGGGCGTGTAGATGCATTACCATAGTCTGACTGATAATAACGGAGGCACTTAGAAAATTTTGGCTATAGTGTAAAGTTCAAATAATCTAAAGTCAGAAGGACCAAATTAACAAGGTAAGCTTGCCATAGCAAAAGCTACATACAGTTTTCTATTGTTGATGCACAATGGTGACGTGTATACTGTTGCATTTGAACATGTTTTATCTAAAATCACATATGTCTCATCGTCAAATCTGATTAGATCCATTTAAAAGTGCTCACACCTAATCTTTAACATTGACATAAATATCTGAACTAAGCCTATCAATTTATGTAAATGAGCACTATGTAACTTTTCTAGTGAAGGGGCCACCACATACTCATCTAAATGAAGTTGTTGTTGTTGTTGTTGCCTTGTGTGAAATGTTCCACAGCATGGCATTAAATTAATCTATCTTGCATTTATTCAATTACATGTTATTTTGGCTTGAAAAATCTTGAAAACAGTTCTTACTCTGACCGAGGAGACTAATTTAATGCCATACTGTGTAAGATACCAGACAAAGCACTAACATCTCCACGAGGACAAGCAGGAAGCGCAAACCCTCCACTAGAAAAGCTTCACAGTGCAGCTTTAAACACTGAAAATTTATTATGATTCAAAATATGAACATGCAAAGAGTAAAATGTTATAAAAGTACTAAAAGTATTAAAAGTTCAAAATACTGTGAGTAATATAACCAGATTCTTAAAATATATTAATCATTCAATCATTACTGAACTATACTAATACATTACATTCAACTTTTCTGCAATCTTCTTACAGATGAGCCAGAAAGCCAGACACACACAAGAGAATTGTAAGTATTAAACACATATTCTAAAATAATGAGTAAAATGAATAAGACACGCGTTACCTGGGATGGGGTTTAAAAGACCTCCTACATGTAAGTAGAATTCAGGATCTGGGTGGACAGACAAAAGAGACAAATGTTTGAAAGATTGGAGCAACTTCTCTATTTGAAATAAAATGACATATAGTCCTTTTAGTGACATTTGAAGAAGTCATCACTGGTATCACTGGTGACGCATTTATATTGAACTGAAATGTCCTGGCATTTTATTTAATGTATTTGCGAGAATGAGCATGCCTTCCAACAGAGCAGTTACACCGCAGCGGAACATGGCACCAATCAAAAGCTGAAATAATTGGTTGACCTTTTTCTGGTAGTAGCTATGGTTTAAACTTTTACAATAGAACATAATAGGATTTTAAAATGCTGCTCTCTGTCTGGTGGGACCTTTATGATGCTTGCAGCTTACTTTAGCTTCATCTTAGAACATTTTCCATTTGCTTTTCTGATCTGTCAGTCACTTTATCTCTATCACTTTCTTTCTGAAAAAATATATTTATCTGCTTACAAAAAATTCCATCCATCATCTTCAGCTTATCTGGGGCTGGGTCACAGGGGGAGCAGTCTAAGCAGTGATGCCCAGACTTCCCTCACCCCAGTCACTTCCTCCAGCTCCTCCGAGGGGACCCCAAGGTGCTCCCAGGCCAGCCGAGAGACCTGGTTGCTCCAGAGTTGTTAAAGAAATTCCATTTCTACGCTGTACTGTGGACACTCACTGCCAGCTCAGTCCCTGTTATCTTAGCCTGCGTCATCTGAAGTATAGTACTCCCTACAATTGAAGTATAGCCAAACTGGACTGCACTACACTGGAATGGACAACAATCACAATATCTTGGGGGTTCATGTCTTTGGGTACTGGGTGCTGTACTGCGGGTAAATAAACTTTTTCTGTGTTGTAACTTCAGTGTCACGCCTCTTCTCTTCAACTCTCGGGATACTATAAATTATTGTACAACATGCATGTCCTGGGTCTTCCCCAGGTCTCCTCCCAGTGGGACATGCCTGGAACACATCTGCAATGCATGATCTATCTCTAAGGGAGTGCACAGCCACCCTGCGGAGGAAAGTTAATTCGACCGCCTGTATCCACCATCTTGACCTTTCAGCGATTACCCAAAACAATCTTATCCTATAATCAAAGCTCTTGTCTCTCTGATTGTTAAATGAAACAGTTTTCAATCTTTGCTGCAGTTTTTAATTAGGTTATCATATAGAATTTGTTTAATGACAGTTTCGGTCTCCTAAAGCAGGGTCTGACCTGTATATAAGCATCTATAACTGTGGTTCTATATTACCTCAATGATTTGGAAAAACTGGCTCTATCTGCAATGTATTCTGGTAACGTTCATTTTGTCTTTCCGGCAGACAATTCATGAAATGTAATTACCTTGTTGACATGTTTGGGCTGCTAACTGCCAGCCCTTTTCAGAGATGTCACCAGTCTTAGTCACATTTGAGTTGGCTTATTATTGCTTTTGTTGTTTGGAGATAAATATGTACTCTTTCCAAACCAAATATGACTCTTGTCTTTCTAATCTTTCATAACATTTGTAATTGTTTTAGAATTAGCAGCTTGTCATTAGAAGTAAACTACTGTACTTTATTGTTTTGGAAGCCGCAAAGTTATTATTCATAACACCTATTTAAAATGATTAATAAAAAGTACTTTCAAATCTTAATAATTTCTAAAGTGATTGTATTGAAGTAATATTTGATCAGTAGTATCTGTACTTTATCTGCTGTGACATAGGTTAGCCTTTTACACTCTGGAGCTCGGTGTCCAAGGTTAAAAACACAGACATAGGTGGGAAAACATGGTCCATATTTTTACTTTTTTTGTTTCAATAATTACAAAGTGCAGGTGCCAAAAACTGCAATGTGCATTTTGGAGGTCTGGCAGCAGTTTCTTAAACAGGTTTGTTACACTTGCCAAGAAAGCAAAAGCTGCTAAGTAAGAAGAAAAAAAAATAGACAGTAAATTATAACCTATTTATTTTACATAGCATTTTCTCTGGTAATAACTAATACAGAAGCTACTGACAGTCACCTCTTTTTCTCCAATCAGGCAAGAATCTTGAGAAACCAACAGACTGACGCTATCCCAGACGGTTGTGTCTGTGTCATGGTGCAATATGACAAGAGTTCAACTAAAACATGTTACTGACTCATGGTTTGAAATCCTTATAACCTTTTAAAAGGTTATAATTTCCAGAAACAACATATTAACATATAAGTTTCGCTCTTGTTATTGACGCTCCCCCTTCAGAGCGGTATCAAAATGCAATCACCGTGCATTCCTCTAATAAAACCACTACACACCACATCAGGTTTGTCAAGTTGTTGTGCACAGTTTTGTGTCCTGCTTTTGTATATTTATGGAGAATTGTTGTGTGGGAGCATGGGTGACATAAGCTTGTGGGCTGAGCATTGGACAGAATCAAATAGGGTCCCGGAGAGATCGCTAAATTACTGAAACATGCATGAATGACATCTAAAACCTCTTCAGGCATGTTTTTTTTTTAGGCATGTTTTTGATAAAGGAACATAATAACATAGTAGAAAGCTAAAAAAAAAAAAAAAAAAAAAAAAGATTTTCATAATACCCCCCCTTTAAAGTACTCAAATAGTCTGCTTTCTCTCACCGTCTGTAAAGCTGTACTGCACGTGGAAGCCGATGCCCTCCAGTTCCTCGTCGCTGTAGAATCGGATCCACATGAAGCGCCCACTGGAGAGCACCAGGCCGGGGTTGGCTGACCCACAGAAGCGGCTGATCAGGGGGGAGAAGCTAAAGGGGCCGTCCCGTACCTCCAGGTGGTCAAACCGACACTCGAAGGAGCCCTCAATGTAGAAGGTTTTGTTGAAATGCAGCTCTATCCTCTGTCGGGGCTGAGCTGTGGACAACAGAATATAAATAAATACAAATAAATGCTTTATTCTACCTTTTCTTAAATTTATTGAACATTGTATGTATGTAATGAACATTCTTTGCAAATAAAAAAAGCATTTGCATTGAGACAAGTAGGTGGAATACCTTCTAATGAAAAGTTACACAGTGCACCTTTAACCAATAGTGTCAGGTTAAAAACTATGTTTTTATTGACTCTTGGCTCTTGTGAGTTTTAAGCCATGTTAGAATGTTCTTAACTCCTCAAAAACATACCTAGAGTTGTGTTTTGTTTCATTCACACATGTTTGAGTAATCCTTCATTATCAGGCTGTCTACATCTTCAAAGCTCAAAATACTTTGTTCAACCTTGTGATGTCATGTAGTGGTAGTTTTCAAGTTAACAGCTCCTTTTACCTTTTGTTCAGTAGAGATTGGCAGGGCTGAAGCCATCCAAATGATTGTAGTGAAGGTGTATCATGTTTAAAAACACAGTGGAGCACTTCCTGCATTACCACATGACATCACAAGGTGGAACAGTGTGTTTTCTGTTTGAGAGAAGAACTTAGCCTAAATATGCAGGTTTGTGTGTTAAACATGTGAAACATGTGTAACAAAACACAACTCCAGGTCTGTTAGTGATGAGAAAACAACATTACAAATAAAATAGATCACAAAACAGCATAATATGGGCCCTTTAATAAATATATGTTACATACAATACTTTTCCACAATTTTTATTATAGATTTCAAAATACTGTCATGATCCTGGTCTGTCACGCCTTGTTTTGTTGTCCTATCACGTGTCTAAGTCTAGAGCTGGGGCAGAGAGCTGGGCTCCTCCCGTGCACACCTGGGTCTAATCGTCAATCAGCTGCACCTGGGGAGAATAAGAGGAGCCAGGACCTGACACTCAGCGCCAGATCGTCCGTGTACCCCCGTGGTATTCCTCGCTTGGCTTTGTTCATGTTTTTTTTTAACCTTTTTTGGTCTTGCTAAACTGGATACTTTTGCTTCCTCACCAGATCCTGCTCCCTGGACCCGCTCAGCTCTCTCGCCTCCGACCCAGCTCTTCGCTACCGGTATAGTCCGTCCCGCCTCAGACTCTGCTCCTTACGCTCTGCCCCTGGACCACGGCCGGCGCCCCGCTCACGGCTCACTGGTTGACTCATGTTCACTTGTGCACTTTGTAAATAAACACTGTTTAACTTTCCCCGAGTTCTGTATTTTTGGTCCCTCGTGCCGAGCGTTATGACAGACAGAGAAACTGGCTTTACTGGCAAAGCAGCATGGGTAAAATATATAAACGATATATGAAAAGACAAGTGAGTAACTGAAGTGCATGTCTTACCAGCCCATATTAAAACTGCATTGCGTTTATCATGTTGGCTCTTGTCCATGCGAGTGCTTACCTTCCAGTACATAGAGACACTCCTTGTTCGGGGGGTATTTACTGGGGTAGTTCGGCGAGCTGAAACTGCCCCCGTCTATGTTCCGCTCCCAGCTGCCACAGTGGCGGCTCCGAGGGGGCGGTTTGGAGGGCATGGCCGCTGCCTTGGTCACCGGTGGGGAATCTGAACGCAATGATGCAGAACACCACTCATCAAAAGTACTACGCTGAGCTCAAATATGACATCAGACTATGCAGGGATTACCATTTATGATCATACCTTTAGCTTTCTGCGCCAGGGCAAATCCCTCCTCGATGCAGATGAAGAGGATCCAGACTGTAATGGAAATAAGAGGCTACAATCAAGAAGATGCCAGAAAGCTTAACAGGACTTATGTTACGATTGTGGTCTGAAGAGATGAGTATTAGTTGTCAAATGTATTGATACCCAGATATGAATCAATACTAAAGCTAGTATTGAAACTTGATACTCATTTGAACAAATATTGATAATGAAAAAAGCACAGTATAAGACAAAATTTGACCTTTCCACAAAAGTTTAGAATTGCCTTGATCTATATCAGAACTAGTATTTGAGCATATGGTATTCTTAAATCTACAGTGTGTAACTTTCTGGAGGTGGCTTGTCACCTGCATGATTCCATAGAAATATGTTTTTTGTAGAGTTTTTTTTTGTCATACTGTGGAAGATTATAGTCAAAGGAACAACATTTGTATGGAAACAAGCAGAAGGAGGCTCTACTTCAGGCCAAATTAATCAGGTTTGTGGAAATGCAAGTCCTCTCACAGTGAAATAAAAACACCCAAATGAAAAAACAAACAGACATACTTTCATTTTAGTTTATATTTGGCTAAAAAGTTACATACTGTGGCTTTAAGAAACTTCTAACTATTTTGTGTAAAAAATTACATTCTGCAATTACATATTATTGCGGTACTAAAATCATACCAAAATTTAGTTTGAAATTTCAGTATCATGACAGCACTAGAATGTATATGTAAGTATAGATAAAAATATGCAGTACAAAGGCCGAACAGTGTATGAGTGAAAATGAGGACACACCACAGCTGCTACCATCTGTCTCTCCTCCTCTCTGTGTTTCTTTTACAGTCCCTGAGACAGACACATTTAGAGGTATGTCTGTCTACTACTGTCTGCTCCATGTTTGGGCACAGGGATCCATAACATCGTGAAGTATGCAGCCAGATTTCTGTTATATAATGTATAAGCCCAGCAGAGCATCTTGCCCTGGACATTCACTTGAGTTTCTCTGCTGTGGCATGTTGGCATGAGCTGGTACTGGTCAGCCAAGTCCATCTCTCCTTACTCTGTAGGAGGGGCTGGAGAAGTGCTCTAGGACTACAGTCTCAGAATAAATAAAACAAAATATGACTTTCACCTTTAGTTTACAATATTTACAGATTTGCTGTGGGAAGGAATAAAAGCTTAAAAGCTACCTTATTATATGTATATCCTTCAATATGATACTACAGTAACTGAAACTACTACCTGGAACATATATTGGCTACAATATTGTGAGTGGAAGCAATAATAGTCCCTCAGACAGACAAGCAGAAACTCACATTACTGCTAAAAAGTTGTGTACTGGAAATCAATGCATACAAGTGCAAGACAAAAACAACTGAACAATGAAAAGTCTTTCAAAACATTTGTCAAAAAACTAAAACAAATAGAATCGTCGCTTCTGTGATTATTGTTTAGAAAGAAGCAGTGCAAACGCAGTGCCTTTTCAGCAGGTTACACTCAGTAAATATCCCCATCCCTAAATAAGAAGAATATCCACTCAAAATCACTTTACAATTTCATTCATTATGCGTTCACTTTTCATTTTGAATCAGAATAGTCTTTTTGCTGTTGTCACTGAAAAATATTTTTACAAACTAGGAGCTTTGGTGGTACAGTGCAACATAAAACAATAAATAATAATGGCAAGATTTAACTATGACAAAATAAAGGTTTGCATAAAAATAAGGTGTTAAATTCCCAGTGGAGGTAGTCACAGCTGTCCTGGGGTAGACTGACAGAAGCATGGCTGCCAGTCTGCTCCTTCAACTTCTCCATCCACCACACACCATCCTGCAGGTCAAGGGTCCTGACCAAGGACATAACGGCAGCATGGCCTGGTCAGAGCTGAATCTGGGTTGGTGGTGGAATGCAGGTGCTGTTCCAGGTCACAGCACAAGACAAACAAAAGCATAAACAATAATGTACACATAGTACAACAGGAATAAAGCTCAGGAGCAGGTCATGGTATAAAAGACAATAACTTCAGTACTTCAATTAATGTACAGTAAGGTATGGATCAGAGGCACCAGAGATGAAAACATTAAAAGCAACTAACAATACATAGCAATTGTTATAACATTTCAAGATTTACAAGAAAGTACAAAAAGAACAGCTGAAGATCTGTAGCATTTTTCTCTTGGATTCGCGTAAACAAAGCCTTTTCCAGCTATTGACATTCCTGTGCGAATCTGGAGCTGACAGACAGACGCACAGCCCAAATCCTCTGGCGTCCAGGCACGGACTCATCCAAAGAGACAGTCAGTGCACATCAAAACACTGGATATTCTCCTCCACGTACGTCTGTCTGCTCTGCCCGCGCTGCGCCCACCGAACGGGAGCTGTCCCTTCAGCACCACATTGTCAAACACTTCTGGATCGTCACTTGAATATCGTATAGTATTGATCTATTGTATTTGCCACGAAATATCCCTTATTTTATCTGTTAACTGTATCTAACATGACAAATCCCAACAAGCTGGTAAATACAAAAAAACGTGTAGCCTAAGTGGAGATTTTTCTTCCACTCAGACGTTTGTGTCGTGCCCTAACAAAAATCGCATTTTTGTTTTAAGTTAAAGCACATTTTGTTGCATTGTTTTTATTAATATCTGTTTTTAATTAAAGAAGTCACTCGCAATCAGTTCACGCGTAATGAAATCGAATTAAAACAGGGCACTCACCTACGTACATCCTTTCGTAGACGTGGGAGCTGCTTGAACAAAGAAGTGTTTCTCACATCTCACAATTACGATTAAAAAAAGGCTCAGAGTTTTTGGGCTTTTTTTTTCCAAATCAACTTTCGCCGTTCACTCCATTGACTTGAGCCAGAACGCGTCGCGCCCAGTCGTTACGCACGGTGCCACGCATGGTTACGTTGGATACAAAAACAAACCCACGGCAGTCAGACCTTCTGCTGTAGCCAGACAAGCGCGGCTGTGGCTGAGCGGAATCCCCCCCTCACGCTGCTGGCTGCTCCAACTTTAAGACTGGAATCGGTTTGGCGCGGATAGAAATAAACACTCATTGCGCATGTGCGTCACCACCCCTGAACGATAAGTAATTGAGCTCTCCTTCACGGGATGGCATTAATAATGAATTATATGGGTCATCTATTTGAATTAAAATAATAATTAGCCGAATTGGGCATTAATTTCGCCCATTTACGCGTCTGTGTGGCCATACGTCATGGTCAGTGCTCCATCTCAAGGCCGGGTCTGGTTAGAACTTGGACGGGAGACCTCTGGAAATACCTGATGCCACAGTGAGGCGCAGTGTGACTTTAGTGGGGGGGAAACTGTTCTTGTGTCCTTAGGCAAGACACTTAACTCAGATTACCCTCAGATCATTAGCAAAATAGTCACACAGAACCAGCACATTAACGCATGGGAAGAGATTATATATTTGTGCATAAAGTCTAGCCTCATTTTGATCTAGTCTATACAAGGATAGGTATGGTGAGGTCATATTTAAAGGGCAGAGTAACAGCAAAAGACCATATGGCACGCTTAATGTAGTCATCTGCTGGTACTTAATTCACTTAAAAGATGTCCGTTGTCATAGTAACCGCATCTTGGCAGCCTCTTCTGAAGCATCACCTGAGAAAGCAGGTGGTTTTAACAGAAGTGAGGACTGTTCTTAAACAAAAGGAAAAGTACTGTTCTTGACTCTTAAGCTTTTTTTCATTTTTTATAATGCAGCTTTCTGTTCCAAAAACTACAAAAGGACTCCATAACATTCAATTGTTTTAAGGTTTGATTAAGATAAAGTCTATTGCCAATATATGTTGTAGTTCTGGATGTATAGTGAAACTACATATATGTATTTTCAATCTCTGTGTCAACCCAAAACCGTACAATCGTCCAGATAGGGTAGTCCTGACAAAGACTAGCTCAAGATATGGTGCTGAACTATGGCACCCACTTTTCCTGATAGCTAGCCCCAGCAGCGTTGAAGGATGGGTCAAATGCAGAGGTAAAATTTTCCTACAGGGAAAATAAAATACCTTAAAGTGGAACTAAACACTAAATTAACGTGTTTGCTTCTAAACTGTGTAGCTCTTTTTAGTCCTCCAGGTACTGCTCACTTTATCAACTCTATTTGCAATCTGGTTGTGGGCGGAGTTTAGGTGTTTAGTCCATTTAGATATCATGGCTCTAACTTAAACAGGTTGATCCATACAAGAATGCATGGCTCCTGTTTGACAAAAGTACTGGCTTGTGAGAGAAAATCAACACATACTGTATAACATTTCAAGGTGCATTATTTAACTTTTTTGGTGGAGTGTCCAGCCTCCTCTTGTCTCTAAGACGATAGTATTGCTTTATCAGTATGTTCCACAATATGACATCAAACATAGGCAATCTATCTTGTTTTTATTCAACTACAGGGGCTCTCCTAAATATATCTTGCAAAACATTCTTACTGTGGGCGGGGTCCCCTCTCCACAGATCTGATTGTAACTTGGCCTAGTGGCATAACCTGCTTGACTCCATAGAGTTTGTTTAATGCTATACTGTGTAGGATTCCAGGTAAAGTAATAAGATCACATTGGAGACAACCAGGTGGCATTGTACCTTTAAGTTACCGGTTGTTGTGTCTATTTGAAAATGCTGTCCTTTTATGGTGGAAACAATGACACAGTCAGAGGCAGCTTTAGCTGTCTGTTGTTCGGTGAGAGCTCAGACAGTCACACACAAGAGAGAGGGTCAGAAGAGGCTAATGGACCCTAAATTGATCACTCCTAAGAGCGACTTTGCAATTAGCATTTTGATTGCAGTCTTAAGCAGCCATGGCATTGTTCTTATTAGAGCGCACTTAAGGATGAAATGAACAACTCTCATTTTGAAATTCTGCACATTTAGCCAGAGGACAGGAAGACATTTGACTGTAGCAGTAGTACAACTCAAATAGTGAGGCAGTTTAATAGCATGTACAGTCGCTATTACAGTCGCTATTATTTACATCCAATTCAATCTATGTCTATGTATAGTATATACAGTATATATAGAGAGACAGAGTTTATAAATAATATACTCAAGTTAAAGTACGGTATGGGTAGTATGCAGTTACATTGAAAAGTACAATTTCTTCAAAAATGTACTGAAGTAAGAGTACTTTTCATGCAGCATACCTTTACTTCTACTTGAGAAATGTTTTTATTGAAATAACAGTACTCTTACTTGAGTAAAAGTTTTGGTTTCTCTTCCCACTGCGAGTAAGTCTACAAGTGAAAAAACTTTATGTCGACAATATGAAATGATTTGAACATTTGTTTCTCTTGCACGCTCCTGCAGATATGATTTGTCTCATTCACCAAATACCAAATACCAGATTCTGTGTGTTATTTGATTTTTTTATCATTCCAATCACATTAACTTGAAATTATAATTTAGATGTTATGTCCTGACAGTCACGCTTTAACTTGACACTCTTACTTGAGTAATTTTTTGGACCATTACTTTGTACTTCTACATGAATAATATTATTTTGAAGGAACCTTACTCTTACTTGAGTACAGTTTTTGCATATTATACCTACCTCTGGTCAAGTAGAAGTACAAAGTAATGTCCAAGAAATTACTCAAGTAAGAATATCTGATATATCTGATTGATAGAGTGAAGGGCAAAACATAAAAAAATTCACAAAATCTGGTATTTTCAAAGGATAGACACAAAAATCAGAAGGACCTTTTGGAAGGGACAGACAGTGGCAATATAGATAGTCTGAATTTTGACATTTGTCGTATTGATTCAAACCTGATTGGTTCTCAAAGCTGCCCTAGTCTCTGTGCACCTGTTCCAAGTTTGTCCTCAGTGCAGTAGATGTGTCTTTTAATCAGATCAGTGAGTTTAGATGCAATTAGAAGGGCAGTGAAGCAGTGAAGAGGTGGCTACATTCACAAAATCATCATAAAAAAAACAAATGTACTGTGATTTGTGGTCCTTGAACTTCGATCAAATCATTAACCTTGATCAAAAAGTATTACCTAGCCACCCAGAACCACACGCTTTGACAAAACTTTACAAAAACAAGTGGGCCTGGAACCGTATATATTGGATTAACAAATCATAGAGATGCATTGTCAAAACAAACATGGCGGCTTACACGTAAAAAAGGGAGGGAGGGGGGGATAATGTAGAGGATTAAGAAACAGCATGGGTTTCTGCAGAATCATCTATCAAAGCACCACACTCTTATTTATCTCAGGAAATAAAATAAAAAAATCTGAATGACTGGAGAATTTTCAAGGGAAGATGTCTTGTGCATTTGAGAGATGAATCACTCTAAATACACTTTGGGTGAGTAAATGGTGAAAGGGAACAACTCTAACATGATAAAAAGCTCTGAAAAGTAATAGGTCCCCTTTAATGTTATGCTGTGGGCTCCTAAAAGTAATACACTTAACAGTATACTCAGACTTGAGGTCTGCTAGTAAACTCATCCACAAAGGCATTTTTGTTAATTAAATCTTTGTTCAGTTTGGAGAGATGCTTTTCCTTCTCCTCCCTGCCCTGTGCCATATGGCCAATCACGGCAAGTGTTCCTGGGACAGATGGCCAATGGTAATGACCCTTACTCAAATCAGGGTTAAGCCAGGGAAGACAACTACAAGATTAGTCAGCTTCTCATCAATTAGGGTGAAAGGGCTGGGACAGTGAAATGAAGACCAAGGAAGTGAGACCCCATTAGACAAGATTAGATGAGATATCCAGTTTGATATTTTAAGCACTGGATTTGACTGGACATTGGCCCTGGTCAAATCTATACTCAATATAATTATGAAATAGAGCCAGAACCATTGTGGTGGGATCCAGCAGAGAGGCACAGCCCAGTGACCAAAGATCAGACGTTTTTGGCAAGTTTGACCCATAAACTCACAAGAAAAGCTGTCCCAAGCTTTGGTCCATTAGAAATCTTCTTAGCCTGCCTGATCTGTGGAGATGGCAGCCAGCCGCGACAAACAGGAGGAGTCTGGTCCCACTTTCTGAAAGATTAGGCAAATATGTAATCATGTTCAAATCCACTGATGAGGTAATAAAGATGAGGTAACATTAAAGGAGCAATATGTAATTGTTTTCTGTTGTGCCTACCGTATGCTATTGCTTTGCCTGGAATGTACGGGACTAAGCATATCTATCTATGGAGACATTTAAAGGTGTTTGCGGTAAAAACACCTGCTTAATGCCATGCTGTGGAACATAAAACATGAGAGAATTAGATAACCTTATGTGGTTTAAATGAAGTATAAGTGCAGTCTGATTATAACTTAAGCTCTCATCATATCACCAAACATCACCCAAGCCAAATTCACCAAATACTCAGCAGTTATAAATATTATATCTTCACTATACTATATTATATTATATACAGAACATAGTCACTTTTTGAATTGAAAGAATATGTGGTGGTACATGATCACAATTTACGCTTCAAACTGGACTATTAGTAAGAAAAAAAGAAAACAACATCCTTTTGTGCATCCTTCTCTAATTAGTGATCAATAAATACTTACAAAATGGAGTAGCAAACATTGAGCAGTTTTAAACATATATTCTGTTTTTACACTAATATAATGCCCCTTAAAGCTACCATTTGTAATTAGACTGGATGGCCTGCCCCGTTGGATTTTTACATATCACCACTAGATGCTATCTATGTTATTTCAGTCTGATTGTTTCCCAGCATGGGCCCTACAAAAGAAGAGACAGGTGAGTCTGAACAAAGGCCAGGTGAGAGGAGTTAGGACAGGTTTCACATCTGCTATCTACTGGTGAAAGAATCAAATAAACTTAGAGATGGTAGCTTTAAAGTGAAAGTGTTGCAAGTATTCAGATAACACTCTGATTGTTCCATGTATTGGAATATGCTACAAAATAAATTTGAGGTATTCGGTGTAGAGTGGTGAAAGTAAAACACATTTTTTCCCATTTTTTAACCTCCTTTTTAAGGTTACAGTATTACTACTATACTTTTGCAGTTCACATTAATTTATATAGCTAGACATAATTGCTTTGTATTGCAATCGTATATGGTAATTAATAATAGTGTTTTCTAATCGCTTGTATGTGAAAAGGTCCTCAGAACCCTGTCTCCCGTCCATTGCTGTTGTTTGGAGTGTACATCTGCTCTTACCACGCTCTGGCCTTGTGTCAGCCAGTCCCTCCCCTTCCTCCTTTTTTAATTTAGTCAAATATACAAAGCTGGTCTTGCAATCAACGGCTAAGCACATGGCAGGGGCTTTAGAGCATAATTACAGGGCACAGCAGGCCGCAGTGACAGAAAGTGACAGAAAGTGAGAGGCGCTTGTTTTTAGCATCAGTGCGGCTAGTGAGGGGTTGGACAGAGGACACAGAGTACGGTCCTCCTGACAACCAAACAGGAGATTAGAAATGTGCACACGTCCTTTACATATGCACACTCCATCAGCAGGTCACAGCCTGTGTAAGCAGAAGAGACATGAGAATTATTCTGAATGCACTGTGTACAAAAGAAAAGAAAAAAGCATGTCCACTTCCAGTAAACATAAATTAATACCATGTCACCATTATTTAAAGGGCCCATTTTACACTATTTTCAGATCTGTATTATAATGTTGTTTCCTCATCAAAAACATATTTGGAGTTTTTGATGAGGAAATATATTTCTATCAAACAGAAAACATTGTTCCATCCTGTGATGTCATGTGGTCATACAGGAAGTGCTCCACTGTGTTTTTAAACTCCATACACCTTCATTAGAATCATTTGGATAATTGAATTTCCAATCTCTACTGAAGTAAAGGTAAAAGGAGCATGGAGGAAAGGAGCATTTTGAGCTTTGGAGAGTAGACATTTTAACAATGCAGGATTGCTCAAACAACAAGTGACAAAACAACTGTGAATGAAACAAACAAGACTCTGGGTATGTTTTTGATTATGTAATGGGTTAAAGTTGACAAGAGTAAATTTTGCATAATATAGTTTTAAGAATTTCTATGGCCTTAAATTATAACATTGTTATCGTAAAGCTAAGATTTTTATCGTTGCGCTGCGTTCATTACTCTACCAGGCCTACATATAGGCTACAGACGTCTAGACTATATGTGTATCTAGGCCTGTCATGATAATCACTATATCCACTCATTGTTCAATGCATAATAGATGGAACAATCATTATTGGGGGGCAATATTTGTTGTAGATACTTTTTCTTTGTACTAGTGGAGAACTTTTTGGTTATTTTTCTGTACTGTACTCCCATTAGATTTGAGCTGTAGACTCAAGTGTGCATTTAGAATAGTTTTGGGGATAATCCTGCTTTAGGGTTATCGTGTCAGGGGCATAAATTACTTTCAATATTATTGTTTATTGTCTAGAATTTCTTCAATAATTTACTGTACAGACTTTGTTATAGTGTGTGTGTGTGTGTATATATATATATATATATATATATATATATATATATATATATATATATATATATTATAATATATTATAATATAATTAGGAGCTCAGTTCTTATTTTATTGTTGTAGGCTCATATTGTGGCCAATCTGGTATTGTGTCCAATTTGCATTTAGAAACAAACAATAAAACATTATAACACAGGCTACCTATAGTGTTTGAAAAATTCACCTTTGACTATTGGGCCAATAGTTTATATCAGCCATTTCATGTTGAGTTTATGAATAAAGTTAATAGAATATTGAATATGCAGCATTAAAGTGTTTGGCCACTGAACGGCGCTATACAACGGATACACATGTTCTCTGCTCGAGACGATGCTAGCTAGCTTTGTTGTTTTGTAGTCTTTCTCTTGGATTAAACGCGTTTGTCCTTATGGAAACAGCTGAAATAAACTCAACATGTCTGAAAAGCACAGGGCACTACCATCGTGGATGTCAAAGAAAGACAAAGACACGGACAAAGTGAAAGAACCGCTCAAGTCTAAGAGGAAGCCGAAAGTGGCACGGTTAGCATCGCTTTAGCATGGCTACCCACACTGTTCCTGTCATATTTGTCCATGGTACTAACTTCTGTCTGTGTGTGCATGTTCCAGGTCTGTTTTCTACTGTATGAACGAGCAGGAGCTGGTCGACGCTTCAGTGTCGTACCTCACCAACCTCGCACGGGAAGGTTTGCAGAGCCAACACAAGGTGGCGCACTTTGAAAACTAAAACACAAGGCTTTCAGATGACGTCACTTACACAAAAACACCATTTGCAGCTTTTGAAGTACAGACAGGTTACACAGCAGATATTGTGTTGAATCAACACATCATAGCATTTTGCACGTTGTCTTCTTAATATTTAGTTCTGTCATCAGGTTCATTGATAACTGTATTTTTAAATTATAAAATCATATCCAATGCAGTCTTTCTCAACTATGGTATGTGGGCCTTCTGCAGTTAAAGTAATTGTTTTAATTTACCAACAAAAAGGAAAAAAGGGCAAAAGGTTTGCGTACTACTAGCATTCAATACAAAATGTAATGTTTTGAGTGTATAATTATAATGATTTACTAAATCCATATTTATTTTTACAACAACAGAATGCTATACCCATCACAAATGCAACATTAAACCTACTTTTTATATTAGTTCAATGTATTGTATGTACAATAGAGCTGTGGGGTGCACCACCTAAAATGTAGCTTATTCCAAATTAGGGTTGTCAAAAGTATCGAAAATCAGATAGGATCAGATTTGGGCCTTATTGAAAAGTTATTGATACAGCAAAAATCACATTAACAGGACAAAATCCGAGCTTCCTGAACAGTTTGATGTCATTTTTAGCTTTATTAGAAGTAGTGTAAAAACTTACGGTAACATAAAGAAAGTTCTATTATTTTGTGTATGAAAATTGCTAAAAAAAATAAAAAAAAGGACCATGTTTTATCATTGTGATATTGTAATAGTATCTAGTATTGAGTTAATTCCTTAGTATCAAAACTAAATGTGAAATTTTAGTATCATGACAACATTATTTCAAATATATGTAAAATATGTACAACTTCTTACATTGACCAGTATTGACAGAAGGTCTTGTGCATATCGTTTCACAGACAAACCCTAAAACTACACCCCAGACTGAGCAGGAGAGACGGGATCCTGGTTTTAGATGTTACCCAGCAGCAGAGGCTTCAGTGGAGTCCTCAGACAGTGGAGATGACCAGGACAGGACTTATGTGTCAGAGTCAGACGTGGACATTACAGAGGTGGAGACTGTGCCATACCCTGTGAGCACAGCGGGTAATGAGGAAAGAGAAGTACAGGACTGTAAAGAGGAGGGACAGAGGGTAAACAAAGATGGAGTCTCACAGCCTGCGACTAAAGTGGATGAGAAAGAGGATGATGCGTTCAAACTGGTGCGAGAAATCTTCTTCACCTGAGTTTTGGACTGCTCAGAAGGACAAACATATTCATAAACATTTGCACTTAAGTTGCATGTATATGTTTTTAAACAAGTTATAAGTATATATATTTTTTACAGAGGGATATCAGTCTGGTCATCACTCCCTTGTATCAGGCTCAAACACGGTCATCCAGCCAGATCTGTTTTTTCAGTGTCACATGTGAAACAAAGCTCATTGGTCACATCTCTCTCACCTCAGATTAAGGTTTAGTTTAGTGCTTTGCTCATTTCTTTTTTCCTGTAAGTAGCCATATTTTTTTCAATACTGGCAGACACTGTGTGTCCCTCATCCACATGTCAGTCACACCTGTCTGAACTCGGAGAGATTCTTGGGTGACCAAACATGCATCTTCATAGTATTGGCGAAATTCTGGATCACAGGCAACTATAAAACTGTTCTTGAATGTAGTGTATAGTAATGCAATCCTGCGTTTAAAAATAAGAACACATTTTCCATACAGTTTTTTTTTTTCCTCTGTGTGATAAAGATCCACATTTCAGGGTAATTTTGTCATATTAAAATATCTTGTTCAATGAATTTACAAAAAGCTCTTTTTCAGAGTTTATATTTGAATTTGAAAAATATTATTGAATTTAAGGTACATACATACACAAATGTTCAACTGTTGCATAGTGGGTTAAAGGTAGCCAGTTCAAACGGTTCAAACCATGCCCATGTGCGTTCTGTCGTTGTGCCTCTGGGCAAAACACTTGACCCACATTGCCTCCGCCTGTCACATTATAAGACTGTCAGCATAAATTGTTAAGTACAACCGACATACAGAACAAGCCATGGCATTTACATGGCCTATATTACTCTATACTTGTTATAGTGTTGTTTCCCCATCACAAACATACCTGGGTGTTGTTTCACTCACACATTTAACTCACCCTCCTGCATATTTAGGCTGAGTTCTTCTCTCAAACAGAAGACACTGTTTTTCTCCTTGTGATGTCATTAATTGTTAATACAAGAAGTACTCCACTATGTTTTCAAACTCCACACTTTTTCTAGAATCATTTTGATAATTTCAGCTCTGGATTTGCCTAACTTTGAAGCTGCAGCTATTGTTTTAGCCTCATTGAAACGGCTTCTCTCTTTGGTGCCCCAAGTAGATATTATAGACTACCTCTTGACAATCTCAACTGTACAATAGATAAAATTTAAATATTCATCAACTTAAGATTGTTTTAGAGTATTGAAGAGTAAAACTGTTCAACTGGGGCTAAAAAATTGCTGTTAACGACCACTTAATGACATCACAAGGTGGAAAAAAGCATTTTGAGTTTTGGGGATGCAGACAGCCTAATAATAGGTAATGCAAGTTTATTTGTTTAACACACTAGGCAAGTTGTCCACTAGGCAATGGCAAAGTACTTTACAGAATAATCACAATCACAAAAAAATCACAATACATCAACTCAAAACATAAATAATCATAATACAGGATAACCCAAACATGTGAATGAAACAAAACACAACTCCAGATATGTTTGAGGAAGTGACAGCATTATAACATGGCAAAGTTCACATGAGTCAGTTTTGTGTAATATTGGGCCTTTAAATAATATTTTCAGTTTTGGATTTCCTGTATGTTGCTGTCATGCTGTTGTCCACAATTTTGTCACAGCTTTTAAGTGATCTGTTTGTTAGTGCTGCTGCTAGTGCCAGCTCCACCTGTGCTCCCAAACAGGCATAGAACCAGAAAGTGAGCCCATTCCAATCCACATCAGTCTGATGGAGGAAAAGAAATCCAAGGATACCAATCAGGAGGAACAAGCTGGACAGTCCTTTACCAAGTGCACTTAACCACATCAGTGCTTGGTCATCGGCATAAGCTGCTAACACTGCAGCAAGCAACGAAAAAGCAACAAGTACTATTGGTATGTACAAACTTAGCATCACCACAGTTGCAAAAAAGGTGTTTTGCGTCCAACATTCATGTTTTTTTGTATCCCACCAGATTCCAAATGCAGTCTCGTTGCCTTGTACTATGCAGGTATGAAATGGGCTGATGACGAGTTTGTCAGTGTGAATAAATTCCCCAGAAAAAATCAAAAGGGAAGTTGATATCTGGATGAAGACCAAAAAGAGGAAAACTGCAATCGAGCCATGTTGCCACGTAAGACCCGAATACAAAAACATGGCCTGTTGAAAGGTTGTTGCAAAATCGACCATTGTGTTTTGTCGTGTGTGTTAGAAATGTCTTCTGAGCACGGCACAGACGAAAACAAGTGTCATGGTCATAGGTTGTTTGTTTAATTTTCAACCACAGCTGATCTTGCTTCAGGCTGAGAGTTTAAAGTTCATAATTCTGCTTCCTGGTTGGAGAAGGATAGCAGATATGATATGCACTTTAATGGGTTCATTGTCTGTTTGTGTATGTCCTCCGTCAACCAATACTTGTCCACTGTATTCTCCAGGGGTACCCGCCTCAAGCCCAAAGTTATAGTGGTTGTGTATGTGTCCTGTAATTGGTAGAAGATGAATATTAGCCTGTGCATTTTGTTTAATCCCGTTCTAGACCGGTCACAATAATTGCACTACTACTACTACTACTACTACTACTACTACTACTACTACTACTACTTCAATAAATGGTAGCTGGAGTAGCCTAATATAGGCCTATATTTAATATCATTTTATTATAATTTATTTTTGTATACCATTTGAGGTGTACACTTATAAGATCTAAGCAGGAAAGTAGAATATGTCAACACAGAAAGCACGTGCAGTTGTCACACGCAGGATTCTGAGCAGTGGGTGTTTTTATTCCGTTCATCACATGGTGCACGCGTCCGTCCTGTACACGTCGTGAACGCGCCCCGTCTCTGCAGAGCTCTGTCCCACTCGTGCGTGTTTTAGTTTGACGTGCGGACTTCTCCAACTCAACTCCACAGAGCCTTTGCAACTTTTCTACTCTTTCTGCATCAGAGACACACTACTCAAGGTTTGGCACTCATTCTTTGTAAAGCCTGCATGGATCTAGTGATGGAAAGGCTTTAGTTTTTGTTTTTCCGTTCAGTTTGAACAGTTTTGCACGAGAGGGAGGCGTGGTCGTCTGCAAGACTTTCTTTGTCCGTTTTGGTTTAGACAAATCGAGACAAGTCGCATTAAAATCGACTGGCATTTTAACAATTATAGTCGCATGTAGCCAATAACAAGCCGTTAATATGAGATTTGGAGTTATGAGGGTAAAAACGTACAAAATAATATTTTTGATCAAGGTCGCCTTAATAACATCATTATAACGGAGGAAGACGTATTGAACGTATAATATAAAGATTTTACATCTGCAAAGTCTGTAAGTGTAACCAGTTCAGATTTAAACATGTTGTGACTTGTTTTAGGAATTCGTAATTTAATAATGTGGTGTATTTATCCGCCCAAAACATTGGGCAAGAAAAGAAATGTTGAAATAGGATGGGGAGCGCCGTGCACGCAGCGCTCACGCTCCCCTTTGTATACTCTACAACGCATGTAGTACATGATGTCCGGGACGCACGAGTACATTCTGTACCAACTTGCTCTCGTCTGCCCCAAATGTAAATACTTTGAAATCGTCATTATGGCAACTGATAAGACCTGTATTTGAGTGCAGTGTTGTTCAAGTGGCTCGAATGGCTGAACTGATTTGATCACATTTAATGTGCAGGTCCACCATGGGTAACATGTTCAGCAAGAAGAAAGTGGCTCCACCAGCCCAAGCTGAAAGCCCTAAAGAAGAGCAGAAAGAAGGGGAAAGTGTGCCAGAGAGTCAGGAGGCACAGCCTGTCACTGCCCCGCCAGAGGCACAGCTGCCCCCCACCACTGAGCCCACCCCTCCAGAGTCTGATGGAGAACCTGCTGGTGAGGTCCAGCCCGCACCTGACCAAGCCCCTGTCCCTGTCCCTGTCTTAGAGGCTGTCCCAGAGCCAGAGCCTGTCCCTTGCGCTGTCCCTGAGGTGGTCCCAGAGCCAGAGCCAGTCCCTGCTGCTGTGCTTGAGGAGGCCCCACAGCCTATAGTGTGTAAACTGCCTGCAGCAGACCCACTCCAGTCTCTTGAGCCACAGGTGTTGATTTTGCGTTCACCTGAACCAGAAGTCACCCCAGAACCAGAACCAGAGCCTGTGCCATGCCCAGCCCCCGAGGAGGTCCTGGAGTCAGAGCCTGTCCCATGTGCAGCACCTGAGGAGGTGCTTGAACCGGAGCCTGTCCCATGTGCAGCGCCTGAGGAGGTGCTTGAACCAGAGCCTGTCCCATGTGAAGCACCTGAGGAGGTGCTTGTACCAGAGCCTGTCCCATGTGAAGCTCCTGAGCTCCTCCCAGAGCCTGAAGGCCTCCCCTGCATAGAACCTGTTCCAGACTTCATGCCCATGGAGATCCCAGAACCTGTCATATGTTACAAATCAGAGCCTGCGATTTATATGCCCGAGGCAGAGCCAGAGTTAATTCCAGTTACAGACCTGCTGCCCCCCGACGCTGCCCCTGAACCCACCCCTCTCTTAGACCTCAGCGCCCCTGACCCAGAGCCCATCCTGTGCCAAGTCACCTCTGAGACTGTAGTAGTTAACGACGCCAGTGAAGAAAACATGAGCTCACTGTTAAAACAGCTGGAGCTCAAAGAGAACGGCCTTGTGCCTGATTGCCTTCTGAATGACGTGACGATTCCCGAGCCTCTCCTTGCCTCCTCCGATCTGCTCATGTGAATCCAGAAGTATGCCATAGACATTTGCGATGAAGCCTCGAATCCTTACATCAATCCTGACAATTACTGACTTATATTTTTGTCACCTAACGTGGCCTACTAATTCTATAACAATTTTATAATCATAATTGTTGTTGGCTTAAGAGTATGTTCAGGGATGAGGACAGTGTTGGACAAGAGAGATTGCACTCTCTGCAGATAAGTTCAGCATATTCTGGAAGCAGATGAGAAAAGTGAATTTAATGTCACTATGCAAGCCTCCATACAAAAACATTAAGACAAATGTAAGGGAAATGATCAAATGTGATTCTTGTACTAAGTGAGTGCAGTGTTTTTGGTGGATAAGCATAATAATGTACTAAATGTGGAATCGAATGCTAGAAAAAGGGAGTTGCTGTATCAACATCTGGCTTGCAGTTCAGTATACGTGTTTGGTCTTTGCAATGTCCCCAAAAGTCAGATTCATTTTCTATTTTCATAAGGGATAATTAATTGCGTGGTTGCTTGCTTGTAAAAATAAAATGTGCAAATATTTGGAAACAATTTTGTGTTTACATATATGTATAAAATTACTAAATATTTGTAACATGCAATAACAAAACATAATAAATGAAGTGTAATGTATTATGTAATTCTCCCAAGATAACAGAGCTTTGTATTCGGCGGCAGCGTGCATGCCAAGTAGAACTGTAGTGGCATTCTGACGTCTCACAGCAGCACTACACACATGGACTATATGGGACACAATGTACATATGGAAATAAAATGGCAGCCAGTGTAAATCTGTGAGTGAGTGCCTTCTCATGGTCTTGTGGGAGATAGATGGCTGGAGGAGGGGGGCGTGCATTCTTTCCAGAGGAAGGGGGTTTTCAGAGGGCCGGGGTCAAAAGTCTTCCCTGGGACTGGATTCGGGTCCATGAGAATCTGTTCAGTGCATGCCTCTCTCACCACATTCTCCATTCACTCACTGCATCGCAATCCCGGCGACAACATGGCATTCAGGAGGAGTCAGTCTCTTGGTATTAGGGCTGTACTGCTTCACTTCATTGGTTGATAGTGTTGACCAAATTAGTTTTAAATGTGTTGACTAATGTATTAAGATTATAAGGATTTAGTGCAACAGCAAAAAGGAGCAAGGGGTGAGTTGTCTGGAGTTTTGGGAGTGGCTGGACAGTTGAATGTGCCTTGGAGATGCTGCTTACCAGTACTTCTCTATATGCATAGTTGTTTTTGTGCAAAATCATTTTGACAGCTTTTACCAGTGCCAGTCCTATACAGTGAGGGATTATTTTAATTTACAAGACAAACTTCACTATAAAATGCTCATTAATCAATGATGTGATGAGTAATGGGCAGGGGAAATATTGTTATTGCAAAATCGGGCACTACAGTGTCCTTGGGTTGAGACTTGTGGTGTGTTAAATACACAATAGCAAGTTACTCGACCTCATTACTTCTAAATCAGGTTTATGTATTTTTCATACAAAATACATATAACATTTCATATAGAAATGTCTCAGCCAATTATTCTGAAAATAAACTAATAAAAATAGCAGGTTTATAGGTTCATACACATCTGCTTCTCCAGTGATGTTTCATTAGACTTTGATGCTGATGATCATATTACCTAATAGCGTTATAATTTTTATCTTCCGCCACACCCGTCTGAGGGCCGCTGCCTCAAGCCATTGCAAGAGAATAAGCCCCATGCTTTAGCAACATGATCACAAGTCTCCATGGAGTGGGATTGGCCCTGTGATGTCAAACTAGCGCTGAGTCAAACACTTGGCACTAGCAAATGTGCTGCTAACACAGAGCAGAGACAAAAGGGTTTACATTAAGCTAGAAAATAGAATAAAATGCTTAAGAACTATAACCATTGGGTATGATTAAATATGTTTTTATAGTTTGGTACAATTTTTGAGAGTTATTTGTGGCTTGGCTAAAGTGTGAAATACAAAAAAAAAAAAAAAAAATCTAAATTAATTAAACTTGGTGTAACACGTTCTAAATATTTTGTTACTATGGTTTCCAGGCATTCATTTGCATAATGGAATCAAGTAGAATCATGCTGAGATAATATGTGCCTTTTATGGAACAGTTATTAAGGACAAATTTTCATCTAATTATAAGACATTTTCACATAGACAAAAATACAGAAATATGGAATAAGTTACAAACAAGTTTATTTACATATTTATTTTAAAATAACCCAAAAATTGAAATAAATGTTGAAAATAAATTTACTCAAAGTCATGAAGAGCCAGAGTAAAATTAGGACAAACCTTTACCCTTTGCTTTCTGAAATAAAAACAGTAAATGGATAAGTACATTGTATTTTTGTTCCTCTTTATGGGTCATACACATATTCTCGTATTACCATAAGGCGTTGGTACTTTTTGGCAAGGTCTACATTGGTGCGACCGCGCTGGAAGGGGTAAGACCACAGGATAGCGTTCCAGGAGGGGCCGTACGTCTTGACTCCGCACAGTAAGTACAGCTCCTCCTCATGGCTGAAGTCCTGCCTCTTCCTCCTCTGGGAGCTGTTCTGTGGTAACAACACAGCACAAACAATCACATAACAACAGTCATTTAAGTATGTATCTAAGTAGTGTCTAAAATGGTAGAGAAAGAGGTTACATTTGAACAAGTCTCTGCTTTCATGTTCCCATCTGAGTGGTCATCTGGAAAAGGTTTACTTCTGCCCTTTGCTGTGTTCTCTGTAAGAACCATAGTTAAGTCAATTTAGATTCCTTAAAGCCACAGTATGTAACTTTTTAGACAAAAAAAAAAGACTAAAATAAATACATACATGTTTTTCATTTTGTTTGAGCTATCATCACTGAAACACATACATCCTTACTCTGAGAAGGCTTGCACCTCCACAAACCTAACACTTATTTGGCCTGGAGGAGAGCTTGTTTCCACCTGTCTCCCTGGCATTTAATGACAAAGGATATCTTGCGTTTTATTGGTCTTTTCCTATGTATTGTGCCATCTGTATATTTGTTTTTGTTTACTTTTATGTGAAGCACTTTGGCCAGCTGAAGTTGTTTAAAATATGCTATATAAATAAACTTGAATTGTTTCCATGGAAATGTTGTTCCTTTGGCTATAATTTTCCACAGTATGGGATAAAATTTTTACATCTCCGTGGAGAATGTTCCACAGTATGATTTTAACTTCCTACCGGTCTTAACGGAGCAGTGGGGTTATCTGCTAGCAGATAGTGTCAGCGCTACTACTGAGAGCGTGTGGCTCAGCACACAAGAGGTGCGCCAAGAGGTGCGCCAAGAGGTGCGCCAAGCCAAAATATCAGGTGGAGTGGAGCAAATTGAGGGCGTGTTGCATTCAGAGAATTCAGTGAATTATCACAAAATAGTTAAATAGTCCACTGAAAAACATATACTCAAGGCATAAAAAGCCTTTTATTTGGAAATGTATTTAGGATGATAAATGTATGATATTTCAAGAGAAGCTACGGTGCCAGATGTTTTGAGGTAGCGCGCGCACACAGGTAGAACCGTACATTGTCGGCTACTTCTGGTTGTTATATAAAGGGATTAACTTTTTATAGGACTAGTGTCTACATTTAATTCTAACAAATGAAATACAGTTTATAACAGAAATTGTGAAAATATTAATGACTATAGCATAACTTAAATGTTTCGCCCTCCTGATTAGCCCTCCTGATGTGACATGGCGAGAACCACGGCCCGAGAGGGGCCTGGAGCGTCAGTACCCGTGCTTGCATTTAAGGTTGCTTTCCCAGATAAAAACAATGCTCATTGCATCATTCACATGAGACTGTTTACAGCGCAACTCTAAAGTGCGTCTTCTTACCCCGTGAGCAGTTCTAATCATACGATGTCGGATTTCCTCACATCCTCGTCTGTCCTTTTGAGTCATCAACTCCTTTTAGTTTCATGACCAAATTATTCCCCTTGTGCCGCTTTGGTTAGTTTATCAAATTAGTCGCCAGTGGGTAGGCTACCCTCAGAGCCGTAGACAGATCTGGACTAACTCAGGGGGCGGGCCTGGTCCGCGCTTTGATTGACAGCTCGAGACTGACAGTGGAGCGGAGTAGACGGACGTGTCACATTTGCTGTTATCTTGGCAGCAGCGGTCAGCAGGGCTTTGTACAGAGGCTCAAGCGACGCACATCAGCAGTGCTTTGTTACAGACACCTGCACATCCTGCTCTGTGCGCTCGTGGCGCAGCACCTATAAGCGCACTCTGCAGCCCCGGAAACTCCTATCTCAAAACCGCGGATCTCTACCCACAGAAATCTACGATCAAATCGCATAGTAGATATTTAACATACGCTGACAAAGGAAATTACTGTCCCTCCTTAGGGCCGATCTGTCAATCATATCAGTCCCCATGTCTGTGCGGTAACGTCAGAAACAAAACTTTATATGATAATAAACGTTTTCTATAATCTGAGAGATGTCCACTACGTTTGGTTTTAAACAGATGGATATGTGTGAGACGAGAATGTGAGCAGTCAGTAGTACGCAGCGAAACTGGTACCTCAGGTGAGAGACTGGCGAGCGGACTGCCGGGACAAGCGTGAACGGGTGCGACCAGGGGGCGAGAGGACATCAGGGATGGGGAAGAAAGACCTCGCTTTGTTGCGTAATGGGAGGCAAAAGAACGAAGGGACGCAGAGAAAATGTAAAAGGTTGACGTGTGTGCACGTGCACGGACCTGCAGGATGGGTGTGAGGGGGCACACGTGCGCGCTGAGTGTTTAGAAGACAGGCCCATCCAGTTCTGTCACGGCCCATCTAAACTAATCCTGGCCTTGCTTCTGACACTTATACCGTGCGGCTTCGGAGCGGTTTTATTGAACCCATATATAATCTCTCATTTATTTTATTTTTGTCTTTTCTTTGTTTTTGTCTTTGTTTGTTTTTCACCTCTCTTTGCTCCCCGGTAATGAGGCAAAGATTGCAAACATTACCAACGCTGGCAGTGATTTTAAATGCCACAGCGGTTACAGATAGATACAGATGCCATCACCATAAATGTACTTGGCCCGCCCCACTCCAGACTCCAGCGGACAACAGCCTCTTTACGCCGGCGTTAACGTCGTGTAGGTTGAGGAGTCCGACCTGGACACGCCCCCTCGTTAACACTACTGCTGTTAAGGAGGCAAGATACAGCCCTAAATTTCCATGGAATCACGCATGTGACATGCCACCTCCAGAATGTTACATACTGTGCCTTTAAATGTGTGTGCACTATGTAACTTTTATGCTTGTCTTCATGGAGACATTTTTGCTTTGTCTGGAATATTCCTCATTATGGCATTCAAAGCATCTATTTTGCATTTATTCTATTACAGGGTTTTTATACCATGCTTCAGTACTCTAAGGGGGCTCGCCTCTCCACAGATCTGACCTGTAACTGGGTCTGCTTGCCTCCATAGAGACATTCCAGGCAATGCAATGACAACTCCATAGAGAGAAGGACCAGACAATTTGCAGAGTACCTTTAATAGCAAATGCAGGTGAAAGGTTATTATGAAATTCATCTGGTAGTACAAAGAGTCATCAGGGAAACAGAACTGAATTCTGCCAGTTCAGACATGTTTGTGACTTTTACAAGGAGGAAACCCTTTTCGGACTACTTTTTGTCCTGTCACACTCAGAAATGTTGAAGTGCATGTGAAAAAGCTTGATAATACAGCTGTGGCGCACCGTTCTGGCCTGCTCTGAAAACCCTGGCTCCAGCGCTACATTCCTGCTGCTCTTTGGTGAGCTGACTGCCAGGAAATACTGCACAAAACAGCTCCAATCACAGCCTTAAAAGTTATGACACAAAAAGCAAACTGCATACAGGCCAAACACTCCCTGTATTTAAACCTACTTTCACAATGATGATAGCGACTAAGGAGAAAAATTGGTGTTAAGATGGGCAAATACAGTACAACATATAATTATGATACAATAGCAAGAAAAGCTCTTACCAGCTCTTTGACAAAAAGCAGGCCCTGTCGTTTTCATCCTTTTGTGGAGAGGAGTTAATCGGACATCTATCACAAGAAAAAGTCAAATATATCTGTTATTATTAAAAGGTCCTGTACCTGATTTTTTCCCCATGTATTTGAGCTAAATTTGTCTTGCCTCAGTACAGATATTGTATAAGCAGCTATTGAGGTCAAAATATGCATGTAATTAGCATTTTATTGTCCAATAATCAGGAAGTGAGCGTTTGCATGCTAGTTGTTGCTAGCTTTACCATGACAGTAAAACTCCGCCTTGGTCTGAGACTTGTGAAAAGTGCTTATAAGCTCAAAATGCATAAGGAAGTGAGGAATAACTTTGTTAACTGTTAACTGTTTAAACAATTTCTGTTTTTCATGTGTCTAAGATACTAAAAATCAGGTACAGTGCCTTTACGGTCTTTTGAAACACTTTTGGAGACTGTAGCATTGGCCTTATATAATTTACATCTTAATTTACTACATGTGCAATTGTACATTTTTAGCTCAGAGACTGGGAAGGTGAATTAACTTTAACTTTTCATAGGAGCACTTCTTGGTTTAGCACCTAGTGACATCACAAGGTGGAAATATTTTGTGCTCTGAGGAGGGAGACTGGCTTTATATGCAGGATTACTCAAATATGCAGCAAAGACAAAACAATGTCATAATAAATGTTTAATGTCTTAAGTCAATTTTGCACAACAAAGGATCTCTCTGTTCTACCAACTCATACCTTTGTTCTTTTTCCATTGTTCGGCCGGGTGAAAGCATTTGACTGGACTTGGCTTCTTTATTGGAGTCAGACTGACATCTTTAACATAGAGTGTCATTAGATATTTGGTGGGCGTATTTACAAAAAAAAAAAAAGAAGCATTGTAAGGATGTTACATAATAGTTATGTAAAAAGTCTGTGGAGAGATTGTACATTTGAGTACAGTATGGCCTCACCTCTCCAGTTTTTCTGCTTCTTATGTGCCTGTGCAGTGGTAACAGTGTCAGAGCTGGGGTTTGTCCGCTCCTGGGTGCTGCTGGGTGGGTGTTCTGGTTCAGTGAAAAGCCTGCTCTGGTGAGATATGTAGCGCTTCGTGGCCTCCTTCAGGACTCGATGCATATCACAGCTGTGGGTGCAGGAGCTCTGCAGAGACGAGAATGTGCGACTGTTCACCTCATCGAAACGCAACACACAACCTGACACACAAGAGACAAATAAGAGGTTTGACCTGGCAATCATTTTAAAACAGAAGTTAATGTATAGGGTGAGCAGATAAGTGAGAGTACTGTTTCATTTGATTTAATATGACTAAAAAACACAATCGGAATAAATTTATACAAAATGCCCCGTAGTAGTTAGTTAGTTAGTTAGTTACTTTATTGTCCCCGAGGGGAAATTTGTCTTCAGAGTCAAATCACACAGAGAAAAACGCCATACATACATACAATGCCACACAAACACATCACATATATTGGACAAACACAAGGCAAGTAATTGACATTGTAAAAGTGCATAATGATAATTAGAGTTCCATAGTCTAAAATAAATGTAAAAAAGTGGGAAATTTCTGATTAAGTTAGGTGGGCCAGGGAATTTTTTTTCTCCAGGATTTTTAAAATGTTGCAGAATGTCAAAAAATAGACAGTTAAATTAATAAAGCATGTACCTAGTTCTAATTCCAATTCTGTTTTAGCTCGACTTACCTTTACACCTGACATCCGAAATAGACACCTGTATACCGGGATTATTTCTTTCATTTCTCAAATCTAAAAAATACCAAAAAATAAAACATTATTTTGAATTAATGTTACTCTTACTTGAGTAATATTCCTTTAAGCAAACAGAGGTGGATAGAGTCGCCAATATTTTACTCAAGTACAAAAGCAGTGAGCCAAGAAATTACTCAAGTAAGAGTAAAAAGTATTTGGTAACACTACCACTCAAGTAGGAGAAACTTAGAGTATCTGTCGGGAGTTTATGCAATTTGAAAAAAATGTTAACTGATGCACAAAATCTGGTATTTTCAAAGGATAGACACACAAATGAGACACTAAGTCATATCTGAAGGAGTGGTGCAAGAAACAAATGTTCAAACCATATAATATTGTCAACATAAAGCTTTGGTCACTTGTAGACTTAAAGTGGGATGAATAACCCAAACGTTTACTCAAGTAAGTACTTTGTACTTTTCTAGCAGCATACTTTTACTCCTACTTGAGTAATATTTTTATTTAAGTAAATTTCTTTAAAAAGTTACATTTACCGTACTACCAACCTCTGCTTAAAAACTACATAAATGTTGTTTTTTTTACCTTCAACAGGACAGATATCTTTGGGTATATTTGGCCATATTGGAACTGGTACTTTAAACGTCTGACTAAAAAACAAAAAACAAGTTTTCCATTTTACAAGTGTCATTTTCATATTATAGTCTAGTCTATAATCTTGTCTGCTCTGCTTACTCATTTTCTTGTAGCTCTCTGGCTCCCTCTAGCCATTGTCCATTAGAATCACATAGTTCAGTTCTTGTGGAGTTGTATTTGGACCACCGTGGATTCTCACCCCGTACATTGTCATCTTTAGCTTCCTTGCAAATTGTCTTCATTTTGTTGCTGGTGGGATTTCTATTTACTCTTACAATTAAAGGTTCGTCATCACTCTCACAAAACGTGTCCTCTGGAAGCATTTCAGTGAAAGGAACACACATGGATCTTTGAGATATCATCTGTGGCTGTGCAAGATCTCGCTCAGCTTCAGCCTATAATAAAACCAAAAAATGTAACTAAATCAAAACTAATCTTGTTAGTTACAACTGCTATCTGACTTATAAATTAGCAAATACTTGTTTCTTCTCAAGCTGGCCAATTCTATGGAGTAACGCTTCTGCAGATTTTCGGTAATTGTCAAGGTTTATGTCTGAAACAGTCTTTTTATTTTCTTTCTCCTTTGTGTCAGGACATCCCAAATTGTTTGCTTCAAAGATTAACAAAACAAATATATCAACATACTGTGTACTATACTTTAAATTGTATTGACTTACTGGCCTGCTTGCAAGTCTGTAGAATGAATGTAGCAGCCTTGCGGACCTCTTCACTTGTGTCTTCTGTGAGTAAAGTTATGATCACGGGAAGGCTGCCAATTTGCACCAACTGCTTTTGGTGTTCCTCTTCAAGCAGAAAAATACACTCAGAGTTAGATTCATTAAAGTGTATAGTTTAGGCTACACATTTTGGTACTCTCAACTCTTTTCTCACAAACTGCAACTTAACTGATATAAAACCATGATAAATATTTAACACAGGCACTATCCCACTGAATCAATAATTAGAAAAGCATGAAAACCTGTCATATGCACTTTAAGTTCAGAAAGTATTTATGACTAAAGTTTACAAGATGTTGCTAAACTGTTACTTTATTAAATTAACTAAACTTGTGTATTTTTTTGGACCTTAGTAAGTATATGGCAAAAACTGCAATTATTTAAGTTACATAATCTCTTTTAAATAAGCTGCTTTTTATGTAACCATGTAGTTTAGACCTCTACAAAACTGTTCTGAAATATGTGATTATTGTATTAGTTTAGCAGTTATATTAAAACATAAATCACAAATTCTTATTCTTGTCATTCTTATTCTTTGAGTCTGTTTGACTAGTAGGCTAAATAAAAGCATTATTATTTTTGTGAAAATGTTGAATGTTGACTACCTGAAGCCTCTGTGCAGTGGCCTACAGTTAGTAACACAGACAGCCTCTCCTCTGACTCCAGTTTTGGGTTGATAAGCAATGAAAAGAGGTGAAACACTAGCCCATACTTTGCCAGGTCTGAAGCGAGAGAAGCTATTGAAGACAGAAAAGCACACACAATGAGCAGTATTGAGCAGAATTCCAGTCAGCTTTGAACTGTGAGGTGTTGGGAAAACAATACCCACTGTTGTCACTGATACAAGCAGACAGGGTTTTGGAAGTGGAGACTGCCAGTTGACAGGCCAGCAGGCTTGTCTCTGACTGTAGACAAAATCTAATCAGGGCCAATGTGAGATTTTCCAGTCCCCCTGCAGCAGCAAAGCTCTCCTGGACACAAGCTATATAAACATATATGCCATTAGCCTTCAAGGCTATGAGACAATAACAAACTAGAGTTTTGTCAACTGTAAATACAGTACAATTTAGATTTAAAATGGAGGATATCAGGCAATAGGGTTGCCAGAAGGACAACCTGAATAACTTTAGAATGGTCTTGAGCTGTATTAGAACCAGTATAAAACCAGATATTTCTAACATCCATGCCACCCCATGGAAGACTGATATAAGGCCACATGGTAATATAAATGAAATTACTACAATTTAATGTAAAAAAAATCAGCAGTTTTCACAAAAGAATCAGCATGTCTTTTGTTTACTTTACATGTCTGAATACAATTAACTTTTACATTTACACAATGAAGTATATATTGCATTGCAGCGTTATACTTAAAACATAATTGAAGTTTAACCTGACTGGTGTTAATTTAACCATTTCTGCAAGTACATACAGTTATTTGTTACAGTCATTGCAATGAAAGAGCATATGGGTTGAAATAGCTCTGTTTGAGGAAGAGAAATCTGCTGAAACCAGTTTTTCACAGTTGGAAACACAGTGACACAGGCACGCTGTCCTTCCTCTAATGGAAAAGGAGAAACATTTTCATTATTAACAAATATTGTTAAGGGTAACCCATTGATATAGAATTATCATAATACCATTCTGTGGATTGTTAACACATCCACATAGAGCACTGGACACTGAAGACCAAAGCTGATGTAGTTGGGAAGAGCTGGCGGTTTTGAAACTATCCTCTGGAGAAAGGGGGAATGTGGCTCTGACCAAACAAAAAAACAATACTAAAGGCTCAAATGTAGATGGTCAAAGCATCATTCTAACTGAAGAGAGTACCTGAAAAGACTGAGAAGAATATCCAAGCAGCCAGTATTTTGGGCCAGTATCTGTCCTAATTCTACAACAATATTCAAACAAAAGCAAAGTATATCAATCCAAATGCAGACATTACATAAAATAAATTTGCACTTTTCTAATAGCCAGATGGTCTTCAAGAATAAGTTATTGCTTTGTCTGGATCGTTCCTCGGCATGACATTGAACTTATCTATAACCGTGGAGAATAACAGGTGTTGGCCCCCGGGCCAAGTTACAAATTAGATCTGTGGAGGGGCAACCCAGCTCACAGTAAGAATGGATTTTGTTTTTTTCTCAATAAAGACAGCCAAAAGTTTGATGCCATAGGTCCAGGAGGAAGGAATAACATTTCCATGCAGACAAACAGGTAGCAAACCCCCACCAGAAAAGTTACATAGTGCACCTTTAAATAAATTCCATGTTTGAAAATGTTAGTAATCACTTTTCTTGACCTATATGCGCTGTTTCACATAAAGTGTTTGAACTTACTGTTGTTGGACACCACAACAGACAGAAAATAGACGATAACTCTCTTCTTTGTCAGTGGAGCATCTTCTGTCACCAACCAGTCAGCCAAATCTGTAAATATCTCCTTTCTGCTCAGTGAGCTTTTACAATAAACTGCAAAAGAAATATCAATTGAAGAAACTATGAACAAAAATTGGGCTAACTGTCTGTAATGCATGCTTTTTGCGCTGCACAAGTATAAATCTATTATCTCTTACCATTGGCCTCTGCTAGAGTGCTCAGGGTGAAGAGAGAAGTCTCCGCCACATCTGACCGAACAATGCTGGACTTGGAGAGGTTCAACAGAAAAGCTACACCTCCCATTTCTCTCAGCAGCTCCACATTATGCTCTGTTAAAAATAAATATACATCTAATTGTTAACATTTATTTATTACATTGATAATAAATGTAGTTAAATACCTCTTTTTTCACAGATTGAATGAATAGTTAACAGGGCTTGTTTCTGTAGGTCAGGACATTTCATCTGAAACTTCAGACACTCAAGAAGCAAACTGAGATCTGTTCTGATGGCTGAAAAGAAATGTTAATTCAGTCGAACTACCTGGCGTAGTATTGATTATCAGCGAGGCTTCAAATTGATACAGTTAGCTAATAGAGAAAAGTCAATTAGCTTATTCGTTTAATGACTCACTATTTGGACAGCTGCCACCCACTGCTCGGCTCGTGTCCATCTCACTGCATAACTAATTAAACGTTGTACAGTACTAAATTAAACATCCTAGACTTAAGCAACATTGTGACCTCCTCATAACAAACTTGGCAGCACCTGATTAATTAGCTAGTTGACCTCTGGTTTCCATGGCCACGTGATTATGGCGCCACAGCGGGCACTTAAAAAACAAAAAAACAAAAAAAAACACCTAAAATTATATTCGTACAAAATTATTTTTGCTTCAACATTTTATTCGATCAAAATGTAAATATTATCTCGAAACTGTATTTTATTGAATTTGTTAATAGACGCATTCTCTACAGCTGAGTCATACGGTCAGTGCTGTGATGAAAGCACGTAAAACGTACGCTGCGACGTCGCAGCTGCAGCTGGCTTGTTTCAGTGAACATCTTCAAATATTTGTGTGCATTGCATTCACAATTTATACGTTTTCTAAGGTATTTGACCCGTTACGCTATTTTACACATACCGATGTAGCGCAAACATATCTATACTGAAAACTGTAGAGTGAATTCTAAACTTTGCAAAGCTAACTGGCTAGCACTCATTAGCATTATATAACCAACTCCAGTGCTGCTGGCACTACTGCTGATCAGCTGTGTTGTTTCTCGCATATTTAGAACGATAGACTTAAGAGTTATGCGGTGATATGTTTGTTTCTATGTTACAGTAATAATCAAGCTATAATCCACCGCCTTATCAAGTGCATCTTTTCGGAGATGTCTGGGCGTGTGTGCGCCAGCATCCTTCAGAGAGCTTACTGCTCACGGATCTCCTCTGCAACTGCCTCATCTCAGGTATGCGGGCCCACTATCCTCACATAACTGAACCTTTATGTATAGGTACTAATTCGTTTCAACGATGTTTTGTGTTTTAGTGTTTCCAGCTTGCAGCATTTTTATCCAAGCACACGACTAAACACAATCAGCACTGTTACTTTTCATCATGGATTAACGGAACTGACCAGACGAGCTGCACTAGTGAAAAATACCAAATTACAACTCCGAGAGCACGCAGCTTTTCAACCCGTCAGGATTTGGAGTTTCAACTCAGCCAGGTGCAAATCAACAGCCTCCTCAGATCAAATGAGCAGGTAAGGGACAGGTTGTGAATGAATACTTTAAAATATGTAAGAAATAAACATAAAATGAAACATAAATCTAATGTTTGCTTTTCTCTGGCCTGTTTCAGAGTGTAAGTGTGCCAGAGTTTGATGGCAGGGGTCTCAGCTCTGTGAGGAAGTTTGAGAGCAACCAGGTAGCTGCCAATACTCCTAATGAGGATCGCCGCAGTGCTGCCACATGTCTACAGGTACTTGCTGAATTATCTATTTGGGTATTCCAGCCACTTACGAGACATGTAATTGTTCTTTTTTTCTTAGTCAAAGGGGATGCTTTTTGGAGTGTTCGATGGCCACGGGGGCTGGGCATGTGCTCAGGCGGTCAGTGAGAGATTGCTGTACTACATTGCTGTCGCAATGATGCCAAAACAGAACCTGGAGGAGTTGGAGCGCTGCATGGAACAGGGCAGAGCTGTTCCTCCCATACTACAGTGGTATAAACATCACTCGGATTATAACTACAGAGAGTCAGCGTCACTCTACATTGAACACCTGCGTGTTTTCTGGCAAGAGCTTCTAGACAGTGAAGAACATAGTAAAGGCTTGAGGTAAGTCTGAAAGTATGAAAAATTGTTTACTTAAATCTTTTTTGCTTGTTGCTTGGAAGGTCGGCATAGAAACTGGGGCTGCTCAGCACACTCTGCTTAGCCTTTTATTACAAAATATTGACAATCCTGAATTTCATTGTATTTGCTGATGCACATTTACTGTCAGTTAAAATGTATTTTATTTATTCAGTTTATTTATTAAGGGACTGTGTAATCAACATTTCTGTAAATCTACCACAATTACCAAGGCAATTTTTAAACAGCCTAAACTTGTTGTTTGGTACTATTTTTTTTTTAGCCCTCCTGATGCCTTGGATCGGGCCTTCAGAAGACTTGATACTGACATTTCTTTGGAGGCCCAGGTTCCTCTTTCAAACAGTTTGATGAAAAGCACAGCCATTCAGGTAGAAAATGTTGGATATCAATTTACTATACCATGTGGACTAATTAATGAACGTGCACTCACACAGATAAAAATGCAATTTTGTTTTCTTCTGTTCTGTCCAGGTTGCATTTGCTGGCTGCACAGCATGTGTGGCTCATGTTTGCCCAGATGCTATCCACGTGGCCAATTCAGGGGACTGCAGGGCTGTGTTAGGAGTTCAAGAAGAAGATGGTTCATGGAGTGCTCAGCCTCTTTCCTGGGACCACAACTCCCAGAATCCTTCAGAGGTGGCGCGGATAAGAGCCCAACACCCACAGTCGGAGAGAGATACAGTGGTAATGGATGACCGACTACTTGGGGTGAGTTACCAAATAGTACCTTATATAATATAGATTCCTCAAACAGCCTTATGTTTTACAATATATTCTATTGCGTTATTAGATTTTGATGCCATTGCGGGCCTTCGGTGATGTGAGGTTTAAATGGAGTCTTGAGTTACAGCAGAGCATCATTTCTAGCCTGGAGTCCACTGTGGACCTGGACTCTCTGAACCTGTACAACTATGTCCCTCCAAACTACCTGAGCCCGCCCTATCTGGACGTGTCTCCTGAGATAACCTATCACAAGCTGCGGCCTCAGGACCGCTTCCTCATTCTGGCCACAGACGGACTATGGGATGAACTGTCCAGTGAAGAGGCTGTTCGCCTAGTTGGGGAACATCTCAGTGGGATTCACCGGCAGGTTGGTTTTCGAAAGACGACAGAATGCTGTATATTGTTCTGCTAAATTATTTTACCTCAGAGAGGTAAGAGTTGCAGAAGCCCAGCTGATCAAATCATTTAGTGTGTGACCAACTTCTTATACAGCTATTTAGTCATTGAGCATGATATTCAAGCTGAATCTGTTTATATTCTCCCTATCTAAACAAAGTTGAAAGATGAATTCTTTGTTCAAAATAAAACTACTATTTAGGATTTTGGATATTTAGGAAGTTCTATGGCTACCTAAATGTACAATGTTACAAATTGTGCATTATCACATAAAGCACATTTGCAAGTGAGAATATCCATTGCGGTAATTTTCAGAGATTGAGTTTTGATATTTAATATCTATTCAAACAAAACTATCTGTCCTCAGGCCCCAGTTACTCAGACGGAGAGACAGTTGAAGTTGGGTAAATTACATGAGCTCTTACTGAAGAGGCGCGCTCGAGCATCCCCAGCTCTGGACACAAACGTGGCCACACACCTCATCAGACAGGCCTTGGGTAAAGGAGACTATGGAGAGCTGTGCCAGGAGAAACTAGCGTCTATGCTCTCCCTGCCCGAAGACCTCGCCCGCATGTACCGAGATGACATTACTATTACAGTAGTATATCTCAACTCTGACCTGGCCAGACCTCATCATAGCTAAAGTAGGTTAGGAGGTAGGAACATCAAGGGACTTGAAAATTCAGAGTCGTTATCTGTATATCTATTTTCAGAAAGCATATAGTCTATAGTTCGAATCCCTTGTTTAATGCATGTTACGTTTACAAAAAGTGCCTGAAAAGTTACACATTTGGATTTACCAGACATTTTGACAATCACGAAGAAAGAAACTTGCGTTTTGTCTTAGCGTAGTTTGTCCTGTTGTATGTTTGCCCTGTATTTATGTAAAAAACTAATATTTTAGTATGTAACAATCTGTTGTTTGTGAGATGACTGTTTTATTGAAAATAAATCAGATTATTTTTGGTATATGGCCAAACTTTGGGGTTCTTGGCTGAATAATAAATTATTAAATGGCCTATATTATGTTATTTTTTAAAATCTTTGTTATAATAGCCAGAGATTTGTACACAACTGTGTACAGATTAATACACAAACTCTGCATATTTAGGCTGGGTTCTTCTCTCAAATGGAAAACACTGTTTCACTTTGTGATGTAATGTCATGTCATGTAATACAGGAAGTGCTCCACTGTGTTTTTAAACTCCATACACCTTCGCTAGTATCGGTTGGAAAATTTCAGCGTTGGAGTTGCTAATCTCTACTGAACTAGTATGTTTTTGATGAATTAACAGCATTTTAACTTCGTGGCTTAAAAGCTCACAAGAAGCAATTCTGTGTAATATGGGGCTTTAAACTATATATAAGTGATGTATTGAGGGGTTTATAAGAGCATTTTCACTGATGTAATAGAATATAATTTTGTAAAGGCGTTGTAATGGAAAATGTTATACTCAAAAACGTGGCCCACTTTTTAAATATGAACACAATCAGAACAGATTGCCAATGTGTTCATGGATGTTGACCCATTTTAAGTGGACTGTGAGAGCTGTGTGAAGAACTGTTGTCAAAATAAATGATTCTCAGGCGCTCAGTCAAACCATCTTCAAATATTTAGTAAACAAATTCCACAAACTACTCCAACTAAAATATCCACGTAAACTATGACAGGATGGTTAAAACTGAAAGTCTATATTTATACAAATTCCATAGTTATTGCTAAAAACAGTGTATTTTGTTACATATATTTGATGAGTACGATGGGTTGAAAAGTGGGCGTGTAAGATGGACCCACATCAACAAACCTGAGTGTTGTGAGTGAAATCAAGAGGCCACCTTTAGTTTGGCTGTTTGCCCACTGATAACATCTAACAGCTTCTTTTTTTCAATTGTTTAAGCCTTTGTGCTCAAGCTCTGATCTCTCTTACTACTTAAAGCTACACATGGAAAGTTGAAAATGTTACTATGATTGCTCTTAGTTTAGCTGTGAAGAGTATCTGGAATATGGCATTTGGAGTCTTTGTTTTCCTTCATCAAATCTGGGTAAGTTAATTTGGGAAACTTTTTATCGCATTGTCTAAAAATTTGCATTGTTTTTACAGTGGCTTGCTGCCCTACCAGAGATGCAGATCCAGCCACCAGTGTCCTCACATTTAAAGTTACATAGCAACAGTCATAATGTAAGTCGTATACACTACATATTTATTAGCGATGTAAGATTATATATTTTTCTCATTTATTTGAAACAGATAATTCCTAATACAAGCCTGGAGAACCTTGGTACAGATCATTTTGCTCATATGTCTGGCCACTTGAAGAGAGTTAAAAGGGATTGGGTGATTCCTCCACTGAACCTACCTGAAAATGACAGAGGGCCATTTCCTAAGTACATAGTCAAAGTAAGTGGCCATTTTTGTAGTATAGTATATGCATGTATAAATATCTGTTTCCAATTAAGAGACAATAGTTAAACCAAAAGTATTTTTCAAATGGCATTTTCAAAGATAATCTTCACAAACTTGTGTCATGTACTGTTCCAAGTGTAAATAAAAAACAAATGGCTCGGTTTCAGATGACATCACAACAATCTATGGTCCAACATTATTTAATACAGATGGGGGCAGTTAAAGTTAATATTGTTAAAAAGCAGATTTGGGCTCTAATACAGTGAGTTCACAAACAGAAATGATTAGGTTCAACATATTTTTACAGTGTACAGTGTAACCAGTAGAGAAAAGTGTAAAATATAATGGGGAAAAGTCCTCACAAAACCCTTCAAATCAGAAAACCCATGAATATGTTGCTTGGAGGGTATGGAATATTACTTCTGCTATCCAGGGGTTTTAGAATGATGAAAAAAACATTAAGACTCTAGGTTAGGATATCTTTTGAAAATATAAAAGTCCTCAAAATGTCACATATAACTGAAAGCTGTATCCAGTGAATAGTGTGTGATCTGTTTCTGTTAATACACTGGGGAAGTTTAATGTTTACATTTGGACATTTTGTACTTCCATGTTGCTGTGTCACTGTCAACAGTTTGTGAAGACCGTCTGTTTTTGAGAATGAAAGAAAAAGGTAGCAAAATAATGGTGGAGGAGGGGGCTATGGAGTATTAAATGTATGTTTTATAATTAGTGTGTAATCCCTCGGTTGTCCAGGTCTCATTCTTAGCAAAAGAAAAATAAAATCTGTCAACTGGACAAAACTTTGTAGGAGGGAGATGATTTGCTCATCTAAGCTGTTTCTTCAGAACTGAAGATGTTTTATAATTATGAGTGTATGAAAATTTAAAGTGGTCATGTTGTTAGTATTTGTGGACATTGTATTTTATAAAATATATTTGGATTTGAATTCAGGGAAAATATAGACAGCTTTTAATTTATATTGGTTAGCGATTATATTATTAAATGAATGTTAATATGCATGAGGTGGGAATATTGTTTGAAAAAACTTTGTGTTTAAGTGGAGTAAATAGCTTTATTTATTCATTTATTATTGCATTTATTTAAAAAAAAAAAGAAGCAATATTTCAATCTAGGGTCATCAAAAATATAGAAAATCAGATACTGTACAGTTGATACCAAAACTAGACACCTGTTTGAGTTGGTATTGATGCTAAAAAAGTCACATTCATAGGGCAGTGATGAACCTTTCCTGAACAGCTTTAGAATGATCTTGAGCTACGTGGACGATTGAGAGATTACACAGGTATGAGGCCACTTGGTAATATTAAAGCAAGCGCTATGATTTATTGTTGAAAATTACATTCTATTATATGTGTATCAAGTATTGAGTCTATTTCTTAATATCGAAATGGAGTTTGAAATTTTAGTATCGTGACAACACAATACTAAGTCACAATATCTGGCATGTTGTCATACAATTTTCACATCATGTGTTGTGCAAACGTACCACAGTTTGAAAACCACTGACATACAGGTGTGAGATACCTATGTGTCTAAGCATAAATATGATAATAAATGCATGCTATTGTTCTTAGATAAAGACAAGTAAGGATTCCAACGTGGAGATAAACTACAGGATCACAGGCCCCGGGGCAGATGAACCTCCAGTGGGTCTCTTCACTATAGACCGCAGGTCAGGGGTGCTGCAGGTCACCCAGCTGCTGGACAGAGAGCAAAGAGACAAATATAAAGTAAGCTCAAAAAGGGTTTATTATTTAATTTAGGGCTGGGGTTTAATCAGGGTTTTTGAATCAAGAGGTCCACAGCCAATCCTCTGTCAGTAAAAGCCTGTGGTTTGAAGCAAAGTTCAGACTTTGGAGGAAGAAAGTCGACTACTGTTTATGTTAAAAGGAATAGATAAGTTTGTATTATTTATGTTTATGTTCCTTATTTACTTATCAATATTTTATTTTTTTGAAAAGACTAAATCAATAAATTGAATAAAAATCAGGGTTGATCAATGTGAGGGGGAAAAATGTATTATTGAATTAATTAGTTATCATCCAGCTCTAATTTAATTATACTGATGTGATTTTATTGGTAGTAGGATGCTGCTATACAGTATGTAGTTATTGTTTGAAGAAGGCAGGATCAGACTTTGACTCTGACTTTGAACTGATTATTTTATATTTTTACATCATTAATTACTTAAGTGTAGAATATTTGACTTTCAGTTACCTTATAAGAGAAAGTTTGTCCCACATTTGGGAAATTTTGGTGTTATATTGCACAGTACAAGAAGAGAAATAGAATAGAGTCAGAAATATGGAAGATAAATATTTTTAAATTCCAGATCTGTTCTCAATCTAATCAACCACTAATCTAATCAGATGAAGTTATTTTACTTTTTCTCCAAATGAATTCTGTTTTTATTGATTTAGAGCAGAGCTAGCAGGGCTAGTAACATTACTAAATGTAAGTATGTTAGTAATGTTGTTAGTAATGTTGTTTACTAAATGTTACTAGGACATAAAAATATGCATCAGTTATGAGTGTTGCCAATAGCAGATAAGCATTTTCACAAAAGGCAAGATAGGATATAAATGAAAAGTGTAATCAAAAAACAGAAAAATATGTGTTTGTCTGTTGATGTTAAAATTTAATTATGAACAACAGAAACAAACAGTAAAATAGTTTTTAATATTTTTTAATGTAATTTTCTTGCATGTTTCTTGTCCATGTTTTCGCAGCTCTGGGTTCATGCCATTCATGCTCATGATGGCAACAAAGCAGAGGAGCCCATGGAGCTGATCATCCACATTGTTGACATGAATGACAACCGCCCAGAATTCACCCCGAGCTCCTTCTATGGCCAAATCAGTGAAAGTGCCAGGGCTGGTGAGACCAGGGCTAAACACAGATCATCTTTGTGGTTTTTAAATATACATTATCCAGACTTTTGTGTTGTTTAAAGGGGATTCTGTCATGCGGGTAATGGCTACTGACAGAGATGATCCAGAAACAGACCACGCCATGATCAAGTATCGAATATTGTCCCAATCACCAGAAGTACCATCTGACTATATCTTTGCCATAAACCCATTGAGTGGAGTGATTAGTTTGACTGGAGGAGGACTGGACAGAGAGGTACATGTCTCAGCAAAATTATGTTATGAGTATCAGAGGGCATGGTCCAATGTTTTTCCAGGAGATGTTTTGATTTGTATCACAATGTGGGTGAAAAATATGACACCATAGTGAAAATGTATGTTTTTCATAATTTCTTATGTTGTACTGATGAAAAGTCATTGAGCCTTTGGGACAGTTCATGTGGATAGGTCCAGTAATATATTATAGTAACCATATACCAGGTCAAACCATTTGCATATCCATGTAACCTGTTAAGAAAGCAACCTGTAAAAAATATTAGATATTTTTTATCACTATGTTGTTTAACCAAACTTTTCTACATCAGACCCATTCGGAGTATTACCTGGTCATTCACGCTGCGGACATGAATGGTGAAGGACTTTCTGCTACATGTACAGTCACTATAACCATCACTGACAGCAACGACAATGCCCCACAATTCCTCATCAAATCGGTAGGTTTCTGTTCAAATGCAGAATGAAGCCTCTGGCACCATCTAGAGATTACATCAACATCATTACATCAAAATTTAATAGAATTCAGAACTTCAGTCATTAACATTGGCAAAAATTGACAAGAGCTGCAATTATTTAGTGTAAATATTGACTTTTTTCCCATTGTCATCAGGTCTTATTGTCTATGAAATTGTCAGACACACTGTCTTCATTTTTAAATAATATTTGGTGAACTGAATCATAATTTTAAAATGTATAAATTTATATAGAATATATATCACCTGATAATACCGGTCGCAATACTATATATTTAATATATAAATATTGTATTTTTCAGAATTACTCAGCCCTAATATTTAATATTGTTTACTTAAATAGGTTAAGTTGGTTTTACTTTATTTCAGGCCTCTGCGTCGGTTCCTGAGAATGAGGCTGGAGCTGAAGTTATTAGGTTGAAAGTCACTGATGAAGATGAGTTGGGATCTGCCAACACCAACACAAAGTATTCTATAATCAAAGGAAATGAAGGAGCGCACTTCAAAATCAGCACAAGCCCGGACAAAATGGAGGGGATCCTTTCTACAGCCAAGGTTTGATCAGCTCTATTACAGTTTAGCTTTTCATTCCTTATTCCTCCCCTAAATATTGTTTTTTTTTTTCTTATTGTTAGAAGTTGGATTTTGAGAGCACTTCTGTCTTCACTTTGCTGATCATTGTAACAAATGAAGCACCTTTTACTAGACCAGTTTCTACCTCCACTGCTACAATCACAGTTACAGTAGAAGACAAGAATGAGCCGCCCATGTTCTCTCCGTCCAGAATACAAGTGGCCCTTTCTGAAGATGCTCCGATTGGAAGTTCTGTGACTTACCTCAGAGCCGTAGATCCAGACACGGCAAGAACAACAAAAATACGGTATGTTTTTTACATTGTGCAAAAACAAGAAATTTTGAGTTTTAGTAACATATTTTGTTTGTTTTATGTGATAGATTTAAGTTGAACGCAGATGCTGCTGGGTGGTTCAACCTTGACCAAGACACCGGGAGAGTGAGTGTGAGAAGTGACCTGGACCGAGAATCACATTTTGTACGGGACAACATGTACACTGTCCCTGTTCTGGCCTATGACAATGGTATTTTAGCTATTAAATTTGAAATAATGGATTACATTCATTCAAAACATTTTGTTTTTTTAAAATTCATGATTTCCAACACTGTAATTCTTTTACATATAGATAAAAATTTTCACAGAGGTTTTTTGTATTCTAGTATGAGATAGTGTCATACTCCCAATTGAGGGGTAAGAGCCAGAAATATTTTAAAAAGAAATCCACAAATGTTGAACCGGATTATTTTTATTAGTGACTAGGACCTTGAACTTGTTCTATCACAACAAAAATCTGCATATCTACAATAGTAGTTTTACCTTCTCCCATCTCCATTACATATTTTCGGCCTATGGAATGTTGAGCTGTCATCTGACACCCACCAATATAGAGCACTCAATAGCTGTTTGGATTTATCTGTAAAATTTAGCCAAATTAGTAAAGTTAGTAATAGTAATTAAACATAAAATTAATTCCCACATTTGGGGAATCACAAAGAAACAAACAATAACACAATATACACATCGAGAAGCTTACTATTACAGTATAGTATATATTCATTCATATTTTGGAATATTCAAAATAAGTTGTGTTCTACAGTGATCATTAACCATAGGGCTGGGCCTAATGGTCGGGCGGAGAGGACCTCCATGAGAGTGATTTAATCAATATATACATATATTACATATACATATATACAATACATTTAATATGTTATTAGGCCTCAGGAGGATGAAAATGTTAAGAACCTTTGGTACACTGTATATTTTACGTGTAACTTGACTCTTGTTTTTAGATACAGCTCCGGCCACAGGCACAGGCACTCTAATAGTGACTCTAGTGGATGTAAATGACAATGCTCCAGTGATTCAGCAGAGGAGGGTCAGTGTGTGCAATGTGGATCCTGTCCCCGTTCAGCTGGACATAGTGGACTCAGACAGCCCAGAGAATGCAGCACCTTTCACTGTGGAGCTGCAAGGAGAGCACAGCAAGAGCTGGAACATCAAGGTCAATGCATCAGGTACAACCCTGGATCAATTAATTCTCCCAATATTCAATGTACAATGTAGATAGAAATGCTGCTTATTTACCATGAAAAGCCTGAGCCTAAAGCCTTTTTAGTACTGACTGCATTAAAATGTCAATGTCTGATTTATATATTCACACAAAGTATTTAGACCAGAACTAACCCTCACCATGATGTAGGAATGTGCTAGTGGTTTTCAAAAATGTACAGTTTATTATGTTAAAAAATAGAAACTGTTTTCACATTGAAATATTACTAGGCCCAAGCGCCAGAAGCTGGTGAAGGGCCTACTAGTGTTGTAAAGCCACGCAAAGCACAGCCTTGTAAGTACACACAGTACACACAAGTACGGTACTCCAAACACTCACTAAAGTGTTCCCCAAATCGCGTGCATATAAAATATAATGCAAAAAGTGAACATTATTATCGTAAAGAGCCAAAAAGTGGTGGAGCTCTGTGAACTCTGTGCCCGTCAGTGGCCATGGACTGTCACCATAACATTAGAATTCACTAATACTTTCCGAAAATGTATACTTTATTATATTAAAAAATGGGAGCATTGCTTTAGCATCAGAACATTACTAAGCCCAAGTGCTATTAGTTTCGTTTGCATGTGTTCTACAATGATCTTTAACCATAGGGCAGTGGCTCATGTTCACTGAAAGCACGTGACCAGGGACTCTCACCATGACGTAGGAATGCCTAAGTGCTTCCCGAAAATGTATTATTTATTATATTTTAAAAACAAGCACACTGTTTTCGCACCGGAATATTATTCTTTATTATTGGCTTGAATGATTTACGAAGTAACCGGCGAAGGGCATTGTTTTTTCGTGGGCTGCTTCTTCTTATTTTTCTGACAAAGTTATTGGATTTTTGACCCCATAAACATCAACAAAAAGTCTATGGAATCGATCGGCCCAGTAAAAAATTTGATAAAATGGGCATTGCAACAATGCCCAACCCGAGCCAATGGCAAACGTGGCAGTTTTGCCGCAGGTCAACAAAATTCAGAGCAGTGGTAGAGCATGAGGAGACAAGAAAAAAATAGAATTGGAGCACTGCCCTATGACAGGCAGGAAGTCGGCCATATTGGATTCAAATTCCAAAGCCACTTCAATTGCTATTTTATTTTTAAAAACTAGTCCTAGGTTTTATGACCAGCTGAGCTCAGATTTGACATGCCACATTTAAGGACATTGAAATTAAATTAACACTCACTGGCTTACAATGGTTTTTTCGCCAGTGAAAAAATATATACACATTTTTTGTCTTTTTTATGCCTACGCAAGCCAAATGCATCAATTTAAAGAGCTCAAATGTTTGCACCAGGTGCAGATTTAAGGTATTACGATCACAACTGAACCTGTCATACAACTGCCTTAACCTGCAGATAGAGAACACATAACACACAAGTTTTTCTCACTCTATATATACAGTATATGGACAGGCCATATCTCATGGTCAACAGGAAAACATTAAAACGTGCCTTAAACAGTTTTTTTTTTTTTTTTAGGATTAAACTAGCCAATGTACTCCTCTAATCTATGTAGTTCCCCCGTTTTTCCCACTCTACACATACAAAATATCTTATAGTTCCATATAATGTAAAAATAAAACATTACAAATTTGAATGAATTGTTCATAAAATTACACAAATAACTTATATCTCTATTCTAGGTAATGCAGTGTTTCTGAGCCCCAAGCGTCGGATGGCTGTGGGGTGGTTTTCAATCCTTCTGAGGGTCTATGATGCTGGGTTACTGTATCAGGACAGCTCCCTGGATGTGGAGGTGTGCCAGTGTGAAGGGGTCATGACCTCCTGCATCATGCCCCACTCAGACCCTCTGCCTCAACGCCTCCTCTACCTCTCTTTAGTCCTGGGAGCCGTTTTTGGACTCCTTTGTAAGTAAATGTGATTTTTTTTTTTTTATTATACAAGTTTTTATTTTATTTTACAACTTAAAGGAACTGTAAGTTGTAAAATAAATAATTTGACACTTATAAACATGACTTAACTGTGTTCCCTGATGCGCGGTAAACACGTTCAAATCAAATATAGCTTTTACTGATAATAACTGTAATGCTGATTTATTCTAACCAAAAAATGTTTGACATTTGGACATACTGGCCAAGTTGTTTGTTATAATTTAGTGTTTTGTATCTCAAGACAATTGTCCAATCAGAAAGCAGAATGAGTCTCACATGAGTCTCTCCCTTGGGTAGCCAGTTTCAATGCTGAAATCCAGCTGTTTTAAATCTAAAATGACTCTTTCTGATCTGAATCGTCACTACCTAAACCCCAGCATTTGCATCTAATCATGAATCAGTGCTAGTGCAGCCTCTGCAGCTCAGTGAGTGAATTCAGGAGGTTCAGAGTTATCACAGGACATATGGTCTCTAGCTGCAGGTTAAGGCAGTGGCATCACAGTTGTGATTGTTGTATGTTTAAAAAAAAAAAAAGGATGCTGTTTCTTTAACAATATACTAGACAGCAGCACATACCTTTGACATTCATATTTTCTGGGTCTAAGGAATAACAAAAAATTCAAAAGGAATGTTTCCATTTTAACTTTGCAGGGGGTGCTGCAAAAGTTACAATTTTTATACTTTCAAATCATTGCTGTGTTATGACCACACCCTCAAACTTGGATAAACAAACAGATCTTTTAGCAACTTTAGCAACATCAGGACATATCCCAGATATGTAGGGTGTATGTATCATATTTCATTACTCTGTAAATGGGCTTTGGAGAGCTATTTTTAAAGATAGAATTTTAAATACATAGAATATCATTATGTCAAAGTCATAAAAATACACAAACGTTACATTGATAGCAACCTTAGCAGTTCAATGAGGAACAGAGCAGAGCTGAGACCATTTGTCCAGTGCAGACCCAAGTACGTTTATTTAAACACCAAAAATATTTACAATTTAAAAAAAAAAAAGAATCAGCATGGCAGTACCTCCTGTACACACACCACCATCTCTTGGCCAACTGAGGTTTGCTGCTTTTATAGAGCACCTCCCTAATTGGCTGAGCCCACTCTGTATTACAGGTAAGTTTTCCCAAATCCAATGATATTGTTAAAAATTAGCTCTTTCCAAACAGTGTACAAATGTATTCAATTAAATTGTTTGATAAAATAGAGATCTATGTTTACTTTACTTTATTTTAACAGTTAACACTAATTAGACACCCAAAAAGCTAAAATATAGGACACCCCTCCTTGTTAGCACCCAGTTGTCTGCCCCGGAACCTTCTTAAGGTGCTTCGGCTCCCCAGGGACTCATTTGGCCAAAACACCTAAGGCAGACAACATGGGTAAGTTAAAATTTGCAACAATTCAATTACAGTCAATTAGCTGACACAACATTTATCAATAAAACATTTTAAACTTTTGTGTATATTGTCCTTTCTTTCTGCTAGCCTCAAAGATAGGCCCATGTAATGGACTAGCTACATTACAATTATGTTTCCAACCATGTTTGCAAGAGTTACAGGTATGTTAAGGCTTTTAAAATGGCCACACTGGTATGACCACACCCTGAGACTTATGTAAATTATTTTAACAACTTCTGATCCCAGATATGTCCTGATGATGCTGCCTCAGTTTGGAGTCTATCAGATAAAAACCCTATGGCAAATTTGTGGCAGGCCCATAATATACTTTTTTGTCTATCTCGAGATGCTCTATGTACCTGCTTAGTTTTATGTGTCCATAATGATTGGCTTTTTATTTATTTATTTATTTTTTTTATCTGAAAAGGGTGCCACATTTCATTTGTCTGCATTCAATTTTTTTCAGACTAGGCTCCATTGGAGCAATGTAAATTGATTTTTGAGGTGGCGCTACCAAGATGTCTTTCAATATTTTTTCTCAGGGTCTTCACTCAAAATTAGAGCTCACTGAAATCAATTTTTTTTTTGTACGTTATTGTTTGATTTTTGCTAATTTCCTCATTCACGCTTAGACCCTAATAATGAAGCACTTCAAAATCAGAAGCAAGAATTGTACAGTGCTGTTGATTCAATTAACAATGAAAAAAAATAGTCAAACCTGTCTTGTTGAAGATGTTTTTAAAATCTGAATTGTCTTTTAACCTTGCCAATGATTTATAAGGATAAGAAACAATTTTCAGTATTTATTTGTGTCACTCTGGAGAAGGGGAGGGGGGGAGTTTCATTGTACTGTCATTTGCAGTACTGCTGTTGCTGTTGATCCTGAGAAGAAGAAAAAAGCACATGGACCATGTGGCTCTTCTTAAAGATCCATCCAGAGACAACATTTTCTGCTATGACGAGGAGGGTGGAGGAGAGGAAGACCGGGTAAGTACATTTAGCTTTAAGGTTCAAGTGAGCTTTTGAGAGCTAGTTTGAATGGTTTGCATCAATAGTGACTCAGTCTCAGTCTTTCTTTTCTCAGTCTGACTCAGTCTTTCGAGCAACAGGCATCATCAGAAATAATAATGTCTGGTATCAAACTTATTAACTTCTGTTGCTAAAAATAGATTCTACAACACACATTTATGTATCTATTCATACATTAATACAATAATAGCAGCAAGGGGGAAGTATCTTGCTCAATGATATGTCAGCATGAACTAGAAGTAAGATTAGTTTTATACTAGTTTCAACAGTGATCAAGCTACAATTGGCAAAATAAACCTTATCTAACTGAAGACATTTCTCAGGACAAAATACAAGCTGAAAACACTGGTGTAAGGTACTGACCAAAATATATTTTTTTGTATAGGACTTTGATCCTAGTCTGCTTCATAGAGGTCTGAATGAGCGCCATGAGGTCTTATGCTCTGATGTGGTCCCTGTTAATCAAACTCGTCCAAGCTACAGACACCATCCTCAACCCAATGAAGACATAGGGCATTTTCTCACAGAGGTAAATCATTGTTTTTAAAAGGCACTTAATATGTTTTTATGTCTTTTCTATATACTCCTGAAGATTACATTGATACTTCACCTTTTTTCCAAAGCATGTTTCCCAATCTCCTGTTTCAGCACCTATTTTTTAGTTTAACAGAGAACACTTGGATTAGATGAACCTCTGCTGATAACAATTGGAAGTGACATGCTTTGAAATGAAGTCTTAGCTGCACCGATCCACCTGTCAATCTCACACTCCATCCTTCCCTCACTCGTGAACAAGACCCCGAGATACTTGAACTCCTCCACTTGAGGCAAAGGCTCTCCACCCACCCAGAGAGGGCAAACCACTTTTTTCCGATTGAGAACCATGGCCTCGGATTTGAAGGAGCTGACTCTCATCACAGCCGCTTCACACCGCCCCAGTGCCTGCTGCAGGTAGAGGTGCCTCTCCAAGTGGCGGAGCAGTTTTGAAGGCTTCATTGCCTCATTACAGAGCTGGTCGCCGCATATTATGCAGAGCAGGCTTGGTCTGTGGGAATCACCTGTCACGATAAATCCATAGTTCAAGTAGAACTCCTGGTATTGTCTGTTAAAAGCTTTCTTTTACTTGGAAGTTGGCTCTTTTTCTGTCTCTTCACTGGGCCTTTTCCCTTTCGAAAAGAAACTTTCCAAAGACGTCTGTTTTTTACTCCTTTTGCTAATTTGTGGGTTAAGTTGGCGGCGCTCAAGAAATGTAACCGAGAGAATCCGGTCATTTTTCAAAATAAATGATTTTTCAAAATAAATGATTGTTCAGACTCAGATAATAAATACAATGGAAATAATTAATTATTTCTTGGACGGCCGGTGGCCCGGTACCAATTGATCCACGGACCAGTACCGGTCCACGGCCTGGTGGTTGGGGACCACTGCCCTAAAGGACACCACAAGGGACACGGTCGAATGCCTTCTCCAGGTCCACAAAACACATGTGGACTGGTTGGGCAAACTCCCATGAACCCTCGAGGACCCGTATAGAGCTGGTCCAGTGTTCGGGACGAAAACCACACTGCTCCTCCTGAATCCGAGGTTCAACTATCGGTTGGATTCTCCTCTCCAGTACCCTGGAATAGACCTTACCGGGAAGGCTGAGGAGTGTGATTCCCCTGCAATTGGAACACACCCTCTGGTCCCCCTTCTTATACAGAGAGACCACCACTCCGGTCTGCCAGTCCAGTGGTACTGTCCCCAACCGCCATGCGATGTTGCAGAGACGTGTCAGCCAAGACAGTCCCACAACATCCAGAGACTTGAGGTACTCTGGACGGATCTTGTCCACCCCCGGAGCCTTGCCACCGAGGAGCTTGTCAACCACCTTGGTGACTTTAGCCAGGGTGATGGACGAGTCCGCCTCCGGGTCCCGAGTCTCTGCTTCCTCTTCGGAAGACATGACGGGAGGATTGGGAGATCCTCAAAGTATTCCTTCCAACATCCCCCAGTCAAGGTCAGCAGGCCTCAAAGTTTACATACAATAAGATTAATATGCCTTGGAAGCTTCTTATAGGTTTATTGACAACATTTGAGTTAATTAGAGACACACCTGTGGATGTATTTGAGGGCACACCTCAAACACACTGCTTCTTTGTGTAACATCATGAGAAAGTCAATGGGAAGAGAACTGTGGACTTGCACAAGTCTGGTTCATCCTTGGGAGCGATTTCCAGATGCCTGAAGGTGCCATGTTCATCTGTTGAAACAATTATAAGCAAATATAAAGACTATGGGAATGTCCAGCCATCATAGCGCTCAGGAAGGAGACGGGATCTAAGTCCCGAGATGAATGTATTTTAGTCTCAAATGTGCACATCAGCCCAAGAAGAAAAGCCAAAAGACTTTGTGAAGATGTTGCTGAAGCTGGTAAGAGTGTTATTACCCAAAGTGAAACACATACTGTACCAACATGCACTGAAAGGCCACTCTGCAGGAAGAAGCCATTACTCCAAAAGAAACATAAAAAAGCTGGCTTCCAGGTGTCACTTTCAGGCATCTGGACAAATACCTTAGAGTGAATAAAAATGTTATAAACATCAATTTAGTATAATTTATATACTGTATACTTATTTAAAGAACTGGTAGATGTTTCCTATCCCTCTTATGTTGTAGAACTTGGTGGCTGCAGACGGTGACAGCACGGCTCCTCCGTACGACTCCCTGCTGGTGTTTGACTATGAAGGGGCGGGGTCAGAGGCAGAGTCTCTCAGCTCTTTGGACTCCTCCTCAGACTCAGAGCTGGACCAGGACTTTGGGGCTCTGCAGGACTGGGGCCCGCGCTTTAGCAGGCTGGCTGACATGTACACAGAAGGGATGGAGGACGATAACGATACTCTGCCAGGGAAAACAGAATGGGTTTGAGTTTTGAGTACAAAATGATGTATGTATCCACATTTTTAATGACTATACAGTGTTTTTGATTTAGTCTGATGAATAAAAAACTAACTCAAATTTAGCCTTTTTTTTCATTTTTACATATTAGAATGGCACAGTAAAGCGTATTGTTCATGTATGAAATTGCCATCCTATAATAGTTATATTTAATGTGTTTTCCAAACTTTAATAGGGGGGATTATGCAAAATCGATTTTTTATTTTTTAAAAACACACGACAATTTCCATAAATATGCAAAAGCATAATACAAAACTGCACACAGCAACTTGACAAACCTGATGTGATGTAATTTGATTAGCGGGATGCAGCTGATTGCTCTGTGCCAAGTCACTCCCAGTGAGAGCACTATCTCAACACAAAGGGAGAGTCCACTCAGAGCGTGAAATGAAAGTAAAACTTATAAAACATGTTAATGTGTTTTCTGTGAATATAACATTTTTAAAACAAAAGGTAACATGGTGATATAAATATGTAATGTGTTAGCAGTTCGTACTCATAAAATACCCACTCTTTAATCTACATTGACTACACAGATATGAAACTGTATAAAATATGCATGTAAATATGTTTCAATTCATTCAGGTATAATAAGTAACTTTCTAGGGGTAGCACATCACCAGCATGATTCAATAGAAATATAAAGTAAATACTATACTTCAGAACATTCTCCATAGCTTTATACTATACTGTAGAAATTTATAGCCAAAGGAACAATGTTTCCATGGAAACAAGCAGGAGGCGGCCTCCTCCTGGTCAAATAAGAGTCATGTTTATGGAGATACAAGCCTGCTCAGAATAAGGACATGTTTTTTCTATGTTTTTCAGTACAATAATGTTAACAAAAATGAAACAAAAACATGCTTTCATTTGGGTCTGTTTTTGGTTAAAAAGTTACCTAATGTGGATTTAATAGTAATCACATTTGAATGTTATCTGTGTAATCCCTCAGTTGTCCAGGTGGGGTCCAGAGCAAAAGAAAATTGAATTCTGTCAAACAGATAAGTTTTTAATACTTTTGAATACACTTGTCCAGTTGGCAGTATTCATTTTTCAGAATCATAATGATGTGTAAATAAGATAAGCTGTTGAGCCAATCTCCTCCTCAGATATTTTGTCAGTGGCAGGTCACTAGTGGACTTTGAGCAGCCAGCTCCCATGAGCTACCTGAGTTAAACTTTGACCCCTGACTGTACAGCAGAATATAGAGATCTTATGGTTTGAATAGTTTTGTAAGTTGACATGTGCACACTTATGATGTCTGTGGATATCTCTCTGTAAAGGTAAGCTATCAGCTCCAAAATTCTTTCCTTGACGAGGCTGTTCCTCCATTGGCTGCTTTGTCCCACTGTGGGTTTATCTGTTTGTGTATTTGACAGATGTCTCAGAACATGTTCCAGGAGGGGCTGTACCAGGTGTACATGCAGAGCCCCTCTCCTGCGCCCCCTCCGAGTACACAGGGCACACAGGGGGATCTGGAGAATGCCAGGATCCATCGCTGGTTTGGAGCAGTGGTCAACACAAGACTTTTAGTGTCAGGGGTGAGTTCTCAATGTTTACAAATACTAGGAAATATATTGTATTGAGCTGAGAATGACCTGCTTATGATGACAAAAATGTGGGAGGGGTCTGCCACATTTGTGTTTGCTTAGCCAGGCTAGAAACATCATCAGAGACCCTTCACACCCCCACCATTGTCTCTTCTCCCTGCTAATCTCTGGAAAGAGGTTTTGCAGCGTTCCATGTAGGACATTCTGGTTCTGCAATAGTTTTTATCCAGTGGCTGTCAGACTGCTGAATTCCTCTTGATGTTCCTCACTTTACAAAGCACTGCTGGGACTTTTATCTGAATTTTTAATCTTAAAACTAGCACTTTAAATAATATTATGCTGTTGATTTTTAATTCTGTGAGGAGCATCTGAATGGCAAAGACAAAAGTCTGTCTAAGTCTAAGTCTACAAACCACTGTATTACCATCAGTCGCTTTGTAGATTTCACCTGCTCTTCCTGTGCTCCATGTTGCGTGCTTCTCCTCAGGTGGTGCAGGTGCTCAGTGCGGTGGCCTGCATTCTCACCACAGTCATTTACACCTGTGTGAGCTTCAACTGCACTGTTTCTATGGCGACACCTGTCTGGTCCAGTCTAATGGTGAGTCTGCATCTGCACAGGATCCATTTATCATCATTTACTCTGTGGACACTGATGTTTACACCTTTCTCTCCTGCAGTATGTGGCCTCGGGGTTTTATGCAATGGAGGCTCAGAGGAAACCCAACAAAGTCAAGGTATGGATGAGTGTGATGTATAATGTTGAGCTGGGTCCAAATGAGTGATGTGAGGCTCTGTGTGCATGGAAGGTGGTAGAATATCATAGGTCATTTGATGATAAAATTGAATTGTTTACTGTAGTGAGAAGTAATATAAAGTAAATTAGCTTGCAACTACGTTTTAGCCATGGGTAAGGCTGTTAGTGTTATTATTATTATTATGAAAATATTTAAATGCAATTTTTCAATTGTCATGAATATTGGTAATATGAACACAGGCAACTATGGCAATAATGCGACCATTAGATTCGATTTTTAATTTGCCATTTTTATGCTACATAAACACAACATTGTGTTTCACATAGTCACCACAATTAAGTAGAACAGTAGATGTAGTAGTTCATGTAGTCCAATCAGTCTCTGATTTAACAGTCTTGCTGTTAGCAGGAAGCAGTTGAGCATTAACATTCTGTAGACAAACTTTGGCTGTGGACATGGCAAAGAATCAAAGTGTTTATTTAATTAAGCCATGTTTATTTAATAATTATTTTTATTTAATCAGCAAATCTAGAATAGAATACTATAGTTCCACTGAACCACCAAATCTTTTTTTTGCCATTATTTTTGCATTGACTATGCAAGTTATTATAGTCAAGTATAGACTACTTAACACTTAACACTTAACACCATGTCGCTCTTGTAGGTCATAGCCCTGGTGGCTGCTAACATCTTCAGTTTTGTGTTTGGGTTCTCTGCTATGATAAGCACCAGCCTGAAGCCTCAAGACTCCACTGCTCTCAACCCTAAGCAGGTAAACACTATGTAAACTCATTTAAATGTGTTAATCTTACAACTAAAGGGAAAGCACAAATATTGTAATTCTCTGGTTTGTTTCAGAGGGTGGGGTCATTTGTGGCCAAGGGCAGCTCCATCACATTCACAGTGCAGTGTTTGCTGGCCTCTCTCTACATCCTGTTTCTGTGTTGGAGAGGCCTACAGCGCTACAGCCACACAGGCACACAGGCCTACAGCCGAGTGGCACAGGTGAGGGAGGGGCTGAGGGGGAGAAAGTGACTATGTGCGTGTACTTTATTGTAAATCAGAATATATATCAAGTATAAGCGTATAAAAATATTGTAATCAATTAATTCATCATCTAATAACTTGTTCATGTTTGTGAATTTGAAGATATCATCATTTCAGATGTAGGGCGTGGGCCAAAATAACTATGAGAGTCACTGTTTTTTACATATCAAATGATATGTAAGTTACTGGCTCCACAAACCTGCCTTATTACTTTTATGGCTTAAAGTCCTTTCATCTGACAACAATGTTTTGTGGTTGAGCTGATGACATTGTTTTTATTATCAATGTAATACTGACATTTGAATGTGTTTTTGTCACAACCAGGAGGTAGAAACCACCAATGAGCCTCTTCTTGAAAATATGGAATACAACCTTTGATGGAGGGCGTCTGAGCTGCTCAAACCAGTTACTGTTTTAAGACATGGTGAATTTCAATAACCTGGCTACAGAGACTTTAAATGGATCTGAAAAAAATCCTCCAATTGTGAACTGTAAATTATTCTTTTATATTATACTTTTGTTGTTTATCATTATTTAATAACTATAATTCTCATGTTCAGAAAAACCCAGTGCCAAAACGTTTTTCCTTTGTGTTTCCTCATAATCACTCATGAAATAGAGACTTTCACCAGCAGAAGGCGCCATTGTTTTGTGTTTCCATGTCTTGACTTGGAGAATTGGCCAGACAGTTTTTTCTAAATGTCACATCTCATCCATCAGCTTTTGTTCAATCTGTTGTGCTCCTGGTAAATGTCACAGCACAACCAAGTCCTGCTCCTCTGACATTCAGTACAATCTCATCCTATTTAATACTTTTTACAAAGCGTACAAATAAATTAAAAGAAAAACCCAATTAAATAAAAGAGGTCCATGTTAGTCCTGGTCCAGTTTTGGTCCTGGGTGAGACTTTTAATCCTGGTTTAGACCTACAGATCTGTTTCAGTCCAAGGGTAGACCTGATTTAGTCTTAATCCAGACCTGGTTTAGATCTGTTTAGTCTTGTTTCGGTCCTAGTTTAAACCGTGTGTGTGTGTGTGTGTAATCATAGTTTTGACATTTCTGTGAATCTCCTTTACTCCTCCTTTTCAGTGGATCTGCTTTAGTCCTGGTTCAGTCTCTGTGTAGACCTACTTTAGACCAGTTCCATGCTGGTTTAGACCTAATTTAGTCCTGGCTCAAACCTGCTTAAATCCTGGTTTAGACCTGATTTAGTCTTAGTTTAGACCTGATTTAGACCTGATTTAGACCTGATTTAGACCTGATTTAGACCTGATTTAGACCTGATTTAGACCTGATTTAGACCTGATTTAGACCTGATTTAGTCCTGGTTTAGACCTGACTTAGTCCTGGTTCAGTCCTATTTAAATCTGTTTTAGTCCTGGTTTAGATCTGCTTTAGTCCTGGTTTAGACCTGCTTTAGACCGGCCTGTCCTATTTCAGACCTGCTTTAGTCCTGCTTTAGTCCTGGTTCATGACGCAGATTTGTACTGGATCAAATGTTCACACAGACTTCTGCAGGAGTGAAAAAATCTGAGTGCAGTTCTCACGCCATGTGGACCTAAGCACTTCCAGCTGCTCTAGAGCGGGTCAGGCTGTGGAGGGGAGGGGCCAGGCTGTGAAGGTGGGTTGGGTTGTGGAGGCGGTCTGGGAACCCTGCACCGTAAAACAAATATGGACTTCATTAGAGAGTTTGAACCGACTGACAGAGAAAGAGGGAAGAGGAGGGAAGGGGGTCCTCAGTAAATCTGACTGAACTACAGCACACAAAGAGGAAGGAGATCACGCTATTATTTGGCAGATTCTTTATAATCCACAACTGCACTGTCCTTTTCAATGTTTGGTTTTATCTGAATGCTTTTAACTGTATGTTCATAAATGTAGATTTTAACTGTCTGTAAATTGTAAATTGTATTGTATTGTATTGTAAGGTGACCTTGAGTGCCCAGAAAGACGCCCTGTAAATAAAATTTATTATTATTATTATTTGAATTTTCAGAAGTGTAACAGCAGGTACACTACCCACCAAAAGTTTGCACACCGTATGTTTTTTTTCTTTATGTTTGCTACTTTCTACATTTTAGATACATATGGAAGACATTAAATATCTGATGAAGATATGTGTATTTATGCAGCAAAGAAAAAGTTAAATACTAACTACATTTAAAAAATATTTTATATTCAAAACCTCAAAGTAGCCCCGCTTTGCTTTCTCAACAGCGCAATAAACCCTTGGCCTTCTCTCAATGAGCTTCTTGATGAAGTCACCTAAAATTGTTTTCTCTTTACAGCTGTGCCTTGTCAGGGTCAAGAAATGCCAAAAGTGCAAAGCAGTGCTCAAACAAAGGGTGACTATTTTTAATCTAAAACACGTTTTGAGTTATTTTGAGTTTATTTTTTTGTTTTCTACATTCCGTATGAGTTTGTTCATAGTTTTGATGCCTTCAGTAAGAATCTGCAATTAAATGATCAAGAAATAAAGAAGAAAAGCATATGAAAAACTGTGTGCAGACGTTGACTGTGTACATACAGATTAAACATGATGTAGATATTGTCCTATGTAACTTTTCTGACTCATCGATAACTGGATCCATGACCACTATGTAAACACATTTTTCTTGTTTTGTCTGATTTTTCCTGTTTGTTTTTGTGTGTAGGCAGCACGGTGGCTGAGTGGCAACACTCATGCCTCACAGCAAGAAGGTTTGGTTGGATCCCCGGGTTGCCCAGACCTTTCTGTGTGGAGTTTTTCATGTTTCTCCCCGTGTCTGGATGGGTTTCCTCTGGGTACTCCGATTTCCCCCATCAACCAAAACATGAACGCCCTTCGAGACAACTGTTGTTGTGATTTTGGGCGTTACAAAAATAAAATGAATTGAATTGAATAGATACCCGCTCCTTGTTACTGGTGACTTATGCGTCTGAAGGAAAGTATTGTTTGAAGTGAAAGTGAGAGGAGGAGATGACTCGGGCTGGACATGAGGAACGGGGGGTCTCATGGACCACCTAGAACAGCCATATGCACCAAGACATGTGTCTATAGACTTTATTGACATTATTAACATTAGAGTAGTGTTTTAAGTGCTGCAAAAGTTCAAGACCTATGAATAGTAAAAGTAGCCTCATGAAGTAGCAGTAACAGGAATACTGTTAAGTTGTTGTATCAATATTGTAAATGTTAAAGTATCAGCAAGTAACAGCAGCAAACATACTTTTAACTGTACTAGTTGCAATAGTTTGGTGCCCATTACAAAAACTTTTATTTCAATAGCAGAAAAGGCCTAAAACTATAGTTACTTTTACTTTAGTAGTAGTAGTAGTAGTGATAGCTGTAGTATTACTATAACCAGAACTATAGTAACAGTACAGTTTTCATACAAAAAACATCATTATGAAGTACAGATCTTTACAGTATATGTTCTACTTAAATTTCTCTTGCCAGCACAAATGAAAAGACACAGTCCATATCTGAGAACATTCATCAATAATTTATTTTCCATAATCTCAGGAACCACCACGGCTTCTCAGCTTGAAAATTCATCCATTTCCAACAACACAGTTTTGAAAAATGTAAAGTTACTTTACAAATTCTTAATAGAAAAAAGAATAAATTAATTGTGGAATTCTGTTATTTTTCCCCAATTCCACATTTTTCTACAACAATTTCAAATTTCTGGTTACAACATAAGTGATAAAATTAAGTTACATGCTCTATCTGGTAGGTCGATGGTTCAATTCTTAAAGGTCCTATATTACGCAAAATTGACTCTTGTGAGCTTTAAGCCAGGTTAAAATGGAACCTCATCAAAAACAGACCTGGAGTTGTGTTTTGTTTCATTCACACATGTTTGAGTAACTCTTTATTAGTCAGTCTACATCTCCAAAGCTCAAAATGCTCTGCTCCACCTTATGATGTCTTCGACTGGTAGTATTCAGGTCAACAACTATCTTTTACTTTTTGTTCAGCAGAGACTGGTGATTCCAATGATTCTAGTGGAGGTTTATGGGGTTTAAAAACACAGTGGAGCACTTCCTGTATTACCACATGACATCACAAGGTGGAGCAAAGTGTTTTCTGTTTGAGAGAAGAACTCAATAAATGTGAATGAAACAAAACACAACTTCAGATATGTTTTTGGTGCAGAAACAACATTATAACATAAATACAAAATCAGCGTAATATGGGGCCTTTAAACTGTCAAAATAAGCTTTCATTTGCACATCTGGTTTTGAATCTATTGTGAGTAAGTCTAAGGATCCTACGTGACAAAGCAGTAACTAGTCATTTGTAGCACCTGAACGGGTTGGTACAAGGAACTCAAAATTCTTATAAAAAATTGTTAAAATGGAGAGTCAATGTTAAAAACCCCACCTATACCTTATACAGTGTCCCTTCCAACATAAGGGCAAATCTGATATACAAAAGCGCACAGGAAACAGCGGCATGTGTGGAACCGAGCGAGGGGGCGTGTCACTTCATCACGTCGGGGTCAGAGGTCAAAATGGGGTCAGAAACGGGGTCAAAATGGTGGAAATGTCGGCACACTGGACATTGATGAGGGGGTTGTCTGATTGGCATGCATTTGGGAGTCAATGCTTGTGTAATTCTACAGAAGGGACAAAAAGTTGAAAAGATTTTACAGTTTTTGGTCAGCTTACAGTCAAAAAGAGGACATGATAAAAGACGATTTACAATGTTTTGTTTTTTTTTAAACTTAAGTCGTGGTGCAATTCAACTTAATATGTAAAAATAATTATATCAAGAGTAATGTGTCAAGAATCATGTGATAAAAAAATAAAATCAAATGTGCTTTTCTAACCTTTTTGTAATTTTTGATTGTTAGTGGCGTGATTTTAAATGTTTAGTTTTTCATATGGCTTTTGGGGGGTGTTGGATTCAAGATATTAAAGTGCATACAACTGGTTAGAGTAATTTTTCACAAAAACATAGTGGCATCATTATATTAAAAATTTTATACTAAAAAGTTTTTGTCTAGTTTTTTAAGTCTGGTGAAGTTTACTTGTTTACTTCCTGGTTGTACACAGGCAAGAGTTACCTAGCAACCATAATTTTAACAAAGGTCAACACTTGTCCGCAATTTGGATGGAATTTTCTGTATTGATGACATTAGAAGTTAGAAGTATTCTGTTTGAAAATTCACCTCTACTTCCTGTATTTTTTTACTTTTCTTCTCGACTTTTTTCCACAAACTGCCACTTAACTGATGTAAAACTCCGCTAAATAGTCACCACAGGCACTATCCCACCAAACCAAGTGAGAATTAGAAAAACATGAAACCCTGTCATATGCACTTTAAGCCTGACCAAAACTTGAAAATGTTGGGAGTTCAGAGTAATTGGACAAACTGTGGCAGTAAACGTCCAGCAAGAGTGTGTTTCTAGTTAAGGTGTAAATGCTTTGCCGTACATTTAATACAGTTTTAGAAGGTTTAAAACCCATTAATTTAATTTTAGTTTCCTTTCAAACATTGTGGCTTGAGTTGCAATCTTTGGCCCTATCTTGCAATTCTTTCTTTCTTGCACTGTTATGCTTCCATGTTTTTTTTTCTTTTTTCAAATTTCAGCTATTTCTTCCCAAATCATCTCGCTGGATATAATGTTTAAGCTGCTTTCAAAATCTTGTAACAAAAACATAAAAGTGTAATGACAACTGAGACTCATCCAATGCCATTGCAATCTCAAAACTAGGCCCTTTTTGACTGTATTAATGTTGTGCTTCAAGTTAATTAAGTAAACATATAAAAGCCACCTAAATACAAGCTAAATGGGATAATTGCCATCAGTATTTTTCTATTTCAGTGAACTTAAAATAATTAGTATTTGTCATGAAGTCAGTATTTTAAGTTTAAGCGCGTTTGGCACTGATAAAAAACATACAGTTCACCATTATAAATAATACTTATGTTAAAAAAGGAACAAGGACGAATGATGGGACGATAAATAGCACATATGATTAAGATGACAAATTAATATTCAAATAATATATATTTTTTAAATTGGGGATGAAAATAAACACAATTTAAAACAATATTTATATTTTTTATAGTCTTTGTGTGACGTGTGTGCCACAATATCTTGACATAATCCCAAACACTTTTTGATAATTTGACAAGTTCGTAACAATATGGCCTGGAAAATGTTGTATATTTCCATAGGGGGATAATTCAAAGTCCATATAGTTGTTATTGCTATAGTCCATGTCTCGAAAATGTCCCAGAATCCTTTGCGACAATGTCACTTTTCTGAGTTGTCTTTGGTTGTGGGTTCTTCTGACAGGAGTGGTGTCGTATCCATAATTCATATAGATCTTTCTCTCTTTTTCATAAATATAAAATGGGTTTGGGCGTGTGAAAACAGGACAGGATTGTGGTGGCTCAAATCCAGCAGGTGAAGTCTGACAGGGCAGTGCAGTGACAGGGGACTGTGCACTGCAAAAACTATGTCTAATATTAAGTTCAAATGACTTGAATTTGGAATGGTAATCTGGGTTTGGGCAGTTTGGACAAAGTATTTACTTAAACTTAATAATTTATATTTTAAATATCTAAAGCAAAACGGTCTAACAATGCAGTAAAGAAAACTGCACATGAACATTTAAATTTGAATTGAATTTTTAATTGAAAATGATGACGTAAATATAACAAATTCACTTCTGATCAAAACAACTTCAATATTATCATGACCCTTCCCTCATTATAAAGGTACACTATGTAACATTTCCACCACCTACTTGTTATTGCTTTGAATGTTGAAATGTGTGGCATTAAACTTTTCCATGGAGACAAGCAATTGTAGCCAGCAAGAATGGATGTTTCACATTTTGTTAGCAATAAAAAAAAACACCTGTTATTAAATAAATGCAAGATTGTTATGTTTAATGCCATACATTCTTGGTAACATTCTCTGCAATGTATCTCTATGGAGACAAACAAGTGGCAGACACTCAGACAGAAATGTTACATGGTGCACCTTCAAAATCACTTACAGAATGTAGATCATAAAGTAAATAAATCTATGCTAGTCCCAACTACCCAAACCCGATTCACATTCTAAACTGCAGTCATTGTAACACCTGCAGACATATTGTATTTTCGCAGTGTGATCCTGAAACAGTTTTTGCTGCTTTTGTTAAACATGTTCTGTGCTCTCCATTTCAAAGCTCCCTGTGTTTTTTGCCCAGTCGCTTGTGTGCTGTGCCCCCAGAGCTCCCAGTCTGTGAATGCCCTTCCTGGGGGGTCCTGGGCCAGGGTCCTGGTTGTGGATGGTGCAATGGGGAGGGTCTGTAGAGGGGCTGTACGGGGGTATAGCTGTAGGAATGTCTGTATGGGATAGACCGTGTAGGGCTCTAGAAGGAGGACTCAGACCAGGGTCCCGGGCTTGGCCTTGTCACGTCCGTACCACTGCACGTCTGCCAGCTCGGAGCACAGGGGGCTGCCGAGGAAACAGCAGTCACTGAACGACCTGCGGGGGACACGGGAAGATTAGAGACTTGTAAAAATGCTAATTCGGAATTTTCTTCACAAACTTACAAGTGGGGATTTTACACTTCTATAGGGGATAATTTGCTAAAACATAACACATTTAGATCACCATGTTCTCACTGTTCTGAGTGAGGGGAAGAGGAAGAGCTGCAGAGAGCTTCCTGGTTTAGTAGGCTTGTGGGCGGAGCCTTAGACAAGACGTGTGATCTTGTATTTCTCTGTGAAAGGAGGGCTCAAATAGTGCCCAGGAGAGATCGCTAGATTACTCAAACATTAATGGATGACACACATAAAACGTCTTCAGCCATGTTTTTGATGAGGGAACGACGTTATAACATGGTATAAAGCTCAAAAAAGTTGATTTGGCATAATACCCCCTCTTTATATTCTTATGTGAGAACATTCGAGATCTAATGTCCTCAGGTCACTGCTACATTATATCAACATGATGAGAGTTATTAGTGATACTGTTAAATAATACATAGGTTTATTATTATGAAATTCCATCATGTCGTAACCAACCACATGACTGCAGTGGGTAATGGGTAATTTAAATGAAATATTAGTATAAGCCAATATAAGCCAAGATTCTATTGGAACTTCTATCATAAATTGATGAATCCTGACATCCAGCATCAGGATATGACAACATTGATTCTTTATGCTTTATTAAAGGTCCTGTTTCTGATTTCTTCCATGTATTTGAGCAAAATTTGTCTTGTCCCAGTACAGATATATTGTATAAGCAGCTCTTGACGTCCGATATTTTATTGTCCATTAATAAGCAAGTGTGTGTGAGCATGCTAGTTGTTTTTAGCTTTGCCATCACTGCAAAACTCTGCTCTGGTTTCTGAAAGTTGAGAAAGCCCTTATAAACTGATCAAGTTGATGATCTAGGATGTTCAGAATGCAAAAGGTAAGTGAAGAATAACTTAAGACTACTGCAAACTGTTTTTTAAGACAGTAAATATCAGGTACAGCACATTTAAAGCTAATTATAGTGTAGTTATTCAAAAGCGTTATCAATATCTATGTTGTTTTTGCTTTGACATTTTAAAGTGCATTCCTCCATTTGAATCACTGGGTGTTTAAAATTACAGTACAATAACAATAACCTGTACATTTCAAAAAAAAAAAAAAAAAAGTGAGTAGAGACACAGACTTGTAGACATGTGGGTGCTTCTTTAGTTAAGTCAGTGAGTCCAATGAAACAGAACATGACAAAGCACATGCATAGACCAGCTCCAGAGAAGACTAATTTGCCCCTCCATAACTGTCGCCCCCCGGTGGACAACATGTGACAGGGCCATAAAAACGTACAGCACCATTTCTATCTCCTGTACCTACCTGTGCCTCAGCGCTGGGCTACTCTTTAATGTGTGTGAAATAAACCTATGTCTCGTGTTTTAGATTTGGACACTGCAAAAAGAAATATCTAAATGGCTTAAACTTAAGAATAATCAAGATAGTTTTGATTAGATTTTAACGTAATCTTTCTAGTGTCCATGTTATATAGCTTTGCTTGAAATATGGCATTAAACTAATCTATCTATATGAAGTCAAACAGGTGATGTAGGACCTGGACAAGTTACAGGACAAATCTGTGCAAAGGCAAGCCAGATCGCAGTAAGAATGCATGTTAGTAAACAGTTACATTTGTGTTTCATTTAAAACATCTGAATCCTACTAATAAATTAAGACTTTGGATTCAAATCATTTCAACTTATTTTGGGGTATTTTTGCAGTGTACTTTTATGTTCTATTTGTTGGCTGCAACATCTGCAGGGGAAGCACAACCTGCAGGGGAAAATGTCTACTGCGCATGTACAAATATATCAAAATGTATTAGGCAAAATGCAGTTAAGACTACAAAATAAACCTTTATACTGGTAATAAAGGTATTTAAAAACTATTGTCACCATTGATTTCAATCATAAATGATTTGATTAAATCTGTTTTGACGGTGAACTAATGTACATGTAGTACATGTTAGCAGTTACTTGAACAGCTGCTGTATTTATTTAATAAGGTGAAACTTGTTGCTATAATAATCTTATTTTTTAAGATACATATATTTAAGATATATGTGACGGCTATTCATAGAAATCAGCAACATGTCAAAAACTTAATGCGACATGACCTTTGGTGGAGCTCTAAATGTGTCCTATCCACACTGACGTGGCTTCTATGATTTCTATGGTGCAGCCACAGGCTTGTTACTATGGTGACGCTTTCAGCTTTCTACAGAGCTATAATTATATAATTATAATAATTATAATTATTCAATTCTACCAGACTATAATCTTTATAATCAACACCTACTAATGATATACCATGGCAAGGCTATTTAAGAGATTAAGTTATATTTCTTAAAAAAAAAATTATGGACTTGGAAGCACAAAAATGTACAGCACATGTGCAGTTGGTGTTCCCGCAGATTGCGCTTCTCTCGCAGATGGTTCAGTTACAAGTAGCACTAGCGGACTGAGGGAACACTACTGATGGTAGATGACAGTAGCACTAGCAGAGGCAGCATTAGCACTAGCATTAGTGCTTGCGACAGCAGGGGACAGTAGCACTAGTATTAGCACTAACATAAGCACTAGCTTTAGCACTAGCGGAGGCAGGTGACAATATCGCTAGCATTAGCATAAGTGGCGGCAGATAACAGTATGACAAGTATTAGCACTAGCGGAGCAAGTAACAGTAGCTCTAGCATTAACATTAGTGGCGGCAGATGACAGTAGGACTAGTATTAGCACTAGTGGAGCAAGTGACAGTAGCAGTGGCGTTAGCTTTAGCACTAGCGGACAGGTGACATTAACGCTAGGAGGGCAGGTGCACTACTGGAGCAGGTGACAGTACCTCTATGCGTCAGAGCCAGGCTGTGGGGCGTCAGAAGGAGAGCAGTCTGCTGTGCCTCTGAAGCAGAGAGAGGACAGGACACACAGGAGGAGTTAGTGCGCACACACAAACAGTGAGAGCAACAGAGTTAAAGGGCAGTGTGAGGTATTTTGCGATTTTACTGATTACATGTATGAACTGTAACAGGTATATTTCAAAATTATAACCCAGCTATACAGTGTCCTATATAAGCTTGAGATGTACAGTAGAACACCATCATAGTGTGTGACTGAGTGACTCCACTCAGTCCGGTCACACACTATGATAGTATTCATCCACAGTACAGTTGTGAACATTAATGATTGCTACCCAAATACTTGATAGTAATTGATACTCAAAACTATACTCATACTCAATTGAACAGATATTGATACTAAAAAAAATAGTATTGATCTAAAATTACATTCTATTAAAAAGATGTTTTTATTATTGTTGTGACTGGCAAGGCTACAGCTGCCATTGTATGTCTACAGCTCCATAAACCACCACCAAATCACATAATCAAACAGCAGAAACACAAAGGCTAGGTGGGTAAAGTGTCCAAGTGCCCAAGGACAAAACAGTCAGCTAGCAGAGATTTACCTAACAATCAGGTTAGTGGATAAGCAGCCTTTGACACTAAGTCTTTAGCAACAACTGTCATATTACACAATGCTAGAGCTATCTGAGCTGATTACTACTATAGTATTTATGATTCAACACTTGAATCTGCACTGTGAAAACTACACACTGCACCTTTAAGCATTTTAGAAGAAAAGTAGTGAGTAGTGAATCAAAGTGACTGAACACATTTCAAACCAGAAACGCACCAAAGTCATTCAAAACAGTAAGGTTAGTGAACAGACTTAGAGACAGACTTAGTGCAGTGATAGTAGTTAGGGGTTAGGTTAGAGTTGAGGTACAGTGCAGTATCTGGGGGTGCGTCTTACCCGCTCTGCCAGTTGAGGATGTGCTGGGGGCTACAGGGGGGAGTGGGGGTAGCTGCATGCTCACTGGATGGGGTCAGACTCCGCTGGCTGTGAGGGGAGGCCACTACAAGGAGAACACACAGTAAGCTAGGTCTTAACACAGAGGAATAGGCAACATACAAGAGGACATTGTACAAGTGATGCCGGACATTTTGGCTGTCGTGGTGTGAAGATACAGTTGTAAAATTTGAACCCCTATTGGTGGCTTTCAGATACTAGAATCAGGTGAAATCATTAGGGTTAGCAAAGGTATCAAAATTCAGATACTAATTGATACTAAAACTAGTATCAAAAGTATCAAAAGTAGATACTCATTTGAGCAGATATTGATAAAGAAAAAGCCACATTTAAAGGACAGAAATTAACCTTTCCTGAATAGCTTTCAAATGATCTTGAACTGTATCAGAAGAAGTATAAGAATTTCTCTTTGTGACTAGGCTCTAGAACTTGATAAATGACAACAAAAATCTGCATGTTTAACAATATTTATTTTAGCTGCCCCCCATCTGTACTAAAACATATCGGCCTATATAATGCTGTGATGTCTTCTGTAGTCTTCTGTATCTGACAAGTATTGTGTGAGGAATGAAAGCTTGCTCATACAGAAAGAAGCGGGCAGCAAAATCTATTCATTTTTAATATGTCAGCTCAGTGGAGGAACACAGAGTTTTGCTGCTGAGTTGAGCGGTAACAGGAATGGGAGGTTATATCATTGTGCTATGATGTATTTATATTGTGTCTCAAGAAATTAGCATTTACTCCTAATAGCCAACAATGCTGTCTGTTCTGTGGGAGACATGCCACAAGAATGAATATTCACACTCTATGGGTGCGTTCACACTTCAGCCCAGTTTAGTCCTGATGTAGGCTGGGTTTGGTCTAGTTCCACGTTTTTAGTCCCAATTTAGTCCCACTTATGTGTGCTGTGTGTGAATGTGTGAACGTAGCCTTTGTATACTCTTTCACAAGGTGGTAAAAAAAATAAAAAATTCACAACTTGCACTTTTCAAAACAGGTACACAACTTGGGTTAAAGGGCCCATGACAGGTTACATTACTCATTTGACTAAAACACAGTTAAGATCATTAAATTTCAGATTTTGCTAAAATAATTAGAACTTTTTTCACATTTTGACAATTTTTTTGGTTTATCTTCCTGGTTGTAAATCATGACATCACACTAGGAAATTCCATAACTGTTACCTACCTAGCAACCAACCTAGAAACCATGTTGTACAGTGGTATAAAACTCCTCTAATATACAGAAATTACTATATGACAAAGAAAAATATAATGAAAACACCTTTATTTTGCTGAAATAATGGTTAAATGTTTAAAAAAAAAAACTGTGATGCCATCAGTATGTTTTAGAAATCTCTCTTTCTCTACTCTCACTCTTTGACTTTTGTTTGCAAATTTTTTCTTCATTGGTGCAAAACTATCTGTTATTATCAGGTATTATCCCACCAAATTAAGTCAAATTAGAGCATCATAAAACCTGTCATGTGCACTTTAACGATGTGATTTCCTTCTTTCTAGTTAACCACACACTGACATTAGCATCTGTAGCTGTCACTGACCTGGCGATCCCTTGGCGAGTGAGCCCACCCTGCTGCCTCTGCCGTGGCCTGGGGTGCTCTGCTCGGAGGCGGAGCTGGAGTGGGAGTGGCTCCTCTCCTTCAGGCTGCCCGAGGACCTCTGGTACCAGCACCTCAACTCCTCTGACACGGCTGCCCGGCTCCCCCCTCCTCCTCCCTCCCTCCCTAATGATGGAGTCCGTACAATCTGTGAGCGGGAGGGTGTGAGCCGGCCCCCCTCTCCCCCCTCGTCCCCCCCACCCCAGGCCTCTTTGTACAGTCCTCCGGCTGTGTACGAGCTGGAGGTCTTGAACTGGGCTTTGACGCTGTAGTGGCCCTCCTGGTCGCTCTCCAGGCTGCGCACCACCACGGGGTTGGGGCTTCCCTCCACGTATAGCGGGTACTCCTTAATGCGGTACTGTGAGGAGGGCTGGCTCTGACTGTGCAAGTAGACGCCGTGGTGCCCGCCTCCCGTGCCCCCTCCACCCGAGCCTCCCCCTGTTCCGTTCTTAGCCGCCAGGTTAGGCATGGAGCCGGAGTTAGAGGAGCCCAGCTGACCTGCAGACCTGAGAGAGAATAAACAAGTTAGATATAGATATACTTAGATATAACTATAGTTAGTCTAGATATAGGTAAAATAATGACTTTTGGCATAATTTGACTTTAGTAATATTATTCAATTCAATTCATTTATTTTTGTAACGCCCCAAAATCACAACAACAGTTGTCTCGAAGGGCGTTCATGTTTTAGTTGATGGGGGAAACCGGAGTACCCAGAGGAAACCCATCCAGACACGGGGAGAAACATGAAAAACTCCACACAGAAAGGCCTGGGCGACCCGAGGATCGAACCAAACCCTCTTGCTGTGAGGCATGAGTGTTGCCACTCAGCCACTGTGCTGCCTACACACAATTACACACAACATTATTCTGAAAAATACTACAATAAAATAATAACAGTTGAGTACACTGTTCAGCTGCTCTATGAACGGCTGAAGTTCTAAGTGTCCGGACTTAGAATTTCAGCCGTTCATATGGCAGACATAAAGAGACTAACCACAATAAAAACTCTTTTGAGTGTATCTTTAGGCCTGACCTGTGCCTTTGCCTCTGCCTCTGACGGGCCTTGGACGGTGAGTCCTCTCCCAGGGTGGAGTAGTTGGCGTTGCCCCCAGGCCCCAAAGGTCCGGAGGGGTAGTAGTGTTCCGAGCTGCTCTGGCTGGTGCAGGACGAGCAGTCGTCCAGTGGGTCGGAGCCATTGGAGGTACGGGGTGGTCCCAAGAAGAAGTCGGGGCTCCCCAGGTTGCCCAGGGTGTGCGAGTGGCTCTCACTGTCTGACGTGAGAAGTTTGCCCTGGGACTCCAAGCTGGAGCTACGGTTTCTAAAGTGCTGAGCGAGACTGTGCAGACGGGTGGGGCTGATGTCCACCGACCTGAGAGTCATGAGGAACAGAACTAAAGATTAGCTGTTAGGAAAATATTATTTTTTATTGCAGCCTTACAGGGCTCTATAAGTACGACCATGACATGAAATAAACCAGGACCACCATGGAGGCCATGTTGAATGCCAGAGCAGGACTAACCTTGTGGAATGTACATAATGGGGGGTCCGTGCTTTCATGTCAGGGGTGGAGGGGGTGCTGGACTGACAGTTCCAGGTAGGCAGGGCCCTGACAGGGCTGTTCTGCAGAGAGCTACTGCCTCCTGCATCTGCACTGCCCGAGCTGGGAAAACGTCTATGACTAGAACAACACAGCAAAATAAAACAAAATATGACCATGATGAGGATGGACAAAGAAAACTAAGAGCTGATTCACACCTGAAATTCAGCACCAAGGTCCGGACTTAGAACTTACAAAGTGTTCTATTATTTTTGTTTGTTACCCAGACTATTGGTTTCACATTACCTCCCTCAAATCCAAACTACTGGACTTTCCCTGGTGCTATCTTTCCTGTCTTCATAAGAACTGGAGTGTGCATTGTGCAAAGTTTTTCCTTGTTTTGAGAAATAAACTGAAGCAAGACGAAACTTGGGCTTGACAGTGATGAGCCAAAATACAGGAATCGACAGGATCAACAGGAAAAATGACCAATCAGAAGCAGTGTTAGGTGGGTTTAAAGAGTTTCACTGGTTTAAATGTGCAGATACAAGTGGATTACACATCAATAATAATTATTATAATATTACATTATTATATTACATATAATTTTTTGGCTGTTTACTGTGATTGAATTTAAAGCAGACGACAGCAATGGAAGTGTCATTTTGGTTTATCTAATACAGTTTACAATGTGTTGTTGTTATGCTTGTGTACAGAAGGCATCTCAGTTTTGGTAGCTCTGGGGAGGAGAATAATTGACACTGATTGTGGGTGCATTTGGTAATTTTAGGTTTATCTTTAACCCACACAAGCAACAGGCTGTATTTTGGCAGAGTGGTTTGCAGCTATCTTGTCTGGAACCCAAATTTTACTAATCTGACATTTGATGAAACAAAGAGGTCTGTGCAGCTCTCCGCTGTGTTAAAGCGGCACAATATGCAACATCAATGTAGTTCATAATCACTGTGGGCTCGCCTCTTCCTTTTCTCCTGACATTTGCACACTCTGTCTTCCTCACGTTCGCTCTTCATCAAATGCATGTTACTTTCTGGATTTGGTCAAAAAGTCCGAACCTTCACACTGCATTGGACCAGACCTTGGCCCGGACCGACCCCACCACTTTTTCCTGAATTGAAGGGCCGATCCGGACCACGGCCCCCGGGAGCATTCACACCTGGACTTTGGACCAAACCAAACAGGAAAGTCAGGTAGTCTGCACCAAAGACTGCAAGTGTGAAAAGTCCAACTAAAAACGTGATCTCTGAAACTAGGATCCATGTTCAATGGAATATGGCCAGGTGGATATGGTAGAGGGAAAGTTGATGGGATGAGTGAATCGAGTGTATAAAAAGTAGCAAGATGTGGCCTCAACTAGAATTGCAAATAATCAAAAATCACAAAATGTGTATTTTTGTGCCACTTTGATGAAATCCTGTTGCTGTCCCAGTAAAATGATTACATTTTCAGAACATTAAGCGTGAATGTGTTTTACGTTCTAAAAACAATCATTACTAAATAAATAGCTGACGTTTTATTAACTAAACTAAATAATATTTAGAACCATTATGGTGATGGAGGCTGATTGGGTCAGGCTATGGCTTCAGACCCAATCAGTCTCTCCCAATGGATTGGACAACCATTTCCATCTACCACTGATAAAAAATACATACATATAAACTACAAATTCAAAACTTTAGTGGGCACAGGACCAAATTTAGAAAAGTTACTTGCTATGCCAATTGACATGAACAAGACACAAATTTAATATTCAAAATTTGTGGACAAAATTCTAGCAAATTGTAGCACATGAATACAACTCCTTTATGCGTAGTAACTGCTTTTGTGTTTGGCTTACATATACCAGCAGCACTTTGAGCACTAGTGCAAACGTACCTGGAGTGTGAGGAGCGCTTCTTGATCTTCTCGTAAGGCTCATCCAGGGACGACTCACTCCACATCTTGGGTTTGATGGGGGACTTGTCATAGTCAGAGCGGGTGTAGTGCAGGTGCCTGAGCCCATCCAGGGACTGCGGAGGAGGGGGACGGCTGTGGGATGGGGGGCGGGGAGGCAGGCCCTTGTGTGGGGACGCTAGAGGAGAGAAGTTGGGGGTGCCCGTGACCTGAGGATCATCTGGAGCAAGAGGAGATTTGTTTTTTGAGGTTTATACAGTGATCTAAGTCTAATAAAGTGGAAATTACCTATACAGTATTTTTGGCTGTAAACATGTAAACCAATGCTAAGGTGTGAACCATGTAAACCCATGCTAGGGTGTGAATAATACTATACAGGATTTTACATGGTAATACTCAATAAGTTCAACAACACCTCACAACAACAATACAGTCTTCAGACTATAAAGTTTGCTTAGAGAGTTCACAGTCCTGTTAACTATGTAATATTTATACAAAAAGAGATCTAAAGATTCTCACCATCATCCAGGACAAGTGCATCCGATAATGAACTATCTTCTGAACCAATGTTGGCCTCTGAAGAAGAAAAAAACAAACACTGAAATTAAAAAGTGTACTGTATTGTAAAAACTGGGATAAATCATGTTATATAAGAGTTAAAGTGATAGTATGTAACTTTCTGGAGGTGGAAAGTCTATTATTTAGTCTAATATTTCGTTGTTGCGCCTTTAGCTTTGATTACGACACGCATTCACTGTGACACTGTTTTGATAATCTTCTGCAATGTCACAAGTTATTTGCATCCAGTGTTGCATTATTTTTTCACCAAGATCTTGCATTGATGTTGGTAGAGTCTGACCACTGCACAAAGTCTTCTCCAGCACATCCCAAAGATTCTCAATGGGGTTAAGGTCTGGACTCTGTGGTGGACAATCCATGTGTGAAAATGATGTCTCATGCTCCTGAATCACTCTTTCACAATTTGAGCCTGATGAATCCTGGCATTGTCATCTTGGAATATGTCCGTGCCATCAGGGAAGAAAAAATCTACTGATGTAATAATCTGGTCATTCAGTATATTCAGGTGTCAGCTGACCTCATTCTTTGAGCACAGACTGTTGCTGAACCTAGACCTAAATCCAGCTTTTTTTGGCCAGGCATTGTATTTCTTTTTTACTTTAGGTTTTTATTTTAATCTACCAAATCCTTATAATCTAAATAAAATGAATTGTCCACTAATACAAATTTTTGTCAACTAAGAAACCATCGACCTAAATGGTCTACTTAAGGACTAAAGACCTATAGTCCTAATGAACTCATCTATCAACATATGCATTTCCAGATAAAAGTTAAGATAATTTTGCTGTTGTGTTCGTACCCTCGATGATGAGCGATGCTCTCTGCGTAGGCTTCTTGCCAGAGCGGACCCGGTACTCGTTGATGGAGTTCTCAATCTCCTGGAGCTTCTTGAGGGCGTTTAGGTAGGACGTCTTCCTCTGCTTCTTGAGCTTCTTGCTGCTCACATGAGGGTCACTGGCCAAACGCCGTGCTGCTTCTGTGATCTGAGACTGGATAGCAAACTCCCTCTCCAGGCGCTCCAGCTCCTCCTCCTGGCACAAACAAAATATTAATAACTAGGAATGTAAGTACTGGTATAATAGTGCTATTGCAAAGTACTACAGTATCACAGTGTCAGTTTGTGAATAATTGGTCTGAACAATTTCAGAAGAATATCTATTTTAGATTTTATTGTTATAAACATTACCATAAAATTTGCAAGATAAGATTTATTTTATTTTTTTATGTGAGACTTAAGATGCATTCACTCTTGTTTGGTCCTAAAGGAGATCAATTTTAGTCCAAATTATATGTGACGAATGTGTGTGAACCCACCCTCAAAGAATACATAAATAATTCATATTTCAGAGTATGTGAAAAATTTGTAAAGTAAAATTAATAGTTACATAAATACATGTATAATTACCTAAATAATTACTGCCCTTCCAAACCACAACCATTCAACATGACAATTTGGCACTAACGCTCACATTTTAAGAACATTTTTAGAGAACACTTTTCAACCATCACTTCTCCCAGGTTCAGCATTTAAAATCTCACAGCATAGCACAGCTAGTTTGAGAGAAGCAATGTAACTTTCCCACGCCCTCACACACACACACACACACACACACACTCAGAGCAGCCAAATTAAACACACTGAGGAAGTCATTCATCTTTTTGCAGCCCGCTTCTCATTATCAGACCCGTTATTGGACCCAAAAACTTCTACAATAGCAAGTTTGGGACAATTTTTTATTTTTCATGTGGATAGGACCAAGGATTATTATAGACATATCAACCATTGGTCAAACCATCTGATTTTAAACTATAAGCTCTTTAGACTTAACATAACCACAGTAATTCTGGACTCACTTCTTTTGAGATGTTGTTTCTATGCCTGAAATGTTCTGAAGTAAATAAAGCTATCTAGTGTTCATTCAATTATGGGTGTTTTTAGTCTTTAAAAATACCTTTAAAACGTATACAGAGAGTGGGGACGCTTCTCCACAGATCTGACCTGTTACCTGACCTGGTAGTGTCACCAACTTGTATCTATGGTAATAGATAGGCATAATGCCTTATTGTGCAACATTCTAGGCAAAGCAATAACATCTGGAGTGGAGACAGCAGGTGGTAAAACCCTCCTCTAGAAAAGTTGCATAGCGTAACTTTAAATATACATTCTGGTTATTTAAGCACTCCCAATTACATTCACTAAAAAGCATCTCAAACTTGAAGTTACATTTTTTAGCTTTGGAATAAGTTTTCAAATATTAAAGGTCTTGGCCCAGTACAGATATATTGTATAAGCAACTCTTGAGATCAAAATAAGTCTGCTGTGTACTGTCTGCATCTAAATAAAAAGCATTTTATTGTCAGAGAATCAGGAAGTCCGTGTTAGCATGCTAGTTGTTGTTAGCTTTACCAGTAAAACTCATTGCAGTGAATTACTATGCTCAGAATGCATAAGCTAAGTGAAGAATAACTTTGGACCACTGCTAACTGTTTGAAATTAGTTCTGTTTTTCAAGTTTTTAAGAAAAATCTGCTACGGCGCATTCAACCCTTTTTCTAAGCTGTGATACATTCACTTGTGTTGGGACTTGTCAGCTCTTTGGAATCTCTCCCACTAAACATTTCTGTGCCTGTTGGTTTCCTGTGTTTTACTGTGTGGTGGTCTTTAGGAGCAGCAGACCTGTAGGTGTAGGGCTTTCTGCTTACACTGCACTTCTTTGCGGTTAAATTGTCTTCTGGATTGTGTTCAGTCAGAGCTAAACCTCAGGCTCACACGTGTGCACTACCACTATCACCACTTCCTATTGGCACTGAGCACAGATCTATATTTAGGTGCAGTGCATTTTAAATACAGTGTGGCACAACAGAGCAATAGAAGAAGGTAAAAGAATCGATGGAGGTTTTGTGGTGATAGTGGTGATTTTTAATACTTTAAGGGCGTATTTAGCAGAATAGATTTTTTGGGAAATTTCCACCATTTTATAATATAATTGTTCCCTCATCAAAAACATGCCTGAAAAGTGTTTTAGATGTCATCCATGCATGTTTGAGTAATCTAGATATCTCTCCTGGGCCTTATTTAAACCCTAATTATGGTTAGCTGTAAGATTCTGTGCAATGCTCAGCCCACAAGCCTATGTCATCCATGCTTCCACATAAATTCTCCATAAATATACAAAAGCATGATACAAAACAATACACTACAACTTAATGTGTAATCTTTTGTGTATTAGCAAAATGCACAATTGTTTTTACATGTATTCTTACAGTGTGCAGGCTTGCCTCAACACTACCTGGCCTGTCACTTAACCTGATGGTGTCACTTGCTTGTCTCAATGTAGATAAGTTAAATGCCATACTGTGGAACATTCTAGGCATGCAATATCATATCTATGGAGACAAGCAGGTTACAAAAGTTTTACATCCTCACATAAAGTCTTCAGTATTACAGAATGGAATGCCAACTCCTCGGTGTAAACCAGTGCTTCTCAATTATTTTCTATCATGCCCCCCCTATGAAGAAGAAAACATTTCGGGGGCCCCTGCGATTATTATTAAATAATAATAATAATAATTATTATTCTTTTTTTTATTTTATCCTTATTTGAACTATACATATTTTTGGAACAACTGATTGAACCATTTGATACTCAAAAAATAAAATAAAATATCATGAAATTTAATTAAATATAAAATAAAATAAATTAAATAAACATCAAATGAATACATTCAAATTAAATAAATATAAAATTAAAACAAGCTATTTAGCAATTTGGTACGCCACCTTATATGATGTTCAGTGCTTGCTGGTTTAAGTGACATTCACAAAGCGCGATGATTGTTGTTAATATTTGGCACGTTTACGCTGAAAAAACTCCAGCGTCTTATCAGCGTGACTGAGGTGTAATGAGGTGGTGTCTTAACTTATTTGGCTTCATACTGTCCACTGCCACAGCAGACACCGGTCTGTCCTCTTGTCCCACCGGAGTCACGGTGAAGCCCAGTGCTCCATACTCTTCATCAGACTTCCTCATCTTACTTTTCGTCTCATTACCTTCGTCTATATCCGCCTTTCTTTTCATCCCTGTTAAAATGTTTTCCATAGTGTCTCTTTATCAAAAGTGTCTCTTGTTCACTGTTCTGTGTCACGATCTGTTCCCTCTCTCCTGTTCTTTGCTGCGTACGCGCTGTCTACAGTATCTACAGTGTCATACGCAGAGTCATACGCACCCCCCCGGTATCTCACCACGCCTCCCCAGGGGGGCGCGCCCCACTATTTGAGAACCACTGGCGTAAACAAAGGAGGGTCAAGTTTCTTGAACCGTCCTACTTTAAAACAGAAATGTAAGAGTAATAGTCTCAAAATACTACTGCTCACCTCTCCTTTGGGCAGAATCTTCTGCTCATCCAGTTTGAAGGCCGTCCCGATCTTACGCCGGATTGTGGGTGGCTCCTCTCCAGCATCCAGAGGGTACTCTTTAGGAAGCTTTCCTGTCAGCTCCTGCAGCAGTTCAGAAGAGCAGGGAAGTTGGAGGAAATTATGTAAGGTTTTGATTTTAAGTTTCATGACATAACTGTATCCTCACATACAAAGTGAACATGTTCAAATCAAATATAGCTTTCACTGCAGCCTCTGCAGCTCTGTCAGTGAATTCTGAGGGTTCTGAGCTTTCACATGAGGCATGGTCTGTCCATATACTGAGAATGAGAAAAACATATATGTGTCCTCTATCTGCAGGTTAAGGCACTGGCAACCCAGGCTCAGCTGTGACTATAATACATTTTGAAAATGTAAGAGAGCAGGCTACATACAGTTCCTTTAATACTACAAGCTACATTTGGATTTGTGAATCTATTAATCAATCAGTGAATCAACAAATTGTGAACCGGTGTTACTTAATAATTCCCCTTACCGCCTCCCTGATGCAGATGCTCTTGAGCTCCTCTATTCTCTGCTTAAGCGTCTCCTCTAGCGCCTCCTGTCGGGCCCTCAGAGCTGCTAGCATGTCCTTCTTAGCTGTCTGCGAGCTGTCCGACTCCTGGGAGCCTGAGAAACATAGAGAAGGATGAGTGACAGTAGTACAGCACATGGAGAATGTATACAGCTCTCTCAGGATGTTTACAGGGAAGTGCATGGCCTGTTCAGATAAGCAGTCAGAGTGTACATGTGAGGACCAGATTTGTGAGGCCAGTTTAGGACAAAGTGAGTGACGCTCCAAGGACCTGTGATGGAAAGTGTTATGTTTGTAACACACCCCCTCTCACATATTCTCCTGTCTATAGGTCTGTATTGTTCTACATGTGATACTGTGTGACAGAAAAAAACGTTTGCCATAATAAAGATAAACGTAAGGCTTAAGAAGTCTAGATAACAGAGGGCTAAATAAAGTTGTCTCCTATCCTAGCCTATCACTTACATACTGTTAAATGTAAAAATACTGACTGATTTGTTTGTTCCTGGAGTTTAAAGAGGGCGTATTTTACTTTCATGAGGTATTAACTGCTAACACATAACATATTTAGATCCCCATGTTACCTTTTATTGTTTTAAAAAATGCTATATTTGCTGAAAACAGCGTATTAACATGCATGTTTTCCTCTCCTCGCCCTCACTCCCCCTTCAGAGCCCTATCACAACACAATCAGCGTGCGTCCTGCTAATGAAACAACTGCACATCGCATCACGTTTGTAAAGTTGTCGTGTACTGAAACTTCATGGATGACATATATAAATCTTCTTCAGGCATGTTTCTGATAAGGGAACAATGTTATAACATTGCAGAAACCTAAAATAAAAAAATTAAAAAATTGCTTCCCCCCATTAACAAACATAAGTTTTTGGTCTTCATCTTAATTGAGCCCATTTTCAGCCTTCCTTCACCCAGCTGTCACATACAATGGCATATTCCCCCTGTAGTTCACACAGAGATCACCAGACGTATTGTTATTGTTGAGATAAGACTTGTTTAAAGGCCAGTGAGTAATCCACACACCTTTGGCCTTTTCATTCCTCCTCTCGCTAAATTTAGAGACAGGGGTCTGGTCTGGGGAGGGACTGGCCATGGACAAGCATATGAGTGGGAATACTTTTGGAGTTTAAAAACAAACTTCCTGTATGGAAGAACATGTATGTGGAACATATCGTTTTCAGTTTGAAAGAAGAACTCAGCCTAAATATCCACAGTTTGTGTTAAACATGTGAATGAAACAAAACTACAGCTATGTCTTTGATGAGGAAACAACATTATAACATAGATTAGAAAATAGTGTAATATGGGCCCTTTAAAAGCTACTTCAGACTTTTTGTAATATATATACCGGTATGTCTTTATTACTTTGGCCAGTGGAGTCGACAGTGGAGCTGTGGAGTGATTATTTTTTACTAACAACCAAAATATATCCAGTTCATGTCTCACTAAAACACTATGAATGAGTCCCTGTGCAAAACACCTCATTAATAAAAAACTACCAAAATCCCTGTGTGACTGGTTTATTATAGGAAGGCATAATGCATAATGATAGTAGTCACATACTAACATTTAAACAATGATGCTCCTTTTTTAGTAATAGTATGTAATATTCATACACAAAATAATAGTATGTTCTTTATCTTACAATGAGGTCTTATATTTGTTCTGATAAAGCTCAAAATGACACTAAAGCTCTTGATGAAAGCTAAAATTTTGGCCTATTACTTGGTATCTAGTTTCGATATTAGTTTTAGTATTGAGTAGTATGTGATTTTTGATACGTTTGACAACCGTACTAATGCCTAACTGGATGAGAGTTGAGTGGACTGACCTGAGGACAGCAGACTTCCACTGCTGCCGCTAATGATCTTGCCCTTACTGCCCATGTTGGCCAGTTTGGACGTCTTCAGTGTTCCGGTTTCTGTGAGGTCTATGGCGATTTCACTCAAGCTGCGCGCTGCGTGGATTTTAGACTGGGGAGACATTGAAAAACAAAAAACTTTATAGTGGGATTAGCTGTACGTTATAATTCTTTCTTTCAAACAAGAACAAATATGAATCAAAGAACCTTCTATCAATTAACAATGCATGTCTGGAGTTAAAGGTGCATTATGTAATATTTTCTAGTAGAGGCTCACCACCTGCTTTGTATCCATGGAGATGTTATTCCTTTGCCAAGAATAAGATAAGATAAGATAAACCTTTATTTTCTCACATTGGACAAATTTTCCACTATATGGTATTAAATCTATCTATCTCCATGGAAACAAGCAGCTGAGCAGCTGTGGAATATTCCAGGCAACAAGCAGATGACACCAGAAAAGTGACATAGTGCACCTTTAACAGTACATGTGACTGAGGTTTTCTGACACTGACCTTGCTCTGCTTGCGGTCCAGGTAGAACTGGTGCTGGCTGATAGCCATGGCCCAGATGGACTTGATGAGGGCGGGGCAGGCGTACCAGGTGTGCACCGCGATACCACTGTGGCCGAACGTCCTGCGGGTCACCGACGCACGGCTGAGGAAGAACATGAGCAAAAGTACAGTTTTCCATTTAATACAGGTGCACTTATATGTTCTGTGTCCGTTTTTGGTATATATAAGTTGCAAGTAATTATTGCAATGCAGATAAACAGAGATTGCCCACTATGACGTTAGTAAAGTAGAGGTAAAGTAAATCTACCATTCATTTTTCACGTTGCCTTTCCAAAAAACATTGAATTTTAAAAGCTTGCTAGCGGCTGATAAGTTTTGTGGTAACTAATGGGCATAAGAGGGATATGAAACATAATTTGCTTTAGAATTAAATGAATAATGACTTGTAATGAAGCTTAAATTAATGGCAACGTTAGAAAGACACTTAGCTGAGGCTAAACTCATAGATGTTTAATTTCTGTCATGCTTTTAAACTTTTACAATTTTAAGTTTTTAAAAAGTTGATGAAAACATGAATGAGAAATGTACTCAGATGAACCTCAGCGGGCTTCCATGTGGACTGTTACGGTCCATGATCAGCAGATCATTAGATTATGATATAATGCATACACCTGCTAAATTGGCCCCTCATTAATCACTTAGCTAAACTACTTCCTGCCATTTAGCAATGTGCCACAACCTCCCTCCATCTCACCCTCTCCTAACCCTGATCTTCTGACATCACACATTCAAGCTGAAATAAAAGTGACCAATGCCAACATAAGGCCTACATGATTTCAAAACATGACTGCATTTGTCACGAGCACTGTTGAGCTCTCCACTTCACCACTTTGTAAATGAAACAACTGCTGCGGCTCAGGCTGATAGCACACTTTAGACTCGCCACACACGAAGTTCCCATTGTTTACATCTGTCACCATAGCGACCTTCCAGCTAACAGGATGACAGCTTCCTTTGGAGAAAACACTGCTGCTCTCTGCTTTGTCCCTGCCACCCTTTCTTCCTACAGAAAAACACTGACGTATGCCTCAAGCTAAAACAATATGAGACAGGCCAATGATCCATAGATCCTGATGGGCAGTTAGCATGTGTTGGTCCTGGAGCTAGCTTATTTTAGGCTGCACTGGGACATGCTAATAATATGCCCCACTAGAAAGGCACAATTTTCCATCTAGTCTGTTTATCTATTTGACAAACCAACTATTTCTGTAAAGCTGTGAGGTTTCATGAGTAGGATTGTCGAGTATCAAAAATCAGATACTAATCAATACTAAAATTAGTACTGAAACTAGATACTCATTTGATCAGATATCATTACTAGAAATGTCACATTCACAGAACAGAAATTAACCTTTCCTATTTCTAACTTTGCCATTGATTTAAGCTTCAACAGTAAAGTACACAACAGCAGCAGTGGAATAGAAATGGTAATGGTACAGCATAGACATATTATACATAGTAGGGTTGTCAAAAGTATTATTATCGAAACTAGATACCCATTTAAGCAAGTATCAATTCTGAAAAAAACTATAACATAACTGGATAAAATTTGATCTTTTCTGAACAATTTCAACTTGAGTTTTACCTGAACTAGTGTAAGACCTAACAACAAATACTATTATTTTGTGTATTGTCTAAAAAAAGAGCTTTTATCACATGGTTATCAAATTCAGTTATTCTCTGGTACCAAAACTGAGTTTGAAATTTTAGTATCGTGACAACACATAACCATCATAAATATGATATACACACAGGCATATACACTGCAATTATGTATATATGATTATATTAAAATAAAAACAGTTCTTGGCCATGTGGCCACAGATTCTCAACAGTGATTGTCAAGCTTTTCAAACTTAGTACCACAATAAAACACATTTTAACTTCCAACAAAGCAGGACATAAACAACATCTAAAGTACTGTTGTTGCAATACTAAAATTTCAAACTCGATTTCGATACTATGCAATGTACTTGATATTTGATGCAGATTCCAATACCACAATGATAATTAAAAACACTCTTTCTTTAGACCAGGGGTGTTCATTACTTCGATCGCGATCTACCAGTCGATCGCGAAGGCATTTTGGCTAGACCACATCCATCCAGTCACGTGACTAATATACAGGACAACCAGTCAGATTACACCTGACTCTAGGTCACATCATGGGCGCTGCACACGCATAAACAAGCGTGAGTTAGCTTAACCCTATAGCATCAGATCCTATCGTCGCCGATAGAGCGGGTTACGGACTTTCCAGCAGCGTAACTCCGCAACCAGTCGTGCTCTCATGTAAATTCAAACGGCGTCTCAAAGTGGAGACATGGGGCTATCTAAATATTTTACAATCATTACGGTAATCTGCCTCTGTTGTCCCTCGAAGGTGACGAATGAGAGCGCGGGGGCTGTGGGGATTTTCCCAGTCATTTATTCGATGCATAAAAGAAAAAATACGGATGGATGTGTAAAATAGAAGTAGTTGTGTGAAAAAATTCAGTAAATTCTGATACTTCGTTTAACATGATTTTATGGCTATAAAAAAAGACAAAAACCGTAATCAACATGATTAGCTCTGTTATCGCTTTCAAACGAAAAATGCAATTTTACTCCTGGCTGTCAGAAGCTACTGCCCGAACTATGCATCCCTCACTGATTTCCATTCAGTGCAAGTCATCAGAGCAGTAATCATCGTTCAAGTAATTATGAACATGTAAGAAGTTCAATTGTGTTGTGCAGTATTATCTCATGACGTTGTTCAAGGTACATGAAAATGCACTGTACATGTAAGAATTCATAATACATTTACAAATAAATATATGTTTAACATTTTTGTATTAGGTGGTAGATCTTTCAGACACAATCATTTTAAAAGTAGCTCACATACTGAAAAAGTCTGAGCACCCCTGCTTTAGACAATAGAATGTAATTTTCAACATTAAATCATAGCACTTTCTTTTATATTACCATGTGGCCTTATATCTGTGTAATCCAACACTCGTCCAAGTAGGTTCCATAGTGGTCCATAGGAGTATAATTGTCTGTGTGGTCTTATATTCAGGAAAGGTTCATTTCTGTTCTGTGAATGTGACCTGTTTAGTATCAATACCTGCTCAAATGAGTATCTAGTTTCAAGACTAGTTTAAGTACCAATTAGTATTGGTACACACACACACACACACACACACACACACACGTACAATTGTGATGAAGTGTGAACGTACCTCCTGGGGTCATGAACTTCCACTGAGAATTTCTTTTCTCTGAAGTAGAGGTTCTCCAACTGCCGCCATTGGAACACCTGAGAGACACACAAATTTTTAAATCCACAGACTCTCCCAATCAAATCCACTCTGCTCCCATCCACGATTGTTTAAATGCTTTCAGATGACAACTCGAAAAGATAGAATTTCCAATTTTTAACTGTCCTCTTCAGGAATTTTCAACTTAATAGATCCCAAAGCAAGCAAAGTTTTTTCCCGGAGATGTAGCTAGCGAAATTCCTCACAGGCTAAAAGGAAAAGTTGTGAGCTAGCGTTGGGTGTTGACCATCTGTGTCCATGTGTGTAAAAGTTAGGTTTCCTGCCGTAGCTTTGTTAAGCACTGAGAGAGAGGAGAATGTAGGGGAGAGAGAAGGGAGGAGAGAGGGGGGTTAGCCTGGAGCCTCCCCTACCCGGTGACCCCTCCTCTTTCCTGGGGGGACATGCTTCCTGCTCGGGCCGCTGTGGTCTGGAGGTGTGGGTGTAGGAAGGGTCAAGGTGAAGAAAGTTTAAGTTGTTTTTTTTATGGGGTAAGGTATTTGAAGTACGCTTGGGTTGTGTTCTGTGAGTTGAGTATAAAGAATAGTTAAGATACTGATGGTATGAAATTGCAAATGGAAATACATATGGTATAGTTTTAACATAACTAAATACAAGGCCTTTTATATACTGTAATAAAGCATGCATTCAAATTAACTTTGTCTAGTTGTAATCTGTGGTTGTAGTTATGTAGCCTACTTTGGTTTTAGTCTAAAAATAATGCATATCTATGGAAAAAAGTGTTTCAAATTTGACTTGGATTAAACGGTTGAACACCCCTGTTCGCAAAGGATGTTGTTTTACAGCTCGATTTGGCACCCGGTCCGATTTGGCACTTTTAAAATGAACCCGTTTAACTCTCTTAACATGTTTAATTTTGTCCTTTGTCAGCTGTAGCCACAAGTATTTCTAGGCTTAAATATATTGATATCAAAATGTGTCAATTTAACAGAGTTTATTCTTAGAAATAGGAACAAAAACAATCGTATTTGACCAGAATCATCAAAGTTAGCCATTTTACTTATGAAGTCAGACTTAACTCAGTTCTGCTTTCTAACATTTACTAACCGTTTAAATGCATAATTTTCACAGAGTTTTTATATATTCCAAGAAAAAATTTGATCAAACAAAAATGAGATTTGAATGTGTAAACTAGCAACTGGGTTATTGTCAACACGATGTTAACAGGTAGATGCATTTCTTTCTCTAATTGTACTGCTGTGGTTGTAAAGAAACATTATATAGCCTACTTTGGGACATCATTGTATAAGTATTGTATGTTTTATATTCTAAAATAATGCATTTGTATGGAAATGTTCTTCAAATTCTGCAGAGAATGCCTGGATTAACTAGCTAGCAAAGGATGTAGTTTTTAAAAGAAAAAAAAAATAGCAATCAGGTTGTTGCCAAAATGACAGTAAAAGACCAGTAAATGTGTGAAAACATTAAAACAAAGCAGAAAGAAATTCTCTCATACACACTCATACATCTGACAGCAGTAGCTCTACTGAACACTCTTGTTGTGTCCTTTTCCACCTTGCCTAGTGTAAATGTGGCATGTGAGTGACTGGTTGTGGTCGGACGTGCCAGTGGTCCAGATTGGCAGCCTCATTTCTATCAGTCTACCCCAGGTCAGTAGTATCTTACCACTATGGAGTATGGAGTGATGAGGCTAAATCCAAAGCCCTAGTATTATAATATTTTGCACATTCCACCCTAGCTGTGAATGGTTAACTTACAACAGACCAGGTATTCTACCAATGTGTCCTTCAGTCTCTAAGTGTCGCCAGCTCATATTACTGGCATGAGCAGTATTTTAGTATGTCAGTATTGTACCATGCCTGGTCTATGCATTCTATCTAAACATGGAGTAAGTGCTATTTCCAACACATCAGCTGGAGAGAACTAAAAATACAGCTCCAACTACGTATGTGTGTGACAGGCAAAGACAAATGAGAGGGCTGCTATCAAAGCTGCTAGCCGTAGTGTACGTATTCTCAATGGGGTGTGAAATGTTAATGTAGCGTGGTGCTAAAAATATCAAGTGGGCTAGATAAGGAGTAGGAGATTGTAAAGCTGATTCTGCTTAACTAGATTCAGGCACGGACTGGTGAAGCTGTCCACATGTATGCAGACGGCTTGAGGGATAACCTTTGACCAACCACTGAAGCTAGAATTTAAATTCAGCCAGAAAGTAGAAAATTGAAAGACTTTTTGATCAGATTATTAAAAAAAAGTAAAAAAAAAAAGTATATCCTATAAAGTTAAAAGTCTGGAAATATCACTATATAGAAGACCCTTGCTTCAAATATTACACAGCAGCAGAACCATCAACCTCCTCAGCCTCTCTATCTTCTCTTCCTTACCACCGCCAGTTTCTTTTGTTGACTGCTAAATGATTGGGCATAAACAGACCCAAAATACACCAACTTTAAATAGATTCCTGCAATAATTTCCCAAAGGTCTAAGTACACATCTAAAAAGGTCACATGTGTCGCAGACAGGGTGGGAGGGCTCTGGGGACTGTGGTAAGAATAAAATACTATATCAGTAAAAGTGCTTGATTTGGGCATGAAGGCGCAGACAGCATTGTTTTAACTGTTGGGTGGAGGCCTGCACTGCGCCAGCCCAGTCACGGAGCTGCGCCAAGGGGACTTCCTGTTGTTTGTACTCCAACAATGATTTAGAGGAGAATTATCAAACAATGATATTTGAAAGTTTGGATGTAAGTCTTTGTGTTCACAATGGGGGATGTGTTCTAACACGTACATAATATTGGCTAGCACAATGTCAACATTGCAAGAAGCTAAATATGATGATATTGTGATAATGCTATGGTTAAAGTCCAGTATGTAACTTTCTGGATACGGCACATCACCTGTGTGATTCCATAGAAATATAAAGTTAAAACCATACTTTGGGCTGTTCTCCATGGAGATAGAAAGGTTATATGCCATACTGTGGAATATTATAGTCAAAGGAACAATATTTCCATGGAAACAAGCACAAGGAGGTTCTTCTCTAGGCCAAATAAGAGTCAGGTCTGTGGAGATGCAAGCCCACTCACATTAAGGATTCATATTTTTACACTTTTATACATTACACTGGTTTTGGGTGACATTTACATCCTGTGGCTTTAAGGCTAACACAGAGATTTAACTTTCTTAATTCAAATGTTACTAATCTGATTTTAGCCGTCATTTAATTATCTATCTATTTACTCCTAAGTTATAATTTTTTTGTTTTTGGTTTAGATGCTGTGAAATTTTTATTTTGACACAGTTTTGACTATTCAGTAAAAGCTTACACATTTTTGTTTAAATTTACCTAAACAGTATAATAGTATACGCAATACGCAATAATATCAAAATGCCAACATTAAACTTTTTTTTTTTTGCCAGCTACAATTCACATGATGCTAGCAGATACATGTTTTGTATTGAAAGACTTAGGACAGAAATGTAAGCACTGGAATGGTCAGATCTGCAGTGTTGAAGGTGAAGGTCACTTCCTGGTTTAAATGCTTGTATAGGTTGACACCAAGTGTTTATGTCTGTTCAGATGAAGAAAACCTCATCAAATAGGATTACTCAATGCACGTATAAAAGAAAAAGGTATGATTTTTATGCGTTAACAAAATTATATCATGGTTAAAATCTCAAAGTCAATTTAGCATCATGTCTACTTTAAGTTAGTCATTCAACAACATTGTCCCAATAATGTGGGTCTGAAAGCCACTAACAAGGCACTAAAATCCTGTGTGGCTTCCCTGTAAAGCCCACACCACAAATGAGCATGTGGTCTGGAGCTGCGGGGAGGGATTTGAACACTACGACTGAGGAGGAGTGAAGACTGCATTTAAACTGGAAGGAGCAGTCTTGGACTCATTTAATACACTACTTAACCATGTGACACACCTAGCTACGATGACCACCCAAAACTACTATTTGAATTAATAATAGTAATTTAGGGGTTTAAAATAAAGTCGTCATGGAAATAATGAAGTGAAAGTAGAGTGTTGTAAGTATTAGATTTATGTTAAAGTCACAATATGTAACCTTTTAGCCAAAAAATAGAAGCATGTGTTCCTACTGTGAGTGGGCTTGAATCTCCACAAACCTGACTATTATTTGGCCTGGAGGAGGGAGGCATAAAACATATGTATTTCTATGGAGAATGTTCCAAAGTATGGTTTTAACAGCTCCAGAAAGTTACATACCGTAGCTTTAATGCTTTAGTAAGATTTAGATTGTGCTTTTTCATACTGCTAAACTTTTACATAGGCAACACATTTGGGCAAAAATGTACCTTAAAATATAAAAATGTCCAAATTTTTGTTCAAACTATACAATTCATAAACTTTACCCAAGTCAATGTATTGTAACAGACTAAATGTTTACATACCAACCATCGTGCCTATTTTAACATACTTGAAACTTGCCATAAACCATTGTACAGGAATGACAAATTCGGCAAGTATTCCAAGATAGTCTCCACCTTAATGACTAATAGAGATGACAAACTGAATGATGACTCTAAATGACGGGGGCCCTGACTCATTTTATAATCTACAAACTGTCTTCCTCTGCTTTGTGATTAACAGGACCCTGACTGATTACTGTGAGGAGAGCTGCTTCTTCTGGCTAGACTAAACCATCTAAGAAAACAGCAGGATTTGTTTCCACATTTACATACAGAGTTTTAAAGGGTAAGGAGGAAGTGAGAGAGAATTTAAGGATTAGAGGTAATAAAGACCAGGCCAATGACACATAGGCTGAGTTATGCTTCGCTAGTCACTAGTGTTAACCTACTACAGCAACACATGTACTGTATTGTAATTAGAACTGTGCAATTAAATGAATTTTAATGAAGATTCAATAATTTGTAATGGTTGAAGATCAGCTTGGGTGTGTTCTAAGCCAATTCCATGTCTGTAAAAGCATGTAAATCAAAACATTGGAGGAAGAAATGTTGACTATTTTTGGAGGGTAAATGGCAATGATTATTGTTTGTGCTCCAAAAAAATAATAAAATATGGTGCAATAAAAGGCTACATTTAAATAGTGTTTTAACTGTTAACTGAAAAATCTCAAACTATGAATCACTTGTTGAAATGCCGACACTGCCAATGAGTACAACAGAAGTATGCACTGCTAATAGCATTTTCATACTCGTACTCAAAAATGCCAAGTCACCAATTCTAATTTCAGGCATTCTGATTATAACAATTAACCAAATTATGAGTAAGAATATAGGCAGTATAGCCCAGACATTTAGGCAATCTACACACGATCTACACAGGAATGCCATGTTGGTCTTCTAAAAAGTGAGGACTTATTAATTATTGAGAAGAACTTTATGTCCCATGTCAAAAACTTAATCCAAGTGTTGTGAAAAACTAGGTGCTAAAATAGAGCATGTTTTCATACATATCCAGTACATTCATATACTTATACTAAGATACAACAACAAATATGGAACCTGGACAGTCATTACACTCATCCAGTCTCACTCTGAGCACTGTCTTACAAACAGGAAGTCTGCGGCCCGACAGGAAGTGAGCACAAGGAAGTAGAGTTTAAAAAGAAGACGGCGTTTTTACTGGAACTGCAGTTATGGATGAGCAAGTGCCAAAGGACGCGGTCGATAAACACTCATTGAGACAAGGCCAAAAGCCACAAAGCACAACTTTACACACAGCCAGAGATCAGGGGTTAGAGGTCAGGGGAGATGACCGTGGATTGGAAGTATGGACTGGAAGTATGGGGTTTACATGCATGCCACCGGGACGCTACACATTCCAATACAAAGGTCTGGCCTGCTCAGTTTACATGGGAATCAAGGAAAGTCCCATAACTTTCCCATAACTGTTTACTTTTTATGATGTTTAAAAATAGTTGTGGGCCCCTATGAAATAAGTATTTAGCATTTTTCTAACTTGAAATAATCTATAGAAATCATGTTCCTTTAAAGCACCTGCAGTTTTACTTTAGTTAGAGAATGCTGGATTATCTGTCTGCTGCCCTTTGTTGGAAAAAATGAGCACTGAATCATTTTGAGATGAGAAACTAGCAACATGGCCATTGTCAACATGACGCAAACAGATAGTATTCATAAGTTTTGGCTTCCTGTTATATGCAACATTTAGCATATAATTTTGTTCTGAATTATTAATCACTGTGGCAATACCGCTAATGTTTCACCACCCTTTGATGAAAACTCATAGAAGCCCATCCTGGTTTCAATTGAAGATGCAGAGCTGAAAAATGTGTGACCTACTTCTTAATATTGATATTATTTTGAAGTCATTATAATATTGCTTTTGTACATTTTTGGTTACACTTTCTACTTATTTTTATAGTAGTATAATAGTCTTTTTATATAGTCATTTTAAGAACAGGTTAATCATTTTACTAAAAAAACAATAAATGAAGAAACCTTTGAATGAGACTTGGGACTGAGAGTAGCTTCTTACCTTCCTGGGTTTGACTTTGTCCTGGTAGTCGTACTGGAAGATGCCCTTATAGCTCAAGCCCAGCCACCATGGGATGCCCTGCTTGTCCTGAATCAACAACAATAACACTGTCAACAAAATATAATAAATATAACTGTAAACAGTACTGCACATATAATGAGTTTTAAATTGATATTAAAGAAGACATGTTATGATTTTTGGGGGTATTTAGTATGAAGCTATAACATGTATGTTTGTTTTGTTTTTGAACAATGGTGAGGGCAGGGATGGGGGTAGAGGAAAAGAGAGATTTGCAGGAAATGCAAGGAAAATACAGAATTACTTGAACTTGCATGAATCAACTGAAATCAATACTTTGACTAAGCTAATATTTTTTTCACTTAAAGTATCCACAATTGTTGAGCCTTTATCAATGAAAAAACAGATTTTTTTTGTATGCATTCCAGGGTTGTATCAAAAATCAGATACTAATTGACACTTAAACTATCCTCAAAACTAAATATAAAGCAGGTATCAATCCTAAAAAAGTCACATTCACAGGACAGAAATGAAGCTTTCCTGAATATCTTTAGAATGATCTTGAGCTGCATCAGAACAAGTATAAGGCCACATGGTAATATAAAAGTACTACAATTTAATGTTGAAAATCACATTCTACTATCTAAATAAAGAGTGTTTTACTATCATGTTCGTATCGCAATCGGTATTGAGTCCATTTGTTACTATTGAAATAGAGTTTGAAATTTGAGTATTGTGCAACACTAATGCATTCAATCGCATAACAAAATCAATCTATTAACAATAAACATTTACATTTTACCTTCCACCATCTACCTTTAACTTAATTACTACTGAGTCATATAAAATCGATTTGCACAGTGTAGTCCTACCTAACAACCCTATAATATAAGACAAATCCCCAAACCCATGGTACAGGAGGTAGTAATTTGCCCATTTGAAAGAAAAAGCAGTAATAAGCCGTACCTTTACAGCATAGTAATGTACTCCATATGTGGGCAGGGACTCCACGATGCTCATGTAACTGTGAGGAACACACAGACATATAAGTACTAGGACTAAAGTCTTCCTATAGTATTATCATATGTATGTACTTACTTTACTATGGCCTGCCCCCTGGACTGCCCATTCAACTTCTTATAGTGCTCGATGACCCGATCCTCACTGGAGAAGAAAAGTATGACTTAAATACATGTGACATGTAAATACATTTAAATTCATGGTCTTGTTCAGGTGTAGATTTTCAACAAAAAAGGTGAGATTGACTAATTTAAAAACAGTCGGCTAATGCTAGCTAGCTTGTATCTGTTACATTATTTGAGAGGCACCTATTTAACAGCACAAATGAGCTCACCTTTGTAGTTCAGCTAAGTCAGTTTTTCGGGTCAGATTGTGTTAAAACAAAGCTCAGATTAAAGTCTAACTTGAGTATCAGAGTTTCAGACAAAGCAGAGCCTTCAGTTAGCATCAAAGTATCAACATAAAGTACTGCTACTATACAGTTTAATGGTGCAGTATGAAACTTTTCAGGTATAAGATACGCCACCAGCTAGACTTCATAGAGGTGTTTCTGCTTCATCTGAAATGTTCAACAGCATGGCATTAAACTTTTCTATTTCCATCTGGATAAGCAGGTGACATTACCGGGCCAGTGACAGGTCAGATTTGTGGAGAGGTGACCGCGCTTATTGTAAGAATGCATGTTTTTCAAGGTATTTTTGCTCAATAAAGCCACCTCTGTGTTGGGGATGAATGCAGATAAATAGATGAATTCCATAACTCCATAAAGACAAGCAGATGACTAGAGGACCAAACTATGAAGAAACATTATGCTAGTTCGCAATGCAGGGATTGAAATTTCTCTACTACTAAAACACATCCAGTGGCACACATCCAAACATTTGCCTGGCTGTTTCTTATCCTGTGCGGTTGAATGCCTCTCCTCATCTGCACTGTTACATGCAGCGGGTATCCAAGTGCATATGGGCTTCTCCAAATGTGTTATTAATATGTTTGAGATATGATTCACAACACCTCAATCGAACTTCCTGGCATACATGTAAACGTAGTGAGTGATGATGACTTCTCACCAGTATGCCAGAGACGGGTGCTCCTTGAGGGCCTGGGTGGGCAGGGCAGGCAGTTTTTTCAGGTCGGCCCGCGTTGCATCATTACTGGGAAGGACAAACCACAAGACATGCTCAAAAGTACAAAAACAGACTGGACTTCTCTGCTGTAGGTGAATGAGCTGGAACAGGCAATGTGTGTCATGCATAAATAGACAGTTACTATTATTTAACAGAACGGCAAAGGGCTGGGAGGGAAAAATAAACATGCACGCGAAGCAGGAAATAGGAATGTTTGTAGGTCTTGAAAACACGTGGAGATAGAAAAATAGTAAAGTGGAATTGTTTTAAGTCTTCTTGTGTGTACAATTTTTATTTATTTGATTATATATATATATGGTTTATTGTTTGAAATGTGTTAAATGTTAGTTTTACATAGCTATTCTGTACAGAACTTTTGAAATTTAGTTTATACAATGTGCTAAAGCGATAAACCTTGGACTAAATGAATACGTGTAATAGTACTTTTCAACAAATGTTTTCTACTACCACAACTACAACTATTTCTATTAGTATTAATACCACAAGTGACATTATTACTACTACAACTACTATGGCAGTCTTACCACTAATAAAGATGCTATCGCTAGTATAATAAACTATAATTATCACAAACTTAGAAGCTAAAATGTATTGAAATATCTAAAAGTCTATGATGCAATTGCAAAGTAATGTTTGTAGGGTCATACTTAAATGCAGTACTGTAGTTGTTGTAGTAGTAAAATACATATTGAGTTATCAGAAGGTCTATCTTAATCCTTCAAGTTCTGTCATATTCATTTGGCCCCTGCATACAACTCTAAATAACAAAACAAAAAAAAGGAAAAAAAATCTAATATTTTACTATAATTAAGATAAAATTAGCAATTTAGGGTGTCAATTTTATACCAAATTATGATTATATATGTCACAATAAATCTTAATTACATTTTACATTTCATCAGTTGTAGACTTAAAGGTGTACGCAGAACTGTGGAAGGTAAATCTATTGTGGAGTATTGTTGTATTTTGGAGTAAAGGAAGCCGGGATGGGGGAGGGGCAGAATGAGGAATGTCTCTTGGTAGTGTCACATTCCTGGCCGGAGCAGGATATTTGCTGGTCTCACAGGCGGAAATGAGCTCAGAGGCTGTAGCATGTTATCAGGCCCAGTGGACAATGGGAAGGGGGCATTAGGGGACAGGCTATGTACTGTACTGGTATGTACTGGGACAAACTCACAGGAAGCTTTATCTTTGAATTAGAGTGGAGGTAGTGCGAAGATAAAGAGAGAATGGAAATTGATCTTGATAACTTCGTGTAATATGAAAAACTACAATTTATATGTTGTTCATGAGGCTGCATTAATAAATTTGCTGTGTTTTTCAGGCCTTACAGGTGGAGATATTCCAATCTAATTCATTCAAGTAAAGCATAATTATCTGACTGATGTTTTTAAGCTGGGTGCCCTTCCAGATGTAAGCAAAACCATATGGCAGGATATGCTTTTTCCATTGTGCTGACACTAGCATATAACCTTTAAAGCTTAATGTCTATAATAAGTTTACACACCTTCAAATTGTGAGTGTATTTCTGTTCAAAAGTTCCAGCAAAAATAACTGGGTATGTTTTTGAAGAGAAGTTGACAAATGCCTTTATTTTACTATAGTTTGTAAACATGAGCTACCTTTTTGTATGGATGAAATAAAATGTTATGGAAAATTGGGCTTACCTGGTGAAATCTCCTTTGGCCTCCTGAAACACAGCAAGGAAAAACACATTTACATTATCATATATATAGTCTGGAATCCAAGGTCTCTCTCTAGGCCAGTTACTCTACCCCCTAATGCACCTGCGATCTCCAACCCACTCAAAAACACGGAAAGAAAACCTTGGTAATACATGAGGCTGATTACAAATACTATACGACATAATGACATGGTAGTTCTAATATATTCTCTGACCAATATAACTTTATGATTTATGCTCACAGGTATCATACGGGCACTTACTTGTAGAATAGTAAGAAGCCAATTCAAAGACGACTTCACTCTCCACTTCAATAGTTCCTATAAGAAAGAATGTTAGGAAATAACATTAGGAAAGCATAAAAATCAAGACCGATTGCAAAAAAACAAAACAAACTGTCAACTGTTTTTTATTTTCCATTGCCAGCAAAATACAAAATAAGATAAACTTTTAAAAACTGGCATGTGGTAAGAAAAAAAAACAACAACAAAAAACTAAACTAAAGATGTACATTGAAATTACTCCAATGAACTCCAATAAATCTTAATTTCATCCATTTTAACTCACACTATACTTTTATAGAAAGTCCCTACCATTGTGTGAACTTTGAAATTGAAGTTGTTTTGGCTGTAATGCTTTTCTATAGGCCCTATGAATGAGATCGCTTGTTCTGGAGGGGTAAAGGGAGTGAGGAGGGGGCGTATGGGTAGATGGGCAGAGGAGTAGGTCAGGTATGTGAAGAATGTCCTCCATAGGATCATAATTGACCTGGAGATCAGACATAGGATCAAGTACTGCACAGAGAAACCCCCACTGAGCTGTGTACCACCCACTGTGCACACCGCAGTCAGCTGGGCTTTACATTACACCAGCACCAGGTTAAAGTCTATGTCTGTGTGTTTTAAATAATCAAGCGTATTTAAAGATACGCTTGATTTTATTTTAACATAGGTTGTGCTTTTCTGACTTTGGATTTTGTGTATTTTTTTCCTTTTCTGGCTAAGGGTATACAAACATATAACTGAAATACTATATGTAATATTACATTTCTCTCTGTCTCATACTCATACTGTAATATGCTAATGATTTTTTCCTTTAAGGTGCACCATGTAACTTTTGGGTTAGGGATCCTTCAGTTTCTTGTTTCTATGGAAATGTCATCTCTGGTCATGGCTCTGATTGAAATGTTCCACAGTATGACATTAAACAGATCTATCTTACATTTATTCAATTACAGGTGGTTTTATTGCTCAAAAAAGAGGCATTTTGACTGTGAACGGGGTTGCCACTCCACAGATCTGACCTGTAAATTAGCCTGGTTTGGTCTTCATGATGATAGAAAGATTTAATGCCATACTGTGAAACATACCAAGTAAAGTAATAACATGTCCGTAGAGAAAAAGTTGAGGTTACACAATGCAGTTTTAATTTTGTGTATGCACCATTGTTTATTGTTAAAATTATGGTACAAGAGCCTTCACAAAATAAAATGTCAGAAAGTTTTTTTTAAACACAAAGTAAACTAGATTTAAGTGCCACTTTTATATGAGAATACACAGTATACACCATCTGTTTACGTTCTACTTACTCAATGTTAGTTCGCCACCTACTGACAGTAACAGTGACTGCAACTACAGAACTACAGAATTTTAAAATTTCTAAATTGTTATCCAGCTGCAAGGTTAATTTAATTGTTCTGACAAAATATGAATACATTCCTACTTTACAAAAACTGATGATTAGAGATGCAAAATTCAGAGCCACAAAAATCTGAAAATTGAACAGTGTGACCAAAGGGTATTTATTGTAGTTCTCTATGTTGGTAATCCTTATCATTTTACTACCCAGAAATGTCTGTAGAGAAATAATTTTACCTATTATACTATGATACTTTTCAGCTGATGTCATCAACAGTCCTTAGGGTTTGATGTTCACTGTTGGCACTAATCTGTCAGAGGCTTTGTTAGACTTTAATCTGAGTTTAGTTTTTACACAATCTGACCAAAAGGCACCAACTTGGTTGGAACTACAACAGGTGAGATGAGTTTTGCTGAACAAGTCTCTTACACATAACACTACATTCATAAGCTAGCTAGCACTAGCATTAACAGGTTTTTTTTTCAATTAGTCACTCTCATCTTTTTTTGTTGAACATCAAACACTTAAACAGAACCTAGAGTGCTTGTACTGATCACAGGCTCCTGTAAATGTGTTTTTCAAATCCATTTTGTATTTGTTTTTTTGTTTTGTTTTTTGAGTTTTCAGATTATCTTAAACTGTTTTGGCAATGTTTGCTAATGTGTGCATCCTGTGCCTGGTAACTGCTGGACATTCTGCCATACACATACATGTAGAACACTCCCAGCGTGATGTAAATGCAAAATATCAATGAGTAAGTGCCTTATAAATGATGTTCTTGGCGTTGAGGAAAAACAGCTCAATGGTTGCATTGTCCTTCAGGTAGGAGATACTCTCTATGTAGAACCTGAGAGAAGAAGAGACAAGAACTTTAGTGGGATAAATTCACAATAAATCTTCATAATGACAGTGTGCAATGACCAAAGTATCCATAGGGGGGCAGGAGAGTCCACAGTGCTGTGGACTGTCCTGCTCTGCTTGTGTCCCTCACACTGACACAGGACAGTAGATCTGCTCACACTGCACTTCACACAATGTCTGCTGCTCCTGCATTATCAGCACCTATATACACTAGTACAAGTAGAAAGAAGAGAGGAGGGGGGGAGAGGAGATAAAAGGAGGGGGGGACAGAGAGAGGAGAGAGAGGAAGACAGAGGAAGACAGAGGGAAAGAGGGAAGTGAGGGGAAATAGAATAGGGGAAGAGGGGAGAGAAAGAAAAGAGGAGGGCTGAGAGATGAGCAATATAAAATGAAAAAGAGGAGAGAAAAAGAGACAGAAGACAGGGGAGAGAGGAGGGACAGAAAGAGAGAAATTGGGAAAGAGGGGGAGAGAAGAGGAGTAGAGAGAGAGAAAAGAGAGGAGAGAGAAGATAGAGAAGGGGAACAGAGATATAGAGAGAGAGAAAGAAAGAGAGGGGGAAAGAGATACAAAACCAGAGGAGAGGGGAAGAGAGAATGAGGGGGAGAGAGAGGAGGCAGCCCAGTAACCCACTTCTGGCGCAGCTAACATAATAAGAGGCTAAATTTAGCTGTGTGAACAGACAGAGCTAAAGGGAAGCTCCTCATTGTAGTGTGTCCTCTGGTGAATGGAAGCCCACATTAGAAACATCGTATGCAGAAGTCTATGGAGTATTACAGCATATAGTAATACTGATAGTAAGACTGCACTTTTCACTGCTTTAAAGTGCCTATATTGCGGTATTTTATGATCTATGTTATAATGTTGTTTCCCCATCAAAAACATATCTGGAGTTGTGTTTTGTTTCATTCACACATGTTTAACACACAGATCCTGCATATCTGAGCTCTGAAAACTGAAAGCACTCTGTTCCACCTTGTGATGTCATGTGGTAATACAGGAAGAGCTCCATTGTCTTTAAAAATTCATACACCTTCACTATAACTATTTGAATGATTTTAGCTCTAGAATTGCCAATATGTGCTGAACTAAAGGAAGAGGGTATTTCTACCTTTAAGCTTCCTGTTAAGTGATATCTTGAGGATTTGTGCTTATGATTTGAATTGCTAATTGCTACGATGATAGATCTTTATCACTCTGAAATCCATTTTGTCCAAGCATTTGCAGTATAAGAAAATAAACATCCAGATAATTTGTACATTTTAATCTGTTTGATCAGTTTTCTAGGTATTGTGGAAAAATACATAATCTGCCACACATCAGTATTAAAGCCGACATATTCTGCAAAATTCACTTTTCAGAGATTTTAACCATGTTATTGTTTCTCCTTCTCTTTTACCCTCTCGAAGTTGTTTAGAGTTGTTTGAGTAATCTTTATTTTCCTCTATTCAAGACGTCATTGCTCTGATCTCCCCTGTTTCCACTGCTACTGGGACACTCCCACTGCTCTGTGCTTACTTCATTCTCCAGTTTTATTTTCTTAATTGGTGATACACGTACGATTCAGCAGAGTTGCGTAGTCATTTTAGCACAAATGAAAAAAAGAGTGACCTGCAGCTATCCACAGGACGGGCTACACAGCTCTTTGTTGTGATGACGTTTACGGCAACATCAGCTCCCATTGGGCAGCTCCTTTTTCTAACCCTGAAATCAACGGGCTTGTTTCTTGTATTAATTTTGTTTTAGATGAATATCGTGATTTAAAAAGTCCAAATGATTACAGATCCACGGGTCTCATAGATTATAACTATGCAGCAGACACAAGCACAACACGTCGTCTTTAATATACGTATTACATTAAGTTCAATTACCCTAAGCTTGTTATATCTGAGCAACAAATTCCAAATAATTATGTATATTTATAAGAACCCATTCACGACACTCCTCGCTCTCTTATCAATGATGCATTCCCACCTTAACCCCTTCACCGCTGAATGCTAACCCTGTCCTGGTCCCACTGATCGCGTGCAGATGATGCGTATCGACGGCTGTATGATTGGGAGCTGGTATTGAGTGAACACAATCGTACGAGGATCAATACGGCGGGTTTAAATCGTGTTAGCCATCGAGCTACAGAGAGGGCAGAGGTGTCGTCAATATGAGCATTTCATTACACAGAGGAGAGGGACCACATGGCCAAAACTACACTATAGTATTTTAAACCTCTACACACGATCACAGGGAAGTAGATCGAGAGAGAGGGGGAGAAAAAGTATAGAAAGAGAGTGGGAGAGTACACACAGAGAAACAGAGAAAGTGTAGAGGGAAAGAGGAGAGAGAGAGGGAGGAGTGAGATAAATCCAGAGAGGTGACAGATAAAGAGAAGGTAGAGAAAGAGACAGAGCAGGGGGAGCACGCAGAGAGAGACAAACAGACAGTGAGAGAGATGAGAAGGATATGAAGGGGGGGAGGTAAAGCAGAGAGGTGAGAGAGACATAAAGAGAGAGAGAAACAAAGTGTTGAGAAAGAGGGAGAGCAAGGGGAGCACACACAGAGAAACAGAGAGAGGGATACAGGGGGTAAAGAAGAGAGGTAAGCAGGAGAGAATGAGAGACGGGAGCGAGATGAATCAAGAGAAGTGAGAAAGAGATAAAGAGAAAAGTGGACAGTAGAGAAACAGAGAGAGCAGACACAGAGAGAGAGAAGAGAGGGATACGGGGGTAAAACAGAGAGGGAAAGAAGAGAATGAGAGAGGGGCGAGATGTTAAAGTAAAGAGTAGAGAAAGAGAGAGACAGCTGGGGGAGCACACAGAGAGAAATGAAGAAAGAGAGGAGAGAGGGATACAGAGGGGGATAAAGCGGAGAGGGAAAGGGTGTGGTAAATCCAGAGAGGGGAGAGAGAAAGAGGACAGTGAGAGAAAAAGTAGAGAAAAACAGAGAGCGGACGAGCACACACACAGAGAAAGAAACGGAGAGAGAGAGAGGAGAGAGGGGGGTAAAGACGAGAGAATTAGAGAGAAGAAAGAGAGAAAGAAAGGAGAGGGAGGGCATCTGACACACAGGGGCATTTCAGAACATGTTTGTAGAGATCTAAACTACAGGGTTAGCTGCTTTAGACAGAATAAGACCACATTATATTCCCTATGGATATTCAAATAGCATTTTGGATTTGATTGCAATTTTTATTTCAACATTAAAAAAAATCACATTCAGATTTTTCACAATTATTCACAATATTCACAATTTGTCCTTTAGGCTTTGTTCTTCTTGGTGGTTTTCAGATCATGATAGTGGGGGGTGAGGGGTGCTGACATTTCAAGAGATCGAGGTGACAGATTGGACCACGAAGGAGAAAATGGACCGTCTTGTACATATTTGAATATGTTGTTTTCTCCCTAAAATTAAATAAACAGTTTAAAACCTCCTGGGATAGTTTACACAGGGAATACACAACAAAATACAGATCCATTCATTACCTTCTGCATATTATATTTAACAACCCATGTATTTTCCTAAACACGGGCATTATAAAAACAAAGGTCTGTTTTTTTTGTCATATTGCAACACTTGTTTATATATTAATTGGATTTATTTATGTATTTATTTGACAGGGACATTACACAGTAAATATATTGCACTGAGCAGATTGAGCTACAAGGCAGAGAGGCAGCAGGTTGACTGTAGGGCTGCACGATATGAGAAACAGATGTGATATTTGATAGCTATGTTTAGTATTGTGATAACAATTTGTATTGGAATATTTAAATACAGCCTCATTTTTGACAGTGTTTGCTAATGTGTGTATTTTGTCACCATGGTAACTGCTGAAAATTCCACAATAGATACACATAGAACACCCCCACTGCAATATATCAATAAAAGACATTTCTTCATGCTGTGTGCACTGAAAAGGATGATGGTCGATGTAGTTCACTTTGTTAATTTAGCTGTTGCTATGATAAAACAATGCATTTAAGCAAAGGAGCTTATAATCTGATATGTTGTGATAGCCCACAATATTATTGTGAGACATTTGACGATACGATATCATGATATTTTGGTTATATTTGCCTTAATAAGCTCAGTTAAACTAAAACAAAACATGTGCATACCTTCATTTACTAATCAAACTGTGTCAAAAAAAAACTTAACTGAGACTAAACTATGACCAACCCAAGTGAGTAAAATCTGCCTTTTTGTGCATTTCACTTTCAAAAAAATATTTAATTATTTTTGTTTAAATGCAAAAAAACGATTATTACATCAGTGAATATTGCGATATAGATACTTGTGATATTACCTGCAGCCCTAGTTAACAGGTTCTTCATAAAATGGACAATGTAATATTTAAAATAATGCAACAGATTACATTTCACATGATCTATTTTAAGATTTATTTTTCAACCTAAAGGTTATCAATTGAAGTGGCCCTAGTTTAAAATCCTGTCTGCTTTTGACTAAGACATGATTCAAATTTGAACCACCAAAATCAAGTCCTAAAAATACACTTCCCCTTGTACACACCATACCCAACGTGTACTCTATAGTTCTATTGTACCTAAATATGGCTCACAAAGACTGCATATGCTATCTGATGTTCTATTTTAAAAATCATACAAAAGACCAGGTACAAAGCAAGTTTTAAAAACCTATCAGAGGGCAGGGAAATTTGGTTTGGACAAATGTAATGCAATAATAGAACTATGTGTTTTATTGCCCTCCGGGTCACAGAAAGTATATTAAACTGTTAAGAATGAGAATGACGAGGACCAATGAGACTACTGGTGTTTCTAATTTGCTTTAATATGGAGTTATGATGGAGCACTCCCTCAAGGAAAGAATTTAGCTGGAAAATACCACTTTGAAGTTTGTATAGTAAATAGCAACAAAAGATTTGGATAAAGACTCTGTACCCCATTTTTTCCCCATGTATTTGAGCAAAATGCGTCTTGTCCCAGTACAGATATAATGTATAAGCAACTCTTAAGGTCTACTGTGTACTGTTTGCATCTAATCATAAAGTGTTTTATTGTCAGAGAATCAGGAAGTGCACTGTTAGCATGCTAGTTGCCTGTCTCAAAGTAATGGTCAAACTCCCCTCTGGTCTCTGAGAGTTGTGAAAAGTGCTTATAAACTCATTGTGGTGAATAAATATGATGCTCAGAATGTATAAAGTAAATGAGGAATAAGTTTGGACCACTGCAAACTACTTACAATGAAGTACTTCACATTCGTATAACAGGTACAGCACCTTTAAGGTATAGGTAGGTGATACAGACAAAAATAATCTAATTATAATTTAAAAATCTAAATCTAAAACTGTGCTAAAAAGTGCTTGAGTTTCTAGTTTTGCACAAAAAAAATTATCGACTGCAAAATAAACCACCAGAAATGTCACTGCATGCCTGATATTTTATCATCAATGACGATATGTACAACATTCTAATTTTGCATACCTTTAAAACAACCTTTTTGATATTACCTTGAAGACGATGTATAAAAAAAATGTGACACAAAATGAGAGATTTAAACAAAAACGAAAATATGCGGGACCAGATATAACCACTCTTTGTTGTTCTTTTGGTGATTTTAGAGAATGATTTTGATGTGTAAAAATGGCTATATAAAACTGTATATTACTACAACTCTTTCAATGTGGACTAGATAGATGAATAGATAAATAAACTGATCATTGGGACTGACCTGACACAGAAGTACAGGACAATAGGACCAGACTTCTTTGGGAACTCGTGCTCTAAAACTCGCCGGTCCAACTGCAGCCAGCTGAAGTGACTCCTGAGGGAAAACATGAAAAACAGCATGTGAAAAAACTTTTACTTCAATAGCTTTTGGTAACAGTATATGGACAAATATTTCCTTGAACAGTGAGTATGTGTGTGTTGTCACATTGTGAGGACAAAACCCCGCACAAACATTGATTGTGTGCCTTTCCTCGTGGGGAGAACACTCAGGTCCCGAAGATGTGAATCCTTTATTATTAGATCAACAACATGCTTTAACGTTTGGATATGGGTTAAAACATGTTAAGATTAGGGTTTAGGTTAAGATTAGACCAGTAATGACTATGTTTCTGCGTCAGTCTTGAGGAAATAAATGTAAGTCAATGTAATGTCCCCAAAAAACATGGCAAAGCAAAATGGAGACAACCCCTTTTTATTCTGCAAAAAACTTTAGCTGCTTGCTGTCATTCTTTGGCTTTTTCCCATAACCCATTCCAGTAAAAGTAATTTAGTTGATTTTGACAGGAAGGGCATCTGGTGTAAAAATCTAGAAAATGACTAATAAACTCGCTATGGAAGGTCTGTGTGTTATAATTTGGTAACTGCGTCTGTCAATCAGAGCTATGTGAGTATGGAAAACTGAAGGAAAAAGTTAAAATAATAACCTTAAATGCATTAACCATCATTTTGGGTGTAATTCCTCTCTCTCGTCTCTAACATAAGACCTGTATGGACAGCTGGTCTCCCTGGTGTCTTTGCACGCTCCCCTGAGCAACTCAACACTTCCAAATGTGTCCTTCTGTCTATCCTACTGTCCCCTTATGTCTATGTCCAAATATGTCCTCCTCTGTTTGTTCTACTGTCCCCTTATGTCTATGTCCAAAAATGTCCCCGTTTGTCCAAAGAGCGCAAAATCAGTAGTACGTAGTAAGTATGAAAACAAACATCAATTCGTGATTTGTAACAGTGTAGTTATTTGCACTTAATCTTTAGCTTGAATAGTTTATTTGTAGGCATTATGTGAGAGAAGCTGGAACGCATGAATACCAAGTTTGTACAAGGTCTGGTATCGGGCTCGCTGGTGGTAAAAAAAAAAAAAAGAAAAAAAAAGATGAGATCAATCCATAGTTTGATTGAGAGCATGGGTTATGTCCCAACTGTCCCTCTCCCAGAATGCACATGTGTCAAAGCAAATACCACTCGGCAGGACACAGCAGGACACAGCAGGACACAGCAGGACACAGCAGGACACGGCAGGTCTTTGGTACCATGCCATGTTTCCCTGTATGTAAATGTCCCAGGTTTGCATGAGCTGATCTGAACCATGCCACTCCAACCCTCTGTTTTCAATCGCCATGCACAACAAAGCTCATTTGAATGTCACTTTTGCATTTCAAAACACAAGCTGGTGTAGGGTTCAGAGTGAACTATGTGTACATGCTCGATTTTTTGACCACATGGTTTGTGTCCTGTATTGCTTTATTAGTATTATCATCATTATTATTATTGTTGTTGTACAAATTTTAGATTTTTAAATCCATAATCCTGTGCTAACTGGGTTCCAAGATACAAGGTAAACATTTTCAAATCAAATATAGTTTTTACTGATAACAAATGTAATGCAGATTTATTCTTAATTACAACAAACATTGGGCATGATTGAAGTTGTTTTGTGTCATAATTTGGTGTTTTGGTTCTAAAAATGATTATCCAATCAGAAAGCAGAATAAGTCTCACATGATTCTCTCATTTGGGTTGCCAGTTTCAATGCAAAAATCCGGTTGGTTTAAGCCTAAAAGGACTCTCTGACCTAAATCATCACTCCAGCACCTGCAGCCAATCATTAGTGCTAGTGCAGCCTCTGCAGCTCAGTGAGTGAATTCTGGAGTTTCTGAGCTTTCACATGAGGCCTGTTCATATACAGAGAATGAGAAAAACTTCTATGTGTCCTTTATCTGCAGGTTAAGACACTGGCAACCCAGGTTCAGTTATGATTGTGAAAACTGTAAGAGCGCAGGCCACATACATTTCCTTTCACTATAGTAGTTAAAGTATAACAATGATATAACATAGTCATCATCTGTGTTATGTGTTTCAGTCAAACTATTTCTTTGTATTAGGCAAGGCAAGTTCCCACTTTGTCCTCTGCCTTTACACAGTTCTTTAAGATGATTTGGGACTGACATTGTTTGGTCAATACAACATAACATTATAGAGTGAAACAGTGTATTGTGCTGACCAGCCTTGTCCTGAGAGAGAATGGAGCCATGGTCAGAGCAGCAGTGAACCGGCTGAACTGCACTGGTCTATTTCTGCCTCTGTCGCTTTAGCTTAGCATCAAAACGGCTCTGTGGTGCACACGACTCTAGACTAGTGGGTTTATTGTTAAAGGAATAGTATTGTCACAGTGTTGTCACAATATTCAGTTCTCAAACTAAAGAAAAGACTCAGTAATTAATGCTGATATTGACACCACGATGATGAAAAAAAATAAACAAAACTTTTTTTTTTATATATGGTGAAGATATAAGTCTATGGGTTGTTTGTCTTTATCTGATGAAGAGCAAGATTCTGATTCAGAAACCATTAAGAAAGGTCCTGATTTGTTCTAGTTATAATAATTTTAGTATCAATCTTTTTAAAATTACTTTCAGTGTCAATATGTTTATGCTTGACGACCCTGCTATGTTATTATTAGTAAATATATATCAAAAGTCATTCTGGTAGTAAAAACTTTATACCTGTGCAATCCTGTATTTTCTGGCAACAAAATTAACTCCTCACACTTTTTTTTCTTTTGTTGAAAAATGGCTACATGCAAAAAACCTAAGTAAACCTTTTTTTTTTTTTTTTTTACACTTTTTCTGTCGATGAGATGTGTCTTGCCTTACAAGACGGTCCCCAGTTCAATTCCCTAGGTCTAGGGGGGTTTCTGTAGCTGGGTAGTCCGGGTGACTGTTGACTGTTAAAATCTCATGTATTATTTAATTATTTATTAAGTCTAGTCAGATTGTAGAATGTGATGATGTAACAATCTCAATATTCATTTTAGCTGTGTCCCATCTGTATTAAATATTATGTTATGTAATAATAATATGTTATCTGAAACGCTGTGTTTTGCTAACTTACGTCTCATCTACATACGCGATGCCAAAGTACTCCTTCTCTTTGAGGTTAAAATGCGATGCCACCAGGTCCAGCAAGTCCTTGGCCATAAGCTTGGGCTGGAAGAGAGAGAGAGAATAAAGAGAAGTTTTTATTATTCTTTCACACTTGAGACACATTGTAACATCAGGCGCTATAATAATGTGTTAGCCGGGTATCGATTTGAATGCGGTGACTAAGCATTCAGGCTCGGCGCTATAGGGAAAACAGGATAGGGAGAGATGGATGGAGAGAGAGTGGAAGTTGCTGACGGTGCAGGTGCGGCCTTCCCTCTCCCCAGTCGCCTCCTCCCTCCTCTCTGACCCACACCTTGACTGCAGTGTCATGGCTCTGGACTGAACCAATGCAATAAAGAACAGGCAGAACATTCAGCAAAACAGAGTAAGTATAAGTAGCTAACGGGTCAATAGGTCAAATGTTCATTTTGATTGTGATTAGCTACATGAGAACTTCTGGTGAGCTAGGACTAGGGTAAAGTATCGAAAATCAAATACTAATTAGATTAAAACTGGTTGAAACTACATACCCATTGATACTAAAAAAGTCACACAAATAAACCTTTCCTCAATAGCTTTAGAATGATCTTGAGCTGTATCAGAACAAGTATAAGACACATAGACTAGTTTTCACCCATGGACCACTATGGAACCTACCTGGACGAATGTTGGATTACAAAAATATAAGACCACATGAGAATATGAAAGAAAGTACTATGATTTAATGCTGAAAATCACATTCTGTTGTCTAAATGAAGTGTTTTTATTATTACAGTGGTACTGGAATTGAGTATCGAGTACTATCGAAATCGAGTATGAAATTTTAGTATTGTGACAACACTAGTTAGGACTGCACAAGATAACGCAATTGAAATGAAATTGCAATTTGAGTTGGCAATTATTTAGACATAGAGTGCCCTATACTAGTGTATCAGTTCATATTTCAGTATTCTCTCAATTGCTAATGCTCCTGGAGTTGTTTAAAATGTACACTCAGAATCCTACTTTTTAAACAAAAAAATGAAATACAGAAAAATTGTATTTATTTATTTTTTCCCCAAATCGTAAATCCCTAGTTCACAGTTGTCCTGGTTTGGTCCTGGTTTGAGCCTAGTTTAGTTCTAATGTAGACTTGGGTTTGATACAGTTTAGTCCGGATCTAGACTTGGTTTGAGCCCAGTTCAATTATTTTTCCCTTTTTCTATTATAAGGTCCCAAAATGATAAATAAACAAGATTTTACAGCAGCCATTATGAAATTAGACAATTAGGCATACTTTATTGATCCACAAAGGAAACAGTAACTCATGTTTAATTACAAGCAAATGAAATAGTGATAGTACTAAAAGGAAAAAAGTATAGTAAATACAAAATGTGATATTCAACATTAAATCTTTCTTTTATATTACCACGGGGTCTTATATCTGTGTAATCCCTCAGTGGACCAGGTAGGTTCCATAGTGGTCCATGGCGTATACTAGTCTATGTGGTTTTATACTTGTTCTGGTACAGGTCAAGATCATTCTAAAGCTATTCAGGAAAGGTTCATTTCTGCTATGTGAATGTGACTTTTTAGTACTGATACCTGCTCAGTTTCGATACTCGCTTTAGTACTGATTAGTATGATGATGATGATTTCTGATACTTGACAACCCTATCACGAATAAATAAGCAGTGTAAATAAGAGCCCGTGTACTGTCCGGGCCCAGCGGAGGAGGGGCCGCTTGCCGCTCTGCTCCTCTGACATATGGAGCTGGTTTGGGCTCCACCCTGAGGTCTGCCCTGTGCTGGGTGTGCCTCTGCCACAGCCTCATGTGACTCTGGGCGGACACAACAACAGGGCAGCCCGCCACTTAAAGCAACACTGCACTACACACTAGATCTGTGGATGTGAAAACAGATGATGAGGAATACATGACATTGAGTACTTGATTGTTCATACACTTTTAGTCCTATTTTTAATGCTGCAACAAGTGAAAGTGTTGGGAGTGGGACAATGTGATTTATTAGGGATGTACATTTGTCTGTCTTTGATTATCTGATAACCAGGAGGCAGTGGTTCTGCGTTGGCCAGTAAATTTTTCTACATAATTATTTTTGCATCAACAACCGCACAGGTCTAGCCGTGAGTACGGATGCACCGATACCAATGGCAATATCGGGTATCAGTCCAATACCAGGTGCCAGTACTCTGCAATGTACAAGTGCTCGCCTCTGAGCTGAGCAGTGCACTCTGAGCAGAGAGGAGATGACCATAAAGAAGCACTAACAGTTAACTGCTGTGCACATTAAGCTCAGCTTTAGTCACAGTCAAGTTACATGAACTATGGAAATATCTAGAAATCTTAAATGTTTTTTTATAATTCACAAAGGATAACAGCACGGTGCTTGTGTTACATAGTAGCATGCTAATGTGGTTAAAGTGGTGCTGGCAAATTTGAACAACTTGCCAGGTCCGTCAGGTAAACCACACCTACAGGAAGTAACAGCTCATGTACGACACCTCACCATCTTCTACACCAAGTACAGTCGCTTTGACTGTCACAATAATTACTATATCAATTTATCGTTCAGTATATGATAGCTGGAACATATTTTTTGGACTTAGAGAGCCCATATTATGTTATTTTCTAATCCATGTTATAATGTTGTTTCCTCATCAAAAACATACCTGGAGTTGTGTTTTGATTCATTCACACATGCTTAACACACAAACCCTGCATATTTAGGCAGAGTTATTCTCTCAAACAGAAAACACTGTGTTCTACCTTGTGATGTCATGTGGTAATACAAGTGCTCCACTGTGTTTTTGAAACATGAATGTTTTAAGATAATGAAGGTTAAAATCATGAACACACTTGACGTTGCATAGTGGATGATATAAGATCAACATGACATACTAAAGACACTGCGTCTTCACACACACACACACACACACACACACACACACACAAACACAGACACACACTCCTCTCTCCCCTGAGGTCACACCACTATCTCCTCACTACACTCGGACTTCATCACAGCCACAGCTAAAGCTACTTCGGGCTATTTAAAGAGAGGAACCCGGTGATGTCATGTGGACGCGCTGCCGGTTCACGTGCACTCACATCTCCACTGACCTAGATCTGAGACACAGGAGGAGAGGGAGAGAAGGAGAGACTGAGAGAGAGAGAGAGAGAGAGAGAGAGAGAGAGAGGGAGAGAGGAAGAGGGAGAGGAGATGCTCTGCAGAACATACAGGTTAAAATGCTGTATGTATAATATATGTGTGTATCATGCTTCAGCGCTAGTCAGTGTTTTGCCACTCATGCACAATTTTGTGTGTGTGTGTGTGTGTGTTTGTGTGTGTGCCAGTGAGTTCAGGTGTAAAACAGTGAAAGTGGGCAGATATTTATCACACTATGGGGACTAGAATCTATACAGTCATAACATGGGGAGCTGTATACGTTACGGGGGACAGAGATCAGGTCTCTATGATGTAAATCCTTCATTATTCGATCAACAACATGACTTAAAGTTAAGACATGTAATCCCAACATGTGTGGCATAAAATGGTATAAGTGAGTTGGAGAGATGGTTAGAGAGCAGAACAAGTCTTGCATGAGTCTTTCATTAGGTTTGTCTGTTTTAATGCAGAACATTCAGTTGGTTTAAACTACCTAACCCCCAGCACCTGCAGCCACCTGCAGTGCTAGTGTAGCCTTTGCAGCTCAGTGAGTCAATTCTGGAGGTTCAGAGTTTTCACAGCCTTTCAATAAACTCCATATAGTGATGAAATTATCAGAACAATCTGGTAAATGCATGATTGAAACAAAACAAATGCAAATTTTCAGAATAGCAGTAAAAGTGTATTATGGGCAGCTTAATCTAAGTCACAACAGGAACAATACAGTGACACATAATCTGGGTGTCCATATCAGCAGTACTGGCCTGGTACTTACTTGGAATTGGATCTTCTTAAACATGCACACTCACCCAGCCCCGGAGCACATGTTAAGGATATGACAATACAGACATTGCCTGACATCTCATTCCTGCGCAACATGACCATAGTTTCAACTAGACTTCATGACTGATACCAGTGTCTGATGGCACGCCCTCCTGCCATGGGCATACATCATCTAATATTGGGTACTTTTGCAAGACAAGTTTGAAAGCAGGGTCTTGCAAAAATGCATGCATAATATCCACTCCTAAAATGACCCAGGCATCCAGCATAACTACTGTTGTGTCCCTGCGTAACTACAGGATCCTCCGGGCAGCTGTTTGAAGCCTCTCTTAAAGCTACACATTCAGCCCCCTCTGCAGCCTGTCGTTATGGTATCAGGGCTAATGCATGTTTTGGTTGAGCTGAGACACAAACAGCAGTGGTCCTTTATTATCACAGCAACAGACAGACTGGTCCACAATACACACGCACAGGGTATAATGAACTCAGAGGAGGCGGTAGTTAAGGAGACGAGAGGGATAGAGAAGAGGGCGATTTTCAACAAGTTTGGTTTGAAAAAAAAAATACAATCAAAAGTAAAAGCATACAATATTATACGATTGTGATGGTGGCAAAGTTAGTCAAGTCTGGAAAATGTATAGGTTTATAATAGTCCAATATATTGCAAAACTATCGATATCGTGACACTAACTGACGCAATAATCGATATTGCAGAATACTCAATATATCACAGTAACACCAAGGTTCTCCATCTGACAAAAATGCACTGAAAAAAGAAAAAAAAGAATATGTTAAAAATGTTAATGACTTTCCTTATAAAACCCCAAATTTTGCCTTATTTAGTCTTGGTTTTGTCAATGTTTTTATTTTGACAGAGTTTCCCTAGCATTATTTTTTTTGTTTTATTATAATTTTATTAACAGACATATAGCAAAAAATTCATATATCACGCAGTTGGAGTTAGAGTATAACTAATAACTGATCAGAAACTAGAACATTAGCAGAGCATTAGCACATTAGAAAAAATATATATGATCTTTTTATTAGAAAAGAAAAAAAAAATTGATTCCCATGAGATTCTTGTATTAGTTTATAAGTTCACGTTTCTTGTCTCAAATGTTAACATCCCTAGAGTTGTTAACAATGTGCATTCAGAATGAACAGAATCCTAACTTTTACAACATACATTGCAAATCTAATCACAATCACAATATTAGTTAAAAAAATTAATAAAAATACACATTTGATGTTTTTCTACAATTGTGCAACCCGACGAGATAATTATGGAAATTACATGTGATTACATTAGCCTAAAACCACAACTGTTTGATCAGCTTAGCATAAATCCTGTGACTAGCATACAATCTTTAGCATTTGTAGCGCTAAATTGCTAACATAAAATAAAAGGTTGCAAACTTCTGGGTTGGTGAACAATGATGTGTCAATATCAAGTTCATTCAAATTGCATATTTTAAGTTTAGGAGAAGGCTGACAAACATGCTAAATTAATACAGGAAACCCCTGAATTTCAGATCATATTTGTAGATTTTTAAACTACAGGGTTAGCAGCTTTTACACAGAATTAGTCTTGTCACGATACTAACATTTCAAACTCAATTCTGATACAAAGGAATAGACTCGAATACCAATTCTGATACCACGATGATAATAAAAAACAACTTTCTTTAGACAATAGAATGCCATTTTCAAAATTAAACAATAGTACTTTTATATACTATACTGCATACTCTTTAATGTACTATATCTTTTATACTGTGCAGTCTTATATCTGTGTAATCCCTCAGTCATCCATAGTGGTCCATGGGTGTATACTAGTCTATGTGTCATACTTGTTCTGATACAGCTCAAGATCATTCTAAAGCTACTTCATTTCTGTCCTGTAAAGGTGACTTTTTTTAGTATCAACATCTGCCCAAATGAGAAGAAGAATTATTACCAAAAGAATTGCATTTTTTGCGATTTTGATTTGCTGATTGAGACCATTACATTTTTTTTTCAAATCGGCCTACTATTTATGTAAGATCTCAACCAGCTTAGGCAGCATTACCCTAGTCGACTATTACAGCGTGCCTCTTCAGCAGCACCCATAATTGACAGTGTGAGAATTATAGGGAGGTGCAAGTGCTTAAGTAAACCAATTCTCCTTTACAGCTCATTTAGCAAACCTGGCAACCTCTCGACTATCTGTCTTCTTACATACATGTCCAAAAGAAAGTTAGGAAATGCAGTTTATACTATATTAGGGAGTTTATTTTTTAGTGATTAGTGTGTGTTTTGTCCCCGAAGAGTAGTTTGTGGTTAGAAGCCATCTTTATAGCCCTGTGGTGTTATGGTAAGGAATGTCATGCTTCATAAACCAAACCTAGAGGAAGTGGAGGAGGAAAGGGCTGAATGGCAAAGTACCCGGTTTTTCCCATGTATTTGAGCAAAATTCGTCTAACAGTACAGATATATTGTATAAGCAGCTCTTGAGGTCAAAATAAGTCTGCTGTGTACTGTCTGCATCTAATTATGTATTCTGTTGTAGGTTATAAGTGTTTATAGTCCGAGAATCAGAAAGTGTAGTTAGCATGCTAGTTGTTGTTAGCTTTACCGTGATTGCAAAACTCTGATGAGAAAAGAGAGAATAGGGTTGTAAAAAGTGCTAATAAACTCATCCCCGTGAATGATTAAGATGCTCCGAATACATGAGGTGAGAAAAATAACTTTAGACGACTGCAAACCGTTTATAATGATCTAGTTCTGTTTGTCACATTTTTAAGACAGGTACAAGCGCCTTTATATAAATAAGTCAATCAGTCTTTGCTAGAATGTGCTGAGTCGATGTGAAAGCATACAGTATGATTGAAAAATGAAACTGAACAAAGCATTTTGTATATCTCAAATTAAATTATGCAATATGTAGCCTACAAGGAAATATTACAATTGTTTTAATGATGTGTAACCATGATGTCCAAAAGCATTACAAACTTACAGTGTACTGCTATTATTCTGACAAGTCTTGCAATTGCGATTAGATTTGAGATTTATGTTTTAATAATGGGATTCTGTTCAAAGTTGTAAACGCTTCCAGAAGAATTGAAAAAAAGACTGAAATATGAACTCACAAAGAATCACATTTCAGAACATGTTCGTACAGATCTAAACAACAGGGTTAGCAGCTTTTATGTAGTATAAGACAGGATATTTTGTTGTTTGAGGAAGAAATAATGGAGCATCAAAAATTGGAGTCTTTGCGATTGGGCAATTGCATGTATTCAAATAGTCATTTTGATTGAGATTAATCTTAATCTTATTCTTTTTGTACATAAAGTTTGAACCAACCAAGCCAACCAAGCCATATTTTAGCCCATTTCTGATGGATTTCAAAACTATTTTAATAAACCATACATTATTTTTTATGTCAATATCGCAGACCTCTATAATCATGAGAGCTGTTAGAGACTGTTTATGTGAACTGTGAGATATAATTCAAACAAAAGGTTGTCACACGCCACAAAAGCTTCGTAATTCTAGCTGTGCTCCAACAATCAAAATGGAACGCTAATTGGTGTGTGCCAATTATCCAGTTTTCATAATTGTGCAAATTTAATATTATGATTCAAAACAGTTAAATTGCCCAGGGCTAATAAAGACAATTAAGTATTAAAATAACATTGAAAAACACAGCAACATAGTATTTTTGTTGTCTGCTATAGCTAATAGTGTTGTCACGATACTAAAATTTCAAACTCCATTTCAATACTAAAGAACAGAACAGAAAAACACTCTTTCTTTAGCTAATAGTGATTTTCAATGTTAAATCATGGTATAATCTTTGTTATATTACCATGTGTGTTCTCACTCAGTGGTCCAGGTAGGTTTCATAGTGGTCTATGGGCGTATACTAGTCTATTGGTCCTGTACTTATTCTGATACAGCTCAAGTTCATCCTAAAGCTATTCAGGAAAGGTTCATTTCTGTCTTATGAATGTAGTATCTGATTTTCGATACTTTTGACAACCCTGGTTGACTGTCTAGCAAAGTAGTAGCCCATTTGATAATATAGTTGTCTAATGGCTATAATAACATAATACATCTTGATATACCTGCCTAAAGGACTGCATTAATAAACAGGAGACGACTCATTTGATTTTTACTGTTATAGCAGCCATAAACATTTGCTTATGTTCTATTTATGCAACATTATATGGCCCAGCATCCATCCATTAATTCTCTCTTAGTGTAAAACAAGGGTAAGACAAGGATATGTTAACATTCAATAATTTTAACAGCATCCTAGTGTTGTCACAATACTAAAATTTCAAACTCGATATTAAGGAATAGACTTGATACTCCATTCCAATATCACAATGATAATAACACTCTTTATTTAGACAATAGAATGTGATATTCAACATTAAATCATATTACTTTATTTTATATTGGCCTCATATCTGTGTAATTGTGTCGTCCAGGTAGATTCCATAGTGGTCCATGGGTGTATACTAGTCTATGTGTCTTATACTTGTTCTGATACAGCTCAAGATCATTCTAAAGTTATTCAGGAAAGGTTCAGTTCCATCCTGTGAATGTGACTTTTTAGTATCAACACCTGCTCAAATGAGTTTCAATACTAGTTTTCGTATTGATTAGTATCTGATTTTCAATACTTTTGACAACCCTTGTATGTATAAATGTTAAAACTATTTGCCACATTATCCAACCTTAACCAATGCACTAAAACCTACAACTTTTTCAGTGTGTAAAAATATATTGCAGAAAAGAGTAGTGGAAGGTCAGAAAGTTCTGAAATGGAAAAGTCTGCTCTAGTGTGCTGGAGCAGTTGTAGCAGGGTAATGAAATCAGGAGTCAGCAGACAGCATGCTCCAAGCACACGTCCCCATTTGGCCCTTGTCATTTGGGGGAATTACTTTGGTGACATCTTATTTGACCTATGACTTCACTTTGCAATATCAAAAGTGTCATGATAATATAGCTGACTGTCCATATGCCTAAATGCAATGTTTTGTTAAATATGGAACTACAAAAACATACAGTAGACAATGATAATGTATAACTGTATATCTTGTAGGTTATCGTGCCCAATATGAATACAATGAGACATGTAGGCCCTTTATAAGTTTGTAAACAAATTGATACTTTGCAGTAACGCTGGGGGGGTACTGCATACAAGTCTGCGGAGGAATGTTCAGCTGTTACCATGGTGACCCAATGCACTCATTAGCAATACATTGATAATATAATAATACGTTTTTAGATTTATTTAAACAACACATTGTCAGGAGTCTGTGATCAATAGTGTTTCAACGCGTTTCAACAAAAAGGTGAGAGAGACTAACTCAAAAAACTGTTGGCTAAAGCTAGCTAACTTGTGGCTAATGTTATTTGACAGGGACTTGAAAGACAAGTCCCTCAGCTCAGCTCTTTGTGATCTGATTGTGTGAAAATAAAGCCCAGATTAAAGTCTAACTTAAGTAACAGAGCTTCAGACAAAGCAGTGTCTCCAGTTAGCTTCACTCCCCCAGTTAATGCTGATGACATCTGCAGCAAAGTATCAATACATTCTAAATTCCACAATGAAAGTAACTGGGGCCAAAGGTAGAAAGGAATAGAATATCACATGTGAAAAATTAGCTACATATAAGTGATATCAGAGACTTAAAAAAAAGAATACAAATGCATTTTACATTTACATTTACATTTGTCTAAAACTTAGATGGAAATTGAAAGCTGTAGATTAATTTAGTAAAAAAAAAAGAGAGAGAAAATCATTAGCATTTGTATATGATAAATATATACTGGTTTTAATTGCACCAGGGGATATGGACTCTAGATGTAGAGTGAACCGAGCAGGGTCAATGCAGTCAGGCTATTTACCACAGTGTGAGGAGATGGAGGAGAGGGGGAGGAGGAGGATATGGTCACTGCTCCTGGACATGCTTCACTGGGTCAGCAGTAATGTACTCTTAAGGCAGCCACAAGACTCATGATGTGAATGGAATAGAGCCATAAGTTCAACCAGGAAGACCGCTGTAGTCACCGGCCAATCACAGCCAGATACCTTGACCTCTCAACCAATCACCTGTCAGGGCGTGCATATAAATTCTCTCTACCTGTCCTCCTTCTTCCCTCCAGTACAGCTCCAACTCTCTACCTCAACTAATGCAGGACGATCAGCTTTCTCAGCCTGTCCATCTCCTTCTCTTCTGCCATCGTCTATCCCTCTCTCTTCTGTTTGAAATGAAACTATGTAGAAGAAATATAAAGGTGATCCATGTCTTACCTGTACAAGTAGCTCTAGCTTTCGGTCATCCAAAAGGTGAACTTGACATCGCCGCCCCTCTGTCATCTGTAACACAAAGGAATAGCACAGATTAGAGTTTGTTAACATTTGTTAACATTTTCAGATCAAACAAGCCTAAGAAGCACAATTAGGGCTGTGAAATTAATAAAAGTTTAATCATGAGTGAGTCATTTCAAATTGTCAATGATCAGCTTGGGTCTTTTTAATGGACATGGTTGGAGCTAATCCTGTTAGTAAAAAATATGGTTTAGGAAGAAGAAATGTGAGGTTAAAAGTCAGTCTTGTGTTTTTCGGTGTCTGTTCAGGGAATTTATATTGAAATGCATTTTTAGTTTAATAAGACAAAACTGAATTCAAAAAAATAGCAATCAATATAATTTTTTTGTTGTATCGCCCAGTCCTAACCACAATTAGATCACACAAACTCATTGCCTCAATAAAAGTATTACAACATCATGCAAATTCTGAGCCTTCTAGTGACTTTGCATTCCTCCAGGAAAAACAAAAATGGCCCCACACTGCATGCCTGAGGGACACAACCAAATGAGTGCTTAGATGGCCGGACAAACAGGCAGCAAAAAAATATTAGGAAGAAAATGGTAATAAAATGGTGACAATTAGCAATTATCGAAGACTACAGTTATGTAAGTTATAAAATGTCGCTATGTGGAAATAAAACTTGCATAAGTTTAGGTCTCTACAAACGTATCAACTGGACAAAATTCAAAGTCAATACATTTGCGGCTCACCACTATACTTTTAGTTTAGTCTAGCAGTCATTGGGTACATTCAAATCAATGTTCCTGAACCTTTTTCAGTTTCGACTCCCATAATAACACCCAATGGGCTTCGCGACTCCCAAACTCAAAACATAGGCTACCTGCAAAATGATAAACATCTTCCGGAAATCATTTTGCAACCTCCACGGTCTAATTCACTTTAGACCTGATTTTAGGTTTGATTTTGTCATCAAAAAAACCTGGAGACACAAGTCAGCTTATCTATGGATTTTTAGAGTAAATGTTGTAAGATCACCACTGACATTAACTGACTATAATCGAGTGCAGCCTTACTTCCAAGTGCGAGTTTCCAAGCAGAGATATCCTAACTGTCCAAACAAAATCGATGTTCAGTAAGTTATGGTGCTAAAGAGCTCCGTAATATATTGACAGTGCAACTTAAACTACATTTGCACCACACAATAATCGTACAGACAGCCTTTTGTGTTACCATGCCCTCTCTTGTCGTGTCTAGCATTCTTCACAACAGGAAATCCACATTCAAACAGAGGGCTATAGCACAGTACATAACAAAGTGCCTGGACAGCTCCCAAAACACTGCTCAAACTCAGACGTCAAAACACAAGCAGGTGCAGAGCTACAGCACACACCAGTCATAACACAAGGCCATGAGAAGAGAGCTCCACTGAGTTTGTTGGTGGGCAATAAAATAGATTTGCATAGTACCTGGATCAGGGGCTTCTCTAATGTTGCTATATGACACAAAGTAGAACAGTTAAAATATTTTTTGTGCTGAGGCATCTATGATAAGTGTTATCATTACGGCAAGTTATTCAAGCGTTTGCATTTATTTTCCTTACAAATGCAGTTTAACACGATATGTCCAAATGATGACATAGGCTAGTAGAGTTTAAAATTTCAAACTTGTTTTTGATTCTAAAGAAAAGGTTCGACAATGATGATAAAACCAATCTTTTACTTTGTATTTTCAACACAAAATAGTAGTGGTTCATTTACTATTACTATATGGTCTTATTATACTAGATAGGATATAACACCATTCTAAAACAATCCAGGAATGATCAAATTTTGTGATGTGTGATTTTTTTCAGTTTCCTGACATGTTCAAATTATCTAGTTTTAATACTAGTGTTAGTATCGATTAGTATCTACCAATACATTTTTTTAACAATCCTATAGAGGCGCTCTCAAATGAACAAGAAGGTTGATAGTCCAATTTCTGATACCAGATTTGCATCATTTGGCAAAACACTTCATCCACCTTTCCTGTATAAAATTTAATACAGGTATTGCAATATTGGCTTCTCTATTTAAATCACACTTTTACATCTTTTTACATCATAAAAGTACTTTAGACATTGCACATTCCTTCACTGCATGTTGTTTACATTGGTTCACAGGTGCTTTTCTGTGTATTAGAAACAGGAAGAATGGACCCTAAGGAGCTGCTATGGGCCTTCCCTCACTTCCTCACATCTGCGAGAAACGAAAAGGCATCCAAGTCTGCACTGAGGAGGGGCAGCATCCAAAACACATCTTCAACTTTTTACTAACTGTACTTTTACATTCACAGATGAGATATACACGTTTATACAAATGTTTAAACATTTTAGCTAATAATTTTCACCATAGTATTTGGAGAAAGGTAAATGAAGGGATAGACAAGCCCTCTCATTTTCAATCAAAAGGTCCCACGTCTGACCATCTACAAACTTAATATCCAAAAAACAAGTCTGATTCTTTGTATGGAACATAGACTGTATATATAAATGGACATAGCTAACCTGCTAGTCGCTGTGTTTTAAATAGGAAGTGAGCATGCCCGCACTTCCAGCTCCATTGACTCTGGCTCCAGTTCACTTTAAATTAGAAAATTGTCGCCCTTTCTCCATAAATCCTGCTGTCAGGCTCGTTATTTTGGTTTTAAAATGTTCGGATTAACCTGCTCTACATGATCCTGGTATTTTTATTTTGCTATAGTGTCCATTAAAAATACATAAATCAGCTGCAATCTTTCTCTGAGGTAGCTCCTGCTAGTGTTAACAACAGGTATGATTGACAGCGTTGCTAAGCGGGAAGAGGCGTTACCTTCAACAGCTTTGCTCCAAACTGGGTCTTCGGTTGCTATGATACTTGCAGTCGGAATTCCAAATAAGGAATTCAGCTCCAAATTCACCCCTATAACTGCTCACCTCGATGGGCTTCATTTGACTGGAGCTAAATGCTATAGGTGATGCCACACTCACTGAGTCCAGTTCTTTATACATCTATGGTATGCGAGGAAAACCCCTGAAGAAGAGCAATATGATGAATCTAAAAACTCTTCAGGCATGTTTTTGAAGAGAGAACAACATTATAACATGGTAGAGTAAGGCTCAAAAAGTCACTTTTGTGTAATAGCCACTCTTTAAGACATTTCTTCAATTCCAGTCAAAATACCAAAACTGATATTCAAAAGTGTTAATACTTATATTGCCTAGCATCCAAACACACAACTCTTAGCCTACATATCAAATTTGTCTCCTCAGGCTGCTGTAATCTGGTAAGGTGAGGTGAAAACCAGTCGCACTTTCTCATCACTCTTGCCAAGTTGCGTTCAGGTGTCAGGGCAGGGTGAGATTTTTAGCGTGGGGCTGTGGGGATGGAAAAGAGGGAGCTAGCGTCATGGTTTCAGCCAGCATGTGTATGTGGTTTGGAAGTACTTTATTAAAGGGTAGCTCTGTAGCCGCCCATGCACTGATCTCCGGTGGTTTGGTGGTCTACATTCACCACACCTGTGCAAGCAACAAGCAGGAGAGATGTTTCCAGTGGCTAACAGGGCACCTTTGGAACACTGCAGGAAGAGATATCTTTAGTGTTTTGGTAAAATGAGTAGTCCAATCTGTTCTAGGCAGCAGAAGTACTTAAGAAAAAAATAAACTTGAAAAAAACTTGACATATGCCTGATTCAATGACAGATAATCTTGTCTGCATACACGTATTTGCAGTTGTAAAGATATAGAAAAATTGTTAATTAGGATCCATAGATTATTATTATCATTAGGGACTTCTTTGAGTTAAATGCACTTTTTATGACTTACAAACATTGCTGCAAGATATCACAATCACACCGAATGATCATATTTATCAAATGACATTACTTTCTCTGCAATCCCTACAAAACCAAGTCTTCTTCTGTAAAACACCTGTTCTGAAATGCATGGGATTCTTGTATTAGATTAGAAATCCCTTTTGATCTGTCCAATAAAGTCAACAGGTCAAAAACTCACAAGCAATTTGAAGACTATTCACTTGTCAGTAGCCTTGTTTTGGCTAGCACTCTTGCCTCACAGAAAGAAGGTTTTAGGATTGACTCCCAAGCCTCCTGGGCCAATCTGTGTGGGGTTTAAATGTTTCTCCACGTGTCTGGGTGGGTTTCTTCCATCAACCCAAAACATGCAAAACAGGTAAAAAACTCCAGCTAAGGTCGTCTTTACCCATTGTAGTTAAAGATCTGGAGATGGGTCCCAGAGCACTGTGCTGTAGCAGCCTGACAGGTTTCTCAAGTGGCATTGAAGGATGGATCAAATACAGAGGACACATTTTCCTGGGGACAAGAGAGTGTAGCTGAACATTAACCTATTAGCTCCCATCAACAACAACCAACCAACAAAGCAGCAACAGCAAAAACCTGCAGTAAACAGTTTGGGATAGATAATAGTACATCAAAACAACACATTTACATTGTTAAAATTGTTCTTAGCATTTGACCCAGTCTTCAGTGTAACTGTGCAATCTGTCTCGACTACTCCTTGAACCAAGAACCTTGTGTATTAACCCAATTGCCATGTGTATATTAATGAGAAACAGCAGCACCAAAACACAGGGAGAACATGCAAACTCCACGCAACATGTTTCTGCACAATCTGGGAATTGAACCAGACACTTTATCACTGTAGGCAGGTAAACACTCATCAGTTTTCTAGCCACAGGGGAACACAGTGCTTCTTAAAGCCATGGTAACAAATCCCTGCCTGGAAGCCTATTTCAGACAGCACAATCTGGCAGAAACATCCACATGCTTATTTTTGAGCTCAAATAATGTGGTTTGGGCACAAGCCTCGAAGCTGCAACCGACCGGCAAACCAGATGTAATAAAGTCACTATTAATAACTGCTGGCGACATTAGAATGGGATGACAAAACAAATATTGGGCATTTTGTTGATGAATGTTGTACTGGCTACTACGGTTGTGTATTGAAAATCACACACACTAATCGATACTAAAATTAGTATTGAAACTAGATACTCATTTGAGCAGGTATCAATACTAAAAAAGTAACATTCACAGGACAGAAATGAACCTTTCCTAAATAATTTTAGAGTGATCTTGAGCTGTATTAGAACAAGCATAAGACCACATAAACTAGACCACAATGGAACATGCCCGGACAGAAGGATGACACAGATATGAGGCCACATGGTAATATAAAAGAAGGTAATATGATTTAATCTTGAAAGTTATATTCTATTGTTTTAAAAAAGTGTGTTTTTACTATCATAGTGGTATCAGAATCTGTGTTGAGTATCGAGTCTTTTCCTTGGTATTGAAATCAGGTTTGAAATTTTACTATAGTGATAACACTACTGGCTACTATAGTGTTGTAGATGGTCACCATTGCAATTATAGAGAAGTACTGAAGAGGAGGGCAACAGAGATCCAACCAAGGTTAACATTCTGAACAAAGTTTCAATAACACTGACCACTTTTGAAACCGTTTCTTTTCTACCATCCAAAACTAAATATGTAAACTTTAATACTGGTTTATGAAAGTCCATAAAGGACATTTTTCACATTTTAACACAATAAACATCTGCAGTATCTTGGTAAGCAAAGTTCATCAATACTGTAATAACACAGGCGAGATAAACAAAACAAATTACAAATGATCAGAGCATAGGGCATCATTACCAGTGCTGGATTCAAACTTTTGCAGCTAAAATATTTATAGAGAAATGCATTGCTAAAGTTGAATACATGTAACAAGCCATATATGAAATAAAAAAAAAAAAAAGTTTGAACTTTCATCTCATAATGTCAACCTCCAAAAGTGTACCCTAACCTTAAACGAGCCAGCACTAGTAAGTTTTTCAGTACTTATAAAGGTGTATTTCATCCATAACATGACTAAATGCTTCAGTCAGGGCTGTTGTCACTGTCACTTTTGTTGTTTTGAATCTGCCTACTGTGCAGTATTGTTACCATAGTGAAACAGAAGTCCTGCACTACAGGTATAACGCAGGGATAAAGAAAGAATACATTAAAGAGGGCCACACCTGGTATAAACCAGTACTAAAGATGGGCTAAACCTTGGACTAAACCAAGTCACTACATCACATGATTCATTACAGCCTGTTTGTTGAAACTAGGACTAAACTAGGACATAATCAGTAGTCTATTGTACTCTGATTGGAGCTGCATTTTAGCCTTGTAAACAGCTTCATGTGAATGACCAGCTTTTGCACCAATCCAGATCTGTTCCAAACTGTAGCAGAGTTAGACTGAGCAGATACATGGCACAGGCAAGAGAAGGGGCGAGCTGGGCTCTGGTGCAGGGAGTGAGTGCCTGGAAGGGCATCTGGACAGCATGGTTCTAGTGGCAGGTGCTGCTGTGACTTGAGTCAGAATGAACATCCAGGTGTGACACCTGTATAAAATTGACTGAGATGGATTGAAGAAATGACTGAGATGGTCAGTGGTGTAGTATTTTGGCATTTCTGAGTGCTTATACTCGTCTATTGTGTGGGTTCCAGTAAAGTTTTGATCTTGTATGGACACCTTTCGCAAAGCAATTTTTTGATCTGGCAATGTCTGATTTACAAATCAAGCACCGACTATCATAGGTATAACCTCAAACCAAGACAAAATCATCTATACCTCATCAATATGCTCCTTATACCCAGATTAAACCAGAGCTAAACCAGATAACAACATCTGGATTTCATTCCAAAATTCAAACCATAGCATCTCATTCACCCACCCTACGTCCAAACGTGGATACAGAACTGAGTGGAGCACATGTGTTTTGCTGCATCATCCCGGGCTGAAGCCTACAACATGATTCACACAGGAAACCGACCTCCAGTCCTCACATATCACGCACATTACTTGTCAGGCTTGAATAACGCCGGCAATATAACCCACATCCTGCCTGGTGCCTTGCTCAGCGGCAGCGGGGGGATTAAAAGACAGAGGGATAGCTAGAGGAATGTAACAAGATCCTACTGTAAAGAAGAAGCAAGAGAATGTGATGCAAAGTAGCAGCAAAATAAAGGAAAAACCGTGTGCGTTTGTTATAGACGTTTACCTTGCAGATTAACGCGTCACGTCCCGAACCAAAATAGTCTTATAATAAATCCCACAATTGCAAAAATCCGTGAAAAATCGCCAATCTTGCAGGCGCAGCAACACACACGCAAGCATCCATGTTATTCGGCATTAGTTAGCGGTAATAGTTGTAGCCATAGCGCGCTGTACATCCAATCGCAATCCCACGAAGCTCTCCATCTCGTGTCCCCTAAAAGCGAGCGTAAAACCGGGGCTGCCAGTTAGAGGGAACACTGACTGGAAGGAGGAGTATTTTGCCTTTACGCCCACTCGCTCTACTCGCTCTCATCACCCCCCTTCTCCTCCTCTCCAAAGCCGAGCGGGCGCTTCCTTCTCCCGGGGACTGCCAGAGCCTCTAACCCGGCGAGGAAGGCTGGCGCGCGGACGCTGGTAGAGGGAGGGACCGTACCATCGAGCGTAAAGCAGGGGGGGTGCAGCCAGCAAGAGGGGAGAGGGTTATTGCAGAATGAATAGTGCAATCCTCGCGTGCCCTGCCTCGCACACGGGGGCTATGTTTCTTGGCTGTCACCGGAGTTCGCTTTGGAAAACACGGGCAATAATGGAGGCGAGTTGTGGGGGCAGGGACACGGGAGAGGAGGAGAGGAGGAGAGGAGAGCAGAGGAGAGCAGAGGAGAGCAGAGGAGGGGATTCTTTTTTTTTTTTTTTTCTTGCAGCACCGACCATGAGAAATTACAGACCTATTACAACGAGTGCAAGAGCAAAATAGCCTGCTAATGTTGCACAATACAAAAATAAATTGTAATCTTATTAGAGTAAATTATGCGTAATGGGCGAACGCAAGGTTACATGATTCTCTACGCTGCATATAAATCGCTTATTACTATGAATGGAGATGTTATGATAAAGTATAGGCTTATAATCTAATATAAATAGGGTACCAGAAATTAAACCGGACTAAAACAGGTCTAAAATTGGAATTCATTTATTAAAGTGCATGTGTAATTATAACTTGGTTTGGGATTGTACCAGTAGTAAATATTTATCATAGTTTAACAAAAGCTGAGTGGCAGTTTGTGGAGAAAAAAAAAAAGTTGAGATGAAAAGTACAAACAAAGTAGTGGAGAGTTTTAAACCATAACCCTTTTACGTATGTCATCAACACAAAAAATGTTTACTGTTTGTGCACAAGGAAAACACTTTTCAGATTTAACAAAATAAAAATGCTGTCATCCATTTTTATTAGTCTAATCATAACTATTGTGCAATATAGACATGTTTTGGCCATTGTTTATGGCTGCTAGGTGACAATTATGGTATTACCTCTATGCAGGGGGGTCTGTAAGATTTTTTGTGAAGATATGCACTCTGCCCCTCTGTTTCGTTGCCCTTCCTCAGTGTCTGTTTTCTTCATGCTCTCCCCTTAGTCTGTCCTCTGCTCTATTTGCACATGTCTTACACTAATGCATGGAGCTTTAGAGGTCAAAACTACAAAACTAGATAGCAATTTTAGTAAAATCTTAAATGCAATATGTTAACTAACTATATTTTACTGAAAAATACTCTAAAATGTCACATAAATTTTAAACCTCCAAAGTTTTTGTTCTGGTTCCCTGACTTATAAGTATTGTGTATGAAATAACCAACATATATATATATTTTTACTTTTAATTTTTCATGTCTCTGTAATAAATAAAATTGTAAATCATTTCTTGCACAGTCTTCTCAAAAAGGCTATATCTTTGCATGACATCAGAGAGTGGGATGTCTGCAATAACAAATGGATAATAACTAATATTCAAAAATACATAATGCACTTATCTAAATCTTAAAGGGAAAGAGAGCTTTATTTGGGATTTCCATGGCGATCTGGGTAAACAAACATGGCTGCTGTCATTACTGGGAAAAAGTCAATCCGGCTTTGGCCTTTTGAATGAGCTCCATCTGTCATAAGTTTGGAGGTCTTTAAATATGAGCTGTGGCATACGTAAACATTCTTGCTTTTTAAATATTTGAAAACCATGAAAAATATATTTAAAAGGTGGCTTAGTATGTAATAAATGAGTATTCCAAAAATGGTTCAATATCGTCTACTGACATTGAGGAAAACATTTCAATCATTCCTTGCTTGATTAAATTATTACTGTGCATCTAATTACAAAGCGTTTTATTGTCTGAGAATAAGGAAGTGCACTGTTAGCATGCTAGTTCTTGTTAGCTGATGGCAAAACTATGCTCTGGCCTCTGAAAATTGTGAAAAGTGCTTATAAACTCATCCTGGTGAGTAATTAGGATGCTCAGAATGCATATGGTAAGGAGGAATAACTTTGGACCACTGCAAACCGTTAAAATGAACTGGTTTTGTTTTTCACTTCTTAACACAGTAAAAATCAGGTACAGAGCATTTAAGCCAGGAACTTGCTCAGGAGTACCTAGCTGGAGAATTAGCCTACTGTACTCCTTTCGGGTTCACGTGACTGAAATGACAACCTGAAGTCACCCACACACAGAGAGAACATGCAAACCCCACATTGAAAGCTTTACCGTTTTTATTTGTCCAAATGACATGATCCATAAACACCTTCATTCTTCATTTTTGCTTTAATGAAATGCAAACTTTTATGCCAACTGACAAACTGTATTCCATTTTACGACCCTACAACGCCTCCCCTCTGCTCCCGTGTTTTCATAACATTAGGATATGTCCGCTTGTAATAGGGTAATAAAACCAGCCCCGCTCTCACCTGCCCATATTAAAAGAGTTGTTTGTTTAAGCTCCTTCATTCTAACCATTAACTATATATGTTTTATCTAGATTATTTTGTCACTTTTTAGGTTACAAAAAAGTGCTACAAATGACTTTCTCTTTGAATGTTTTAGAACTACCAACAGCCATTTCAGGAACATAATAAATTGTAATTGTGAATTCAATTTGTGGGTTTATTGTCCCTTGGGAAATATGTTCTCTGCATTTCACCTGGCGCCTTTCCTCATAAGCTGCCATATATGTTTTGATACAGACAGACCATAATCCATCTGTCAATCACACCCATCTGAACCCGGGGAGATTCACCAGTGACCAGACTCACGAATCGAAGAATGGGTTGCAACACATCTTCCACATACTCCAGGAATCGAACCCAAGACTTTCTTACTGTGAGGCAATAGCACTGACCACTATGCCGCTTTTGAATTGATATTAAAGATGCTATATGGCGAAGTGTATGGACTTTAAAGGTACGCTGTGCAACTTTTCTGGTGGAGGGTCCCCTATTTTCTTATCTTCATGAAAATGTTATTGCTTTCCCTCGAATGTCTCACAGCATGGAATTAAATTAATTTATGTGGAATTTATGTCAGAATTGTACACCTTTAAAAACAGAAAGATGGCATTCATTGTTGTGTCCTTGAGCAAAACATTTCAATCATTGCTTGCGAGATTAAAACAAGGCCACTCTTCTCTAGATCAGTGTTTCATTGTCTGAGAATCAGGGTGTGTGCTGTTAGCATGCTAGTTGTTTCAAGCTATACACAGCTTCCTTTCAAGTAAGTAGGTAAGTATGTTTTTCCATTTCAGTCGTGTCTAACATGTCCTGTAACAGCTGTAGTTCTGGCCAGTCTCCAGCTGAGAAGCTGAACACAAGAGCCCATTTTAGGAAAATCTGTCTCATTCCAGGCTGACCGTTGCAGTGGGACAGGATGTAGAGTTTGGATGTGCAGAGAGCAGACAGGAAGTGAGGCTGGTCTGACTCAGGCTCACAGCACAGAGCAGAGCCTAACACGAGCCTGAGTGAATCATGACTGAGGAGAGAGTGTTATTTCAAACAACATGAGGTGTCTGCAACGGCGGGCTAGTGTGGGACTGTTATGGTTTGAAATCTTAAAGGGGACACAGGCTTATGATGTAGTTACTTATTTTGAGGCTTCTAACGTATGAATCTATAATCTATTGAAGGTTGTATTGGTGTGGCCTACGTAGGGTAGAGAAGAGGTGGAGAAGTGGGTTTTTTTGCATTTTCTTTTTCCAGTCTTAGCATGACTGTATAACTGAGGTGGGTGATGAAGTGAAGTGTCTTGCCAAGAAACACAACAACCTGACACACTTAGGTGGAATTCAAAGTGGCCATCCCCATAGTCATTTTGAAAAGTGCTACATTGGAAATTTAACGTGGTGATGACTACAAAAGTCTAATATTTCAGATGTTCTATTGTCATGCCTGGCAAATCCAGAATAATATCACTCTGTAATGTTTATACAGACTGATATCTAGTGATGTGACGTTCATGAACATGTCAGCTCTTTTGAACGGTTCCTTAACGTGAACAGTTGGAACTGGATCTCATTTTTTAAAAGAACCAAATCTTTTTATTTCCAATTTGTATACATTTTTAAACTGTTTAATGCTGAAACAACACAAGAATTAGGACAGAAGCAGAGCAGGTGACACGAGTGAGAACAAAAACATATTTGGCATCGTAATTACAGTCAGTTTTTATATTTTCATTATTTCAAAGGGTAAACTATTTTAAACAGATCTGAGCCTTGGTCATTTCTTTGTGTGATTAGTTTGTACATAAATTGAGTTCTCACATTAGCTTCTGTCATATAAAGAGCGAGTCTTTTGAACGGCTCTTTGAAAAGAACGGATCTAAAAGATTGGGATATCAGTCTGGTCACCACTCCCTCTGAGCCAGGACCTAACATGATCGTGAAATCAGATTTATTTCAGTGATGCATGTGAAATGAAGGAGCTCATTGGTCACCCATCATTTACAAACAAAATGACATTTCACCCTCCTTGTGAATGGTATTTAATGCTTCCCTCACTGATTCTGCAGAAATCTGCCATGTTGTTCAGTCTCATGTGATTTTTTTTTGAGCAGTCATATTTGTTTTGATAAGGATGGACCATGCATGTCCATATTGTACAAGTACTGCCAAAATAATTACTGGTACTGTCATCACTTTTCACCACTATATACTGTAACTTTGTCCCTTGATCCTTTTGGCACTCATTTTAGCCCGGATGCCTTTTCTCATGCTTCCCCCAAGCTCACCCATGCGTAAGACTGTTTACTTGTACAATTACCAGCTGGAGTAGATTACCAAACTTTTACTGCATCAATACTATGGCAAGCCACACAAAATATAATTGGAACCATTTATTTGGCACACCCCAGTTTATGACACAGTAGCCAAAAAATGTACTCAAGTAAAAGCAACGTTAATTTGGAATAATATTACTCAAGTAGAAGTATGAAGTAGTGGCCCACAAAGTTACTCAAGTAAGAGTGACAAAGTATTTGAGAGTACGTAAGAGTACTGATACTTCAATACAAATATAGGACTGCTAGGAAGTACTCTGAAAAGTACAATTTCTTTAAAAAGTTACTGAAATAAATGTAACTGAGTACTACCCACCTCTGACTTTAACAGTTATTATTGTGGCACAAAACATATTCAGCTTGTGAAAATGCTCGCTTCTCCCCTCTCTCAGTTGTTCCTCGAATTATTCTCAGTGTGGATATATTTGGCCTGTTCCAGACACCGGAAACTGGCCTGTCCAACTTAAACATCTCCAGATGACTCTATCCTTTTGGCTTAAATACACGCGCTCCTCCCTTGGACCACTATAGCTCATTTTATTTGTAGCTTTCACCATTTACTATCAATAGAACCCAGTGGAAAAGATGCAAAGGCCAAGCTAGGTCAACATATAGAAAAATGCAGCAAATTGGGCTCATTAACATTTTAGATTGAGGGCTGAATGAAGTAGTTTAACTAAGGCTAGAAACAGTAGGTGCTAGATAGTGAAGATAATTCTGACACTGAAATGAAAACTTAGACTTTATATGGTTTTACATGGACCTTAAAAACATGGAGGAGACAAAGGATAGAGCTTCATAACAGTAGTTAATAGTTTTTGTATTGTGAAGGTGCTTAGCTTGCAAAAATGAAAGAAAACAAGCAAGTACAAGATGGTCCGGTAAGCTTCAAAAAGTTCATTTAGCATAACGTATGTAAACTATTTTGCACAAATTTTGTTTATATTTACAGAAATTGCAAAGATATTGATCATAAACCAGACCAAATCTTATTCTCTTTATAACCATAGAATTCTTAGAGTCCTTGCACCTCAATATTCAACTGGCTCTTTAGAATGGCATTATGTGTACAGCCAATTTGACAAGGGCAAAAATGATTAAAAGGCGCACGATGTAACTTTTCTTGAAGAAGGTCTGCCACCTCTTTGTCTCTGTGGAAATGTAAGTAGGTGACGCCACCAGGCCACATAACTGAGAGGCGACACTGCTCACATTAAGAATACATGTTTTTCAAGGCAATAAAAAGACCAGAGTAAATGTCAGATGGATATATTTAATGCCATGCTTTGGAGCATTTCAGACAAAGCAATAACATCTCCATGGAGACAATAGATGGACACCTCCTCCAGAAAAGTTACACAGTGCACCTTTAAGCTACAAGTGCATATTTCTGCCTAGATGCAGATGGAGGCTGACAAAAGGAGGGATAACTAAACCATGAGTGGACAGTTATGGCTTTATGACTTGTTTCACGGCTGGTGCACCTTAAGTTCCCTGTGTGCACTCACCTCACACTGACCCTCACACACAGGCACATGTACATGGACGCACACATGCACACACACACCCACCCCCACACGCACGCACGCACCCCCCCCCCCCCCCCCCCCCCCCACACCTAATCCTCCTGGATTAGGTGTGGTTTTATAAGGTGAGACGTTTTTGGTGGGAGGGGACTGTTAAAATCACAGCTATTGTATTCTCCAGGTGTTTCTATTTAGTATCGGAATTTTTCACTTAAATGGTCTGCACCTGACTTTGAATTCTTAAGCTCTTAGCTCTCTACATTCTCTGTTATAGCACCATACTGAGAAAAACTGTATGATATAGCCAGTGACAGTTGCTTCCTCATGGTTCTCATTCAGCAAAATGCCTTGTAAAGTATATGAGCAATTTTGTTCAGTTTTAATGAACTAAAAACTTAGTTTCTTTTGCATGTTTTTTCAAAAACAAATTATATATATTTCTATATATATTTCTGCTAAAAAAAAAAGGCTTAAGCACATCCGTCAGCATCACCATGTTTGTTTTGGGAGCTTCACCTTCACCCAGACCACAATGCTGCCCTGTGATTGGTTCAGTCTCTATCCCACTGCTGGCTGGGCACTATCTCACCAGCAGGAATCGGGCCAAATAGATTCTTGTGAGTTTGTGAACTCCCAATATCGCAAGAATTCATCTCGCTGTGCAAGGTTTGTTTCACCTCATGAGTGCTGCAATTTCTCCCACCAACCTCAACATCCACGTTCATCTAAAATTTACTATATCAACATCTAGTTTGGGTCATTCCAGGAAACAGGGTCAGTGGGCTCTTTGGAAAGCTGGTGGAATTTGACTTAAACTAAAGTAATTGATTCAAGATGGCAGCTCTGTGGAGTGTGCTTCCTCTCGGTTTGTGTCTTTATGGAGACTAAACAAACACAAGCCTTAAACATGTCACTTCTGAAGCTCTCCCATCTGACATAAGCACTCTGTCTGTTGAGTTATGGAGCAGCTCTGTGGGTTAGTCATCACTTTCAATGTATCTGTATATGTATATGGACAGAATTCTGCAGGGGTTCTAAGATGGTGGTAAACTGACTCCTTGTAGAACCTCAGCAAGTATGCCTTCAGGTTAATTTCATCACAAATGTCTAAGATCTAATGTATGTTTTGGTTTAGCCTTAGTTTAATCTCAGTTTAGTCCTGATTTAGTCTTTGTATAGTGCTGGTTAAGTTCTGGTTTAGCCACAGTTTACTCCTGATTTTGTCCTGTTTTAGCTATAGTTTAGTCTTTGTAAAGTCCTGGTTTAGCCACAGTTTAGTCCCCATTTAGTCTTAGTTTTTTTTCCTGATACATCCACAGTTTAGCCCTTGGTTTAGACAAATTTTAGACCTGTTTGACATTGTTATTGAGTCTTGGACTATAATCCTTGTTTATAACAACTTCAAACTTAGCCCAAACGTAATCCTGTTTTAGCCCTGGTTTAGTCCTGGTCATTTAGACAGGTTAAGGCTGTGTTCACACTTGTCCTGATTTGGTCCTGATCCTTGGTTCTGGTTTAGTTCTCATCTGAACACATTCTTAGACACTTTAGTGATAGTTTCAAAGCAGGCCTATTATGCAAAATCAACTTTTCAGAGCTTTTAACCATATCATAGTTGTGTGCCCTTCTCATTTACCCTCTCAGAGTTTTATTTGGGGTTATTTGTACATGTTTGACCAATTTTTAATCGCTTATTTTCAAAATGCCATTTTGCTGATGAACTCCCATTTTCACCACCAGTGGTAAACGCACCTGTGACGTACACACTTCGCTCTCCAATTTTATTTTCTGAATCAGTGATACTCATAGGATTCGGCAGTGTTGCGTAGTAATTTTGGTACAAATGAAAATAAATATGCTGCTCACTAGCGTAATGCGCAGCTATCCATAGCTCTGCGGCTCTTTGCTGTGATGATTTTTACTTCAACTCACACTGGGTATCAAAGTTTTCGAACAAGGAAGTCTGCGGACTTGTTAGTGCCATATGAACCATCTCGCACTCTGAGGACTTCGGGGACAGGCCTCCTGCTGATGTTCAGACACAGGACTAAACATGGGGAATCAGCGTTTCAGTTTTATGCAGCCAAAACCTTCCTGAAGATGTGAGACAATGTTTAAATCCAGGCTCAAAACAATTCTGTTTAGCTGTGCATATGACTGAAAGGTTTTTATTCTGCCTTTTCTCTTTTAATGTTTATTTTTTGATGATTATTTGTGATTATGTTTTGATTTGTTGTACTGTGATGTTAATGTGTTTCTTATTCTGTAAAGCACTTTGAATTACTTTGTGTACGAATTGTGCCATATAAATACATTTGCCTTGCCTTGGTTCTTTTTGTTTTAGATCAATATTGTGATTTAAAATGTCCAAATTATAACATAATGACACCATGGGTGTCATAGATTATAGCTATATAGCAGACACAAGCCAAATGGGTCTCCTTTAATATGTGTTAGGATTGTGTTGATTTAGTTCTGGTTTAATTCTAGTTCTAGTTTAGTGCAGCCCAGGTATCTTATTTTATAATGAATTTTCCCCTTAACATCCTGACCCCAGCTTCATTTAAGTCATTTGTTTTCAAGACTTCACCAAATCCTTCAATTTCACTCCCCCCTTATTAAAAACGTCATGGAAACAGAATACGTGTCCTTTGTTGACAGTGGAGCAGGGAGGGTCATGCAAAGGCAGCCAAGAATGTCCAGGGAAATGGACCAGGAGAGCTGTGCTTTTTTGTTTATGCTAGTGATGTGTCGTGTATGCTAGCTCCACCCGCGACTCCAAATGTGGTTCCACTTATGAGCTGTTTTCACAATCCAAGACACTTCAAACAAACGGAAGATATTTCTGTGTCCGACTTCGCTTTGTTCTACTCAAAACGCCTTTGCCAGGCTTGGTCCATAATTTGGGATTTTGCTACATAAGGCATGGGAAATTTGAATGGGGCATAAGAAGGGAAAGTTGGAGACAGGTTTTAGAAGTAATGCTATTGATTGGAGTTTCTTAGTGGAAATGGGTAAGACAAGGTTACTACACACACTCTGGAACTACACATCATTATAATTCGTAAAGTTTATTAATTAAGATTAAAATTATTTGCGTGTACTAGTTTTCGGGATGCAAAAGAAGCCGAGAAAGCCTGCTCAGACCCCTGAACAAGCAAAGTACAGTTAAAGACTCTGGGAATTGAACCAGAGACCTTTTTGCAGTGTGCTTCCCATGTTGACCTCAGTCTACCCTACAAGTTAGTTATAATACTAAATTATGTGACAAATGTTAAGGTACACTTTATTGTCCTCATAGGGTAATTTGTCCTATCCTGCATTTGACTCATCCTTTAATGCCTTTGGGGCAACCTGTCAGGAGCAGTGGGCACTAGGGTTGTTAAAACTATCAAAATCACTATAGTAAAGCTACATTACTACCTAATATAAGATCTCATAAAGAAAATACAAATATTTTGCATATGAAAATTACATTCTATTACTAAAAATGTGCATGTTTTTCTCTTCAATGTGGCATCGTAATTGGTATTGAGTATTCAGTCAAATCTTTGAAATTTTAGCATTGTGACAAAACTAGTGGACACAGCAGAGACCCATCTCTTGACCTGAGTTAAGGTAGGTCAGAAGTACTTTAGCTGGAGGATTGTACCATGGTGCATGTTCTGTTGTTTCTATGGGGATGTTATTGCTTTGCCTGGAATGTTCCACAGTAGTGTATCTATATCCATAAGACAAGCAGCACCTTTCTATGGAGAAGCACACTAGTTACATCAATGTGGAGATATAGCATTATAATTTAGCATTAGCATTTATCATTCTACTAAATGATGGCCAAAGTTAATCTTGATCAAAGCAGAGCGCATACGACTTTATATGATCATATCCTCTATAATTTTTGTCCTTAGGCTCGTCATGCATCACTCCATCATTTCCTGTGCTCCAGACTATAGTGCTCAGAATGAGAAGTGGGTCACGTACAGTCACTGCTGATGTGTGCACTTCAAACCACTCCTAGAGAGAGCCTACAGTTATATTTAACAGCACAGAGCATTCTGAACCAGGCTACGGCGAATGTCATCCAGGAACAGAGAGGTGGAGAGAGCGCCACCGTGTGCGCAAATAGTCACACAGCAAGGGACAAGATATGGGCAGCTCGTATCAGGGTTGTGATATTGATCGGAAAGTAAAGTTAGAAAATATGGAATAAAATCATCAACATTGGCTCAACAATGGTTAGCAACAGGTAAGATTAACAGCATTGCTAAGTGCCTGCTCTACGCTAAACCCGTGCAGGCAGAAAGGGGCATTACCTTCAATGACCTTGCTCCAGATTGGTTCTTTGGTTGCTGTGATATACGAGGTCAGAATTACAAATATGGAATTTGGCTCCAAACTGGCCCCTATAACTGCTCGCCTCAACGAGCTTCATTTGACTGAAGCCAAATGCTATGAGTGACGTCACACACCTTTAGTCCACTTCTTCAACAACACTTTCCTCTAGAGCCACTGCAGTGCCACTGTCGCACCCATTATTCACTACAATCTCCCATCGAAGTACTAACCAGGCCCAACCCTGCTTAGCTACCGACATCAGATGAGATTAAGCACTGGTGAAGTGTTATAATATCCTAATGGTCTTTTACATTACACGATGCTTGTTCTAAAATGTAATAATTTAGAGAGGAAGAAAGCATAATGAACTAAAGAAATATATTCATGGGTTTCAGTAGTTTGAGGCCTTTCTTCCATTCAGAAGACAAAATCATCATTCGCTATGGCAACAGTCCTAAAATCATTCTGAAACCCATGGATTGCTCCCCCTAGTTACATTCATAAAGCGTTCCAGTTGTGATGTAATGTCTGAGGAGCCTATGTGAATGGTCCAGGCCTATCATTGAGCTGAATGAGGAAGTGTGGCGGGCTCACAGGGACTGATCTGTTACTCACTCACCCCTTTCTCCATCTATTATTCACAGCACCAATCTGAGTCCACCCTTTGGCTCTGCATTAGGATCCCATATCACAGCAAGCTAACTGGTGAGTTGAGGTCATCAAGTTGTTCACTGGAATGTAATTTTTTAATGTGAAATTATGGAAAATCTAGTTTGAAATGTGCTTGTAATTGCAAAACCATAGAAAGCAAGAACATATTGTCTAGAAATTCATATTTCAAAAAGTTACGGTACGAATGCTAGCTCAGTGGAAATAGCTGTAACGACCCATCATATAGACAGCCCTTTTGGGTTTTAGTTGAAGGATCTGGCACCCAAAAGTGAGGAGCTCTTTCTGATGTCTGACAAAACACAAACAACATTAGGTGCTGAAACTGATTTTTAACTCAAAATGTGGAAACAGATCTAGTTCATTTTCCATAATTTGTAGTGGTCCAAAGTCATTCCTGGCTTACCTATGCATTCTAAGCATCATTATTCACCATGATGAGTTTTTGCTTTTCACAATGTTCAGAAACCACAGTGGAATTTTGCTGTGATGGCAATGGAAACAGTATCATGCTAATGGTGTACTTTCTGATTCGCTATCAGTAAACTTTAAACTTAGCATGATTAGATGCAGACAGCACATATCAGCCTTATTTCTACCATAAGAGCTGCTTATACAATATATCTGGAGAAAAATTTGTTTTGCTCCACTATACAGAAAAAAATGAGTACTGTCACTTTAACATGCAGTGAAAGATTATGAGTAATTGCTAATTAATCAAGATTACAATTATCAGTATAAACAATATATGATTTGAATGTGTTTACTACATATCTAAGGACACAGATAGGTACGTTCATTAAAGGGCCCTTGTTACACCATTTTCTGATCTGTTATAATGTTGTTTCCTCATCACAAACAGACCTGGAGTTGTGTTTTGTTTCATACACACGTTTAACACCAAATCTTGCATGTGTGGGCTGAATTCTTCTCTCAAATGGAAAACACTCTGTTCCAACTTGTCATGTCATAAGGTAATACAGGAACTGTGTTTTTAAACTCACATTATACACCTTCACTAGAATCATTTGGATAATTTCAGCCCTGGAATTTTTAATCTCTACTAAATAAAAGGTAAAAGGAGCTGTTAACTTGAAAATTACCATTACGTGACATCAAATGGTGGAACAGAGCATTTTGAGCTTTGGAGGTGTAAACAGACTTAATTACTCAAACGTGAGTGAACTCCAGGTATATTTTTGAGGAGGTAACAACATTATAACATGGCTCAAAAGAGTTAATTTAGTGTAATATAGAACCTTTAAATACTGACAGTTCCTATATTACATAACAGAAAATTCCTGTCAGAACATTTTGGCACTAAGATATAGCTGACAACTTGCTCCGCTGCCCCCTTCACTACAGCCTCTCCATACAGATGCATTAGCCCTGTTTGATGGATGGCTCTTCCTCCTTGAACTCTCCGATGCCGCAGTCTGTCATAAACAAATACACAGTGAACAGAGGCGTGATGTTAAACTGAAGGGCAGCGGGAGGGCATCTGGTCTCTGCTCTGTCCCGAGGCCGAACAGAATACCAAACGGCCTAATCAGACAGTCTGCTGCATATTAAGTGCCAGCACTCTAATCTGCTCTGTGTGGCACTGGGTAATGCATGCTACAGATCTGGTACATGGAGGAACATGAAGATGCTTTTACTGTTCATAGTATTGCCATTTTTCAAAAACACTTTCTGCTGCTGTACAACAATTAGCTGTAGTATACCTTATTTTATTTTCTGCAAACTTGACTGTTCATATTAAAGGTACAGGAACTTTCTGGAGGTGGCATATCACCTGTATGATAGAAAACTAAAACTATACTTCGAGAAATTCTCCATAGATAAGATTTATGCCATATGTGAAACTATAGCTGGCCTTCCTCCAGACCAAATAAGGTTTGTGGAGATGCAAGGCCGCTCAGACTAAGCATGTTTTTACTGGAATAAGCACAATGAAAATGAAAACCAAAAACATAAAAAAGTTCCATACTGTGGCTTTTAAATACAAAATAACCCAGTTCAATACAAAATAGAACCTTCACAATTAACACAAGGGGCACGATTTGTTTACTACTGGTGTTATCTGCTTTTTACAAGATACATCTCTTTCTTTCACTCTATGGTTTTAGTTTAAGAAGGCTACAGCTTACATTTCTACCATTTCATTTAGTTAACATTTTTCTCTCTCTCTTTTTACAGTGCACTGTGTGAGCAGCAGGAAAGAGTGGAGTGAGAACGGGCTCTTAGGGGTAAAAACACCCAAATCCCTTTTTCTTTTTTTGGTGTGCCTGGGGGTCCCAAAGAGGCTGTAACCTAATTAGAAAAACAGCCAAAACCACATCACTCACGGTGGCAGCTTTTACAGGAGCACTGCCAGAACCCATTTACATAATAAATAATACACCATCCAAAGCACTCACGTTTTCTTAGCCTTTTAAAATCTCCATTATTGAGGGTCACAAAGATGGTTTAAACGTGCCTGTACTGCTGCCCCCTCCCCATGTCCTCAACTCTAACAAGCAAACAAAAGTTGCCATGGTAACTTCAAGATCCTGTCATTTGCTGTCACCTACTGTTCTCCCAGTTACGGTAAAATACTGTAAAACACATTAGCATGCCAACTAATTTAAATAGTTGAACTGTATGTAACCTGCACTCTTACTGTTTTTAAAAAGGTAATACAATGAGAAATGAACCTGGGTTGCCAGCGCTTTAGCCTGTTTATAAAGGACATGCTTTTGTCAATATATGGACAGGCCATGCCTCATGTGAAAGCTCAAAACCTCCAGAATTCACTCATTGAGCTGCAGAGGCTGCACTAGCACTGATTAATGATTGGCTGCAGGTGCTTAGGTTTAGGTAGTGATGCTTCAGGTCGGAGAGAGTCATTTAAGATTTAAACCAACTGGACAGGAGACAGAATTCCCTATTGATTACATTTAACTTTGCGGTTAAATATCCAAAAGATAAATTCACAAATATTGAACCTGATTATTTGGAATTAGGACTTGACTCAAAAACTCGCTACGTTACAACAAAAATCTGCTACTTAACAATATTCATGTTAGCTGCGCCAAATCTGTATTAAATATTATTAGTCTACGGAATGTTGTGATGCCATCTGAAACCCAGCAAAATTTGATTTGAACAAGTTTACCTCATATCTGGGGACCCAGCTAGGTCATGTTAATTTAAAATAAAAATCTTACATACACTTCCTTTAAAAAATTACTGGTAGAAATATATGCCCCCTAAAGAAAATAAGGCGAAGAGTGCGATGATTCATGCAACAAGGGACTCCTGTAGCTTTATAAAGACCACATGAGGCTGTTTTAACAAAGACTTTAAAGCCCCCCCACCACGTACCCCCTCTTCCTCCCCCTCGGGCTACGGCAGATCAGGTGACGTAAGAGGCTTTCCATGCAGTCCCACTGGGAGAGGAAGGGGAGCAAACAAAAACACTACTTCCACTGTGAGCAATGAACAAAGATGAACGGAAGGAGGCTGGATAAGGTATATACACGTTTGATGTCATTATAAAGCAGGACTATGACTGAATCAACTGTAGTGACTCAAAGTAAATGTGCTCCAACTGTATGTCCTGAAGCAGCTTCACTTTAGCTTTATCTAAAATCGTAAAAATCTCATCTTTATGGCCAAAAAGAAAGAATAATTGTCATTTTTTTAAACATAAAAAAATGAATTTGTTGTAGCACTAAAGCAGACTAATCTAAGTTACTGTAGAATCAATCCCAGAATATTCTTGTGAGCTTTAAGCCATGTTGTAACGCTGCCAACTCCTCAAAAACATACCCGGACTTGTGTTTTGTTTCATTCAAATATTTCAGTAATCCTTTATTATTAGTCTGTCTACATCTCCAAAGCTCAAAATGCTCTGTTCAACCTTGTGATGTCATCTAGTGGTAGTTTTTAGGTTAAAAGCTACCGTTTACCTTTAGATCAGTAGAGATTGACAATTCAGAGCTGAAATCATCCAAATGATTCTAGTGAAGGTGTATGGAGTTTAAAAATACAGTGGAGCACTTCCTGTATTACCACGTGACATCACAAGGTGGAACCAAGTGTTTTCTGATTGAGAAAAGAAGCAGGGTTTGTGTGTTAAACATGTGTGAATGAAACAAAACACAACTCCAGGTCTGTTCGTGATGAGATAACAACATTTGAACATAGATCTGAAAATAGCGTAATATGGGCCCTTTAAACTGTCAAAAAATTACATTTTCTGAATTGCTTTTTGAATAGAGTTGGAATAATGAAGTCATACATATTTGGTAGTTAAACTGAAATGGAAAGTTGATTACTTTTTACACTTTTTACACTTTAGCAGCTTGCTAATTAACGTTCCTAATTTATGCATCCACTACGTTTTTAAGAGAGCCGTATTAAATTTCTCCACTCCACATTTTTCAGTCAGCTCTAGTGAGGTTTAGTCCTGGTTTATAACTGGTTTTAGCCCTGGCTTAATTTTCATGTAGTCCTTGTTTAGTGCTGATGTGAATCTGTTTTGAAAAGAACCTCCTCTTTTACAAATCTGAAAAAGGGTGTGTGTTACTTTCAACTGAATTTAACTCCCCACATAAATCTTCCACTTATGAAAACCGATCCAGCTGACTGCAGGGAGAGCCCTCTGGCAGCTCTGTGGTCGCGCCTCCTTCTTTCCCCTCTCTCTCTCCGTTCTTTATCCCTCACTCTCTCCATTCGTGTGTATGTGAGTCAGAAGGGAATCCCGACAGGAGAGGTATTGAATGTCCTCCATTTAGCCATTTGGCCCCAAGGAGAGCCCGAAAACCAAAACTGGGAGACTGAAAGCCTGCCTTGGTACAGAGAACGCAGATCAATCAGCTGCTAAAGTTACACATGAGGTAAGGCACAATTTTACAGTTTCAGTCAAGAAACTATAAAAAAAACATTCACTTTAAAATGTAGCTGAAATTATCTGCGTTTTTATCCTCAGTGATACAGGAGCATGCTAGTTATAGTTAGCATTACCATAACAGCAAAACCATTTTCTATGGCCTCCAGGACCTGTAAAAAGTGCTTATAAACTCATAAACTCATGAATAATTTGGATGCCAGGAATGCATTAGGAAAGTGAGGAATGAATTTTGACCACTGCAAACTGTTTATGATGACCTAGTTCTGTTTTTCACATTTTCAGATGGTAAAAATCTGGTACGGTGTCTTTAAAGGGCCATTAAAGGACTGTGAACCATGAGCGAAGAAAACATTTCAGAATGAACTGTTAGCTCTGCCAACTTAGTCCCTTTTCTCAGTCTGATGTAGAACCATAACAGAGAAACAACTGTCTGGGATAGGAACAGATACTGCAGTTGTTTCCATGTGGTCCTCATCCAACGGCATCTCTGACTGAAACTGAAAATTGTGAAAATGTCTGTCCTGTGTAGCTGTGTCTTTATAGTTCATCGAAAGTGTTTTAAAATGCATTCATGGGTTTCAGGTTTCTGTTATAGATGACATTTTGATGACTATTACCATTTAAAAGATTTTTACCATTTTCCACATTGCATAGTATTTATATATGAGTATGTTAAGGTGTTATCTTGAATTAGAAGAAATAAAAATCAGGTACAGGCCCTTTAATTATTAGATCTCATAGGAAAACACTGACCTACAGATCAAATCGAAATGTAATTCTTCCACATTAGTCCCCACTTTAAACCCCTCCTCTTTAAACACATGTGCTCAGTCCATCTTGGCTTCATAATCCCCACACAAACACACCATGTAACAGGCCTGATCAGGATTTCCACAGAGATTCCCCGGGATCGCCATCCTAATCTGGCCGGATTACCATTCTATATGCCGACCTAACCCCTGAATTTAAAACATTGTAAGCCCCTCCCTCCAGCAGCATAATGCCACACTTAGGCCTATCTGTCCCTCAATACCAGAGGACCACCACCACGGGCTTCGACTTTGGACACACGCAAATGGATTTATAGCAGAACAACGAGATTTACCGACCTCAATCACATCCTGATAATCGGAGATAGAAACCCCAAATACAATCTGATCTTGCCAGGCCTATGAGTGGAGGATCTTCCAGCTGCTTGTCTCAATGGAGATAATGCTTTGCCTGGAATGTTTCACAATATGGCATTACAGACACTGCACCTAATTTTTACAGTCTTAAAAACCTGAAAAACAGCATCTTGTAGTGGTTTAAAGTTATTCTTCATTTACTTTATGCATTCCAAACATCGTAATTATTCACTGTGATAAGTTTAAAAGTGCATTTCTCAACTCTCAGAGACCAGAGCGGAGTTTTGCTGCAATGGTAAAGCTGACAACAACTAGCATGCTAACACAAACTTCCTGATTGTCGGACATGAAAACACTTTATAATCAGATACAACACATTTTGATCTTGAGAGCTGCTTATACAATATATCTATATAAGACACATTTTGCTTCATAACATCCATGGAGACATGCAAATGGCAAAACCTCCACCACAAATTATACACAATACCGCCATAAATTTAAATGTGTAAGTAATCCCATTCTGCAAGGTTATTTTATTCAAAAATAATTGGTTTAAAGATTGTATTTTGAAACCAGAAAGCACTGTTATGTGTTTCATACTCCATTGTACTTTAAGTGTCAAATCAGCCATGCTGCCAATTTGTCTTTTTAAAAAGCAGTACTCGGTGTTGCCAGCAGAGGGTGTCGGATGACTAATCCAGGCATTAAAAAAAAAGATATAAAGTAAAATGTTATGGATATTTACATTTTCTGCTAGTTTGCTGTATTTTTTCAATGTTTTTATTGAGAAAGTATGAGTCTGTAGGGATATAAACATGATAATCCCCCTGAGCATGCTGCCATTAATCAAGTGACTAGCCTCCCATCAACAGCCGGGATATGCAATATTTTCTCATTAGCAGAGAAATGGGATTCGGCATGAGCTAAGAAGCTTACTGGAACATGTCTGATGAGGTTGAATATGTTTGAAAAGCTTTATGGCTTCAATAGTGGAATATGTTGAAATTGGTGACAAAAATGCAATGACAAACTTTCATTCAACATTCAAGCTTGTGGAATTAGTTTAGAACAATGTTTTTCAACCTTTCTTAAGTCTTGGCCATAGACTGTATATGTAAATGGACTAATGTGCTAGTTATGTCCATTTATGTGCTTCTGGCTCCAATTCACTTTACAATGAAAAATTGTCACTCCTCTCTCTGTGACTGCTGCAGTGAACCTCGTCATTTTGGTCTTAAAATGTTCGAATTAACCCACTCTAGATGATCCTGGTGTTTTTATTTTGCTATTTTTAATCAAGATATGAGCATTAATGAAAGACAAATCAGGTGACTTCTTCACATGAGGTCACTCCTTCTACTGTTAGCAACAGGTCTGATTGACAGCATTGCTAAGTGCCCCCTCCCTGCTACACTAGCGGTGCGGCCGGGAAGGGGCGTTACCTTCAATAGCCTCACCCTGGATTGTCTCTTTGGTTGCTATGATACTAGCGGTCGGAATTCCAAATATGAAACTTGGCTCCAAACCTGTCCCTATAGCTGCTAGCCTTAATGAGCTTCATTTGACTGGAGCTGAACGCTATGGGTGACGTCACACTTATTCCACTTCTTTATACAGACTATGGTTGTGGCACACTTTTGCTCTTGAAAAGATACTGCGGTAAACCAAACATGATCAAATGAAGCCAATTTGAGCAAAAAAGTGGAAATAATGTCCATGTCACTGTATCAGGTGCTAGGGATTTAGCAATAATGGTTATTTTTGTGTCTTTTCTGGTTCAGAGGCTTACTCAGAACACTCCAAAATGGCCAGTTATTGCATTAAATAAAATTGTGAAATAATAAAGTCAAATCGGATATTTTTCTATAGCTATTTCAGTAAGTGGAATTAATAAATCGCAAAGACTACTGAAACTTTATTTTAGAAGAAACTTCTTCTCCGAAATCATGCAGCCCTACTTGGATAAAAACTTCGATTCTATACCATTTTCTATGTGGACATTTGAGTAGAGCAGATAAGCATTTACAAATTATGCCAATACTAATTTGACAAGGTTAAATATAACAGAAATCTGCCAGCTCCCTAGTCCACTGATTTGCCACAAAGCTCTCTGATGAAAATTGATAAGAACAAAAGAAAGTTAAAAAAAAAAGTAAATTCCACATAATTTGCCCATTTAAATCTTTCCCTCACATCTGGCGGCTTGGTCAGTTCCCACAGCTGTAATTTTACACAAACTTTTCTTTCAAATTCCGACTCAAGAGACCTGACCTCCTCTTTCCTGTTCTCTCTTTCTCTCTCTGTCTCTCTCTGTCTTTTTACTTACACTGCAAAAAATAAATCTAAAATATTTTTTGAATTCTTTTTGTATTGGTGTTATTGGTGTGATTTTAATGTTATATTATATTTTTTTTTTCCATGTATTTGAGCAAATTGATCTTGTCCCAGTACAGATACATTGAATAAGCAGCTCCTGAGGTCAAAATAAGACTGCTCTGTCTGCATCTAGTTATACAGCATTTTCTTGTCCGACAATCAGGAAGTGCGCTGTTAGCATACTAACTGTTGGCAACTTTACAGTCACAGTAAACTCTACTCTGGTCTCTGAACGTTGTGAAGAGTGCTCATAAACTCATCACGAGAAATCATTTTTTTGAATAGAATGCCTATGGTAAACAATTTTAGATCATTTCAAACTATTTAAGATGAACAAGTTCTGTTCATTTTTTTAAGACAGCAGAAACTGATAGCATCTTAAACTCACCAAAATTACTGGCTGCCTTTACTACATGTACATTTTTTTGCACATTCCACAAACCTGGGAATTATAGCGTGGAAATGTTCATGCAAATCAGTCCCATGGGAGATGAAGCTAACAGCCACTACCAATAAAACCCAGCCTGCTAATACCAAAGCCAAACATGCCTGTAGCAAGTTCAGAAAATAAAAATGACTACTACAATAAACAATGGAAAAAAACTAGAGGTCCACTGCTCCCTCTCTCCCCTCCCATTGCTAATGCACTCGCTTACAGTTCATGGGAAAGAGTTTTAAATCCAGACTCTGGCAACGGGAACAAAGATGGCTGCCAACACAAGGATCGCAATCAAAATACTCAAGTAGGAAGTCAAGAGTTCAGACGGCTGTGAGTGAGACGGATTTAGTGGAATACCTAGTCTGGACAATGCCCAAAATATATCCTGGAGCCAATATGGAAAATAATGGAATGTTTCCAGGAACAGCAAGGTCTGATTGCTTGAAATAGCTCCATGTCGAAGGAAAAAGTACATGTAGTAGAAGGTCCACAAACCAGATAAAGTTGACTACATTTGCACTGTATTGTTTGTACAAGTAGAAGAAGTACTCAAATATGATTACTATTACCGCACAAATCTTGCTAAAGTATATGTTAAAGCTGCACTAAGTAACTTTCTGATGGAATGTCTGCCACCTGCTTGTCTCCATGGAAATCACTTTGCCTGGATTGTTTCATGATATAGTATTAAACTTGTCTATCTTGCATTTATTCAACTGCCGGCGTTTTTATTGCTCAAAAATACCTTGAAAGCATGCATTCTTACTGTGATTGAGTTTGCCTCTCCACAGATCTGATCCCTAACATGCCACCTGCTTGTTGCCATGGACATAGATGTGTTTAATGCCATATTATAGAACACTGAAAACTAAATTATATATTGAACTTTTTAGAGGTTACTGTGTGAATAAATGTGAGACATCATCTGCTTGTCTACATAGAGATGTTATTGCTTTTTAACCGTCAGATCTGTGGAGAGGTGACCCCACTCACAATTAGATAGAATAATCATGATGCATGTTTTCCAAAGTGTTTTTGATCAATAACCCCCCCAATCCAAAAAAATCTTTAAGGGTCAAAATCTTTACCAAAAAACATTGTGAGCGACTTAAATCCTAGCTCAGTTTTATACTACTCATTTTAAAAGTGTTTTATTGCGTTTTTCTTGTTTGCTGCACAATGCCAAGTGGTAAGAACTCTCACCTCAAAACAGTAAGTTTCCAGGTTCCTTTACTATGTAGTTTCAAATATTAAAAACAGTAGACTGTATTAAAGGCCCAAATTTCACTGTTTTCTCTTTAACTCACAAACCCGGCATATAGGCTGACTTATCTCAAAACAGAAAATCTCAAAACGCTCTGTTCCACCTTGTGATGTCATGTGGTAATACAGGAAGTACTCTGGGTTTTTAAACTCCATACATCTTGACTAGAACCTTTTAGATAATTTCAGTCATGGAATTGCCAATGTCTTCTAAACAAAAGGTAAAAGGTAGCAGTGTGAATGAAACAAAACACAACTCCAGGTATGTTTTTGATGAGCTAACAACATTCTAAAATGGCTTAAAGCTCACAAGAGTCAGTTTAGCATAATATGGGACCTTTAAAGTGTAAAGTTTTTTGTCTCACCTGCACGTAAGCATTAGCAGTACAAACCCACCGTGACACATCTCGCTAAAAGATGTTAGCTTGAAACGTCTGATCCCCTTTGGCTCTACTCTCATCTTGTATCGTGAATGTTTCAGTGGTAAACAAACTCGCTCTACTTAGACAGACTGTTTATCTCGTCGACTCTGAAATTATGTACAAGGCAGAGGATGGATTCAGATTTAATAAGCTGTCACTTCCAATGCGTGCGTGCTGAGTGAGACAGGTAAACACTTGGAGAGGCAGCTGTGTTAGCATTAGCGGCTACGTCGGGGCCTCCGCTGTGCTTCTCCAGGATTTCCTCCCATTAAAAGTGGATGAGAGGAATGTAAAGCAGCTTGGTAATGTGCTCTGCAAGTATCCTGTCATATATCAGTCTGTCATATGTCTAGTCTGTGGGGAGAAAGCAAAAATGTCTGTCAAGTTTATGCTATGTGTGATGATTTTTTTTTTTTTTTTTTTAGAAAATTTTGTTTTAAACTTGTAAATAAAACAAAAATGGGAAAAGAGTGTGTTATAACCAGGGCTCTACTATGTAATTCACAGATAGCTGACTGGTATTTGATGAATAAGCAACAAGGTATCTTAGAGGTGCTGTTGTAAAAAATGGTAAATGGTCACATTTTTATTTTATTCAAGGCACTCAAAGCACTTTACATCAAGGAACCACTCACCCATTCACAACCACTCACCCATTCACACACACACTCATACACTAGTGTACACAGACACTAGAGGCGAGGTGGGTTAAGTGTCTTGCCCAAGGACACAATAACAGCATTCACCTGTGGGAGTTGGAATCGAACTGCCAGCCAGTGATCAGTGGATTTGACCACTCTACCAATGATGTTATTCACCTTCCTAACACATTTCCTAACATCAGTTATGCAGTACACAGCACACAGTGGTCTCAAAGCTGATTTTATTATATATATATATATATATATATATATATATATATATATATATATATATATATATATATATATATATATATATATGTACTGAAAACCATGTGTTACTTTATTCCAAGGAAAAAAAAAAAATTGATTGTCAAGGAAAAAAAAGTATTTGTACCACTATGACTACTGCTATTTTAAAAGTGCAAATGTTTACATACTAAAAAATATTATTAACTAACTTTTTGATTAGTTTTTACTAGAAAAACACAATATTCGAAATACTACTCCTATTATTGAGTGGAGATTTTTAAAATTCCATTTCTGAGCATTGACTTGAAAATGAAAAATTTTGGAGCTCAAAACTGGTACAAGTAAGTTTTCTTGATGAACTGTGAGAGTACTACTGAGTTACATACGTTTGAGCTGTACCACTCTGACTGGACAGGTGGAGCTATAGGCCGCAAGCTGTTCTATGGGAAAAGACAGGTCCAACTGGCTCTCCATAGCAAATAGATGCATACCCCAGTCTGTTTCTTAGCAACACTTTAGTGAAAATTCCATCCATAATTTAAAGCATCCACACATAGCTCACATACATCATATTTGTTAACATAAAGGACACACTGAGACTAAACCAAGGCAAGATTCCTATCACTAATCAACATCTTCATCCAGGCAAGCAGGTGGCGGGGCAAGAAAAGTTACACAGTGCACCTTTAAGATATATAAGATAAAAAGAAATGTAAGAGTTGTATCAATTTGAAAGCAATATGGATTCTTATATTCCTCTTTACAGCCAGTGCCCCTGTACAGATATACTGTATAAGCAACTCTTGAGGTCAAAATAAGAAAGGTGTGTACAAGCATCGGGGCGTGCACATTAGCATGCTAGTTGTTCTTAGCTTTACGGTCATGGTAAAATCCATCACTGCAAATTACAATGCTCAGAATGCATAAGGTGTGTGAAGAATAACTTTGGACCATTGCAAACCATTTAAAATGAATTAGTTCTGTTTTTTAAACATTTTTAAAACAGTAAAAATCAGGTACAGCACCGTAGAAATAAAAAAGAAGGGTTTTCTATTCTATGGACAATTTCAAATACACACTATTCTTTGTCAAGGCTCCATAGACGCCCATTCTTCTCCCAAATAGAAAAACATAATGGCGTAGCAGTCGTAAGTTTGTCAGTCTGATCCTATGGAGACTGCCCTGCCCTGAGCTGGGATTATTGCCATTTCCTCTGATTGTCCTATAGCTCTGTTTGAGGATGCTCTCACCAGGAACATGGCAGCTCCAGTCTTTCCAAGACAAAAGTAACAACAACATTCTCCTCCTGAGGACCGAGAGGCCAGAGAAAGACAGGAAAAGATACATGCTGCTATCCAATTATACGGCCTATATCCTCCACTGTCTCCAATGCAATGTAGTTATGGATAGGAATGTAAGACCATTTGGTTAAAGACACAATATGTAACAATAGAATAAAATATAAGCAGTTTTTATAAATCTGTGTCCCTCTAAAATGTTCAGAAGTATGGTTTTAACTAGCTCTGTCATGATAATTACTATATCGATAGATGGACAATCATTTTTTGGGGTCAATATTTTCGTGTGCACATTTCTTTACACTAGTGAAACATTTTCGGTAACTTTTTTATTAATATGATAATATTTTGAGAACTTCTATGACTCGTTATAGATACTAATTACTGTAGTGTTGTATTTTTGTATTGTTTGGAATAAATCTGCTTTTGGGTTATTGTGTCAGTTGTATAATTTAGTACAGTATTTTTTTTATTATTATTGTGACAGGCCTAGTTTTAACCTTCTGTGTTCATGGGATCGTGCAGGTGAAAAGCCATCTCCAGAAAGTTACATACTGTATTAATCATTTACAGTATAATCGTGAGAATAAAAAAAAATAAAAAATGATTGTGGTAATTTAAGAAGCAGAAATAAGTCATTTCAATGCAACTTAAAAAAGGTAACGGTTCATTTATTGTCCTGTAAGGTAATTTGTCTCTGCATTTGACCCATCCTTCAATGAAACTGGGGCACCTCATCAGGAGCAATGAGTGCCTCAGTGCTGCCCCTGGGGACCCATCCCACTTGTCTTGTTGCTAGGTTGGTCAGGACTGTCTTAGCTGGACGCTTGTACCTATTGTGCATGTTTGAGTTAGGACATGTCTAAATTTAAAGTGCTTTTTATCTGTTATTTCTATCACATTAAAGGCTGGATGGTTTGTGAGATATTTTTGCTTTGTTGTTGTTTCACGTATGGCATTCAAATTTTCTATCTCAATGGTCACTATATGAGACCACCAGGCCATGTTTCAGGTCAAATCTGTGGAGAGGCAGCCCTGCTTACAGTATGATGGAGAAAGGCCCAACAATTACTATATCGACTTATCGTTCCATATATGAAAGCTGGAACAATATTTTTTGGGGGTCAGTATTCATTGTGTGTACATTTTCTTTGCACTACTGGGAAATTTAGTTTATTTTTATTTATCATTTTTACTTATTTTAATCTATTTATTTATTGCAGATCATATCAGATCATTTGAGCAATATTGTAGATTTAGAATAGTTTTTTTATGGTTAAAATCTGCTCTTGGGTTACTGTGTCAGTTGTATAACTTTCAATATTATCGTTTATCCTATATATTTACTTAAAACTTGAAAATGTGTTATCGTGACAGGCCTAGGCAGAGAAGTTCAAGGCCAGACTGCGGGACATTCTGAGCAAAGCCATAACATCTCCATGCAAACAAGCAGGTGACAGACTCCCACGAGAAAAGTTGCATAGTACACCTTTAAGTTGACTTTATCATTCTTAAAGTTTGATTTCATGAAGCTGGATACATAGAGAAATGGTGATCTATTAGACAATTTGAATGAAAGTGACTTAAGGATGCACCAATCCAGCTTTTTCCAGTTCTGACACCGATATTGATACCTTTGATATCTGTCAGTATCTGATATTAACTGATACTGGCATAGGGACTGAAGAAGGCAGTATATTTCCATCAAAACACAGTTAACTTACTACAGAATTGATTCAGTTGTGTTATTTATCCAGGAAGTAACGGTTTAAATATAAATGTTCTAGGACAACATTTTGGCAGTAAATGGTATTAACAAATCTAATAAAAGACTGCATCAATATCGTAAAATTAACACCTGATCCAACAAATCTTCCTGGATCTGCACTGATATATTCCATACCAGTATCGGTATCAGTGCAGCTCTATTAAGGATTTCATATTTGTTTGGTCATAAGGTCAATAAACATGAATAATCATAAAATCATAGTGTTTCCTTTCACAATAATCGTCACTTTAAAATTTGATTCACTAGTAGGTCTCGGTAGAGCGGTGAATTTGGGGAGAATGGCTTGTCCAGCTGCACACAGGGCTCCACACACTTGCACTGAATACCAATGAGTCTATGAAAGAGCAGAGTATGAGGACAAACAGAGAGAGAGCATACTGAGAAACCATTTCTGCTGAATCACTGCTAGAAAACACACAGTAAAGACGAGTATAGTCATTTAAGAGTAATTAGACTTCGATCAACAACAGAATTTATATGAATTCACAATGATTTTAATGTTTTAGGCTAGTTGGGAACATGACATAGGCTACCAAAACAAATAAAAAATAGCTTGTTATTGTGTTAATATCATAGGTTTATATTGCATCTAACTATCAAATCCACCCATATGTTCACAAATCAATGCCCTATACATCTCTAAAGGTAACTGGGAAGAGCACAGTGTAAAAACCTTTATCAAAATTAACATGCAAAATGGTTATATAGCAGAGTATTTCAACACAGCCACATTGAAAACTACTGCCCAGTGCGAACTTGCAAACTAATGTAAAAAGGGTCAACAATAGTCATCAAAACAGCACATTATCACATGCTACTGAGCAACAAGTTCTGGAAAAACAATAGCAGATATCTTTCCTTTTTATTGTGTCTGGTTGTACAACTTCCAACTCAGAAATAGACATATTACAAATACAGATAAAATAAGATAAATCACTAGCAGAAGGAAAAAAAAAATAAAAATATTCAAACAGTTTCTGGCACCTGAAAAAAAAATAAAACTCCCATATTTCTATCCACCTGTCTACTGTCCATACTGAAGCTATATATTGAATACATACCTGGTATATAGGCCGGGTCAGCCCTCTGTGGTAGTGCAGCAGGCTGAGGGGCCCCGGCAGGTGCATGGTGGAGGGGCCTCTCAGCCTCTTCAGAGCTGTGGATGTCAGGGTCCACAAGAGCCCCTGTCGAGTGCACACCACCTCATCTAACCCAAACAGCATCGCCTCCATCACTGACAACAAATGAGTCTACTTATGAAAAAATGCATCGGTAAGGTTATCCAGGTATCCAAGGAGACTCAATAACGACTACTGCAATCCTCAAAGTGTCAAAAGGAAATAATTAAGAAGAGATGGTTCTTCAAGTCTATGTAAAATGTTTTTGTCCAGTTAAAAAGTTATTCAAGCAAAGCAAAGGTTAGCGAAGGTTTTCCTAAAAGCAGATATGGTTGCACAAGCAGTAGTCTCGGTGGTGATCTGAGCTAGTGGTTGTTTGAAAAGGGATATGAGAGAGGGAGGGAGAGAAGGAGAGAGGAAGAGAAGGAGGGCGAAGGGGAGGGAGAGGGTGGGGTAGACAGTGACCGACTCATATTTTCAAAGAGAGGATTGAACTAACAACTCAGACAACCTGCGTCTGTGTCATCATGAGGAGAAAAAAAAAAGTTGGGGAAAATGTGTCTAAACAGATTTTAGAATTCAGAAGGAAGGTCAAACTTCTAGAAAAATCTTAATTTGGGTTTAAATTTGACACTTCAACAGTGGTGCAGTGGGTTAAGGGTTCATACATGCTCTGGGGGGTAAGTGGTTCAAATCTCGCCTGACTGTTGTTGTGTCCCCCTGCAAGACATTTCAGCTTCAGGTTACACACAATGAACAAGGAAGAAGCACAGACTGTATAAAGAAGTGGATCAAGTGAGTGTGACGTCACCCACAGCGTTCAGGTCCAGCAAAATGAAGCAGCAAATGAAGTTATAGGGGTGAATTTAGAGTCAAGTTCTGACCACGAATATCATAGCAACCAAAGAACCAATCTGCAGTCAGACTGTTGAAAGTAACTGTGCCAATCAAACCTGTTACTAACACTAGGGGGAGCAACCTCGGCTAAAGGAGGCATCTAATTTTTCTGTTATTAATGATCATATCTTGATCTAATGACCAAATAGTGAAATAAAAACACCAGGAGCATGTAGAGAGGGTTAATACGAACATTTTAAGACCAAAATGACGAGGCTCACTGCAGCAGTTACGCAGACGGGATGCCGATTTTGTAACGTGAATTGGAGCTAGAGTCGATGAAGCCAAAAGCGTGCCCATGATAACTTCCTATTTGCAATGCAGCGGCTAGCAGGTTAGCTATGTCCATTTATATACACAGTCTATGTGAAGAAACCAAAATAAATCATATCATACATACTTATTGTATTTTAAGCTTTTAAATCAGAATTACTTTTATCATTATTATTATTATTACTTTATCTGGCCAACCCATATTAATGCAGATTCTACTAATGCTCCTGCCTACTCGGAGTTTGCACATTTACACATTTAATTCACTATATTTTCAACCACATTAAGCATGCACAATACTCCTGCACTAAATATGCACACAGCTAATTACACTGTGTTTAAATATGAATGTACTACTATGATTCACAATGCTCTCTGCTTTTGTCTTGGCCTAATTTTCATGCATGTGCACCAATGAGACCTCCCCATTCACGATTTCAGCCTGCACTCCACTGCCAATGTCTCCTGCATTTCATCACAATAAAATGACATCGCCTTCAAAAATATAACTTGTATTGAGTAAGTTGGTTGCTATTTGAAGTATACGCTGTTCAAAATATATATTACACGTTCAACCATTCCACCTGCGTGCTGTTTGCCAATAGAAATTGATAGGAACTCAATAGGTCTGGAGTACAGTAAGTGTCTTCCTGCCTATTGACCCAACTGACTGCAGGATTCTGACCTTCTGACCCCCAGTCACAGACAGGGTTAGGCTCTCATATTTCATATCTGCTTTTTGCACATGGATACTACTAACAAATACATTTCAATTCACTTATATCGGTACCCTTGTGAAATATGAGCAAAAACAGATGTAAAACAAATAAGTAAATGAGTCTATTTATGCCACATTTTAAATTCAAGCGCTGTATCGGTATTTTTCCCATGTGTCTGAGCAAAATTTGTCTTGCCAAAGTACAGATATAGCAGCTCCTGAGGTCAAAATTTGTCCACTGTCTGCATGATTATAAAGAGGTTTACATATTATATAGATAATCAAAAAATGCGTGGTTAGCATGCTAGTTGTAAGCATTACTGTGAGGGGAAAAAACATTCTGACAGTGAAAATCAGGTACAGCGTTTTTAAATAACTAATTACAATTGTTAACAAATTACAGCGTTATAAATGTTATGAATTATTAAATACAGTAACTGGAACAACAATTCATTTATTTAAAATGTCGTCTTATTCATTGTTATACTTTTGGCAAGTTCATAGTTAAAAATTAATCCAATGAGGACTTCAAACAATAGCAGTTTTACATTAAATAAGTGAAATGCATAAATTGTGAGGACATTTCGACTAAATAAACTAAATTATTATTAGTTATAAATCAGCCAGAAAAATGTCTTTCTCGTCTCAAAACTGTCTAAGTTAAAGTCAGTTGGTTTGTGGGTCAAAAAATCTCAACACTACAACTCAAAGTTAGCTACATTAACATGGCGCATTCCAAAATTATGGAGAGCACTATATCACTAAGATGCATGTTGCGATAGACATGTGGAATTTGTAACATTCTCACAGACTATTTTATTTTCTTTCCAGAATGTATCCCATATCACAAGACTGTAATTTACGAGCAGTGTCAATATTTGTCGCGTTTGAGAGAAGAAATGTTAGCTGTTAGCATTCCGTAAAACTCTGCGTGTTCCCATGCCTCTAATGTGTTTGCAAAGCCGCTATGAATCCTGGGAAAAGGTCACTCTCGTCCAATCAAGTAAACAGACCGTGTCAGCTGGTCACTTGTTGCCACGACGACTGGGTGTAAAAATAAATTTTCTCCATGCAGATATTAGCCAGTATAAATAGGTCTGGACATCAAGTGTTTGACAGTACAAAGTGGGTTTTGAGGTTGAAGAGCTGATGGTGAGTTATCTTTTCAAAATGTCAAGGTTAAAGACATTTTACGGTATTCAGTATTAAAATAATAGGCCTACATAAATCATTATTTTGAATTTTGTTCATTATAAATGTTAATATTAAATAGGGCATACTGAACTAAATATTGTTGTTTTTTTTTTTTTTTTAGCTTTCTCTTTCTCTGTTACAACATCCCCTCACCAAAAATATGCCTAAAAAGGTTTTAGATGCCATCCATGCATTTTTCAGTAATTTAGCACTCTCCTGGGCCCTATTCGAAACCTTCTTAACAGTTAGCTGTAAGATTCTGTGCAATGTTCAGCCCACAAGTCTGCGTCATCCATGCTCCCACATGCTCCATAACTATACAAAAGCATGACACAAAACTGTACACTACAACTTCACAAACCTGATGTGATGTGCTGTAGTTTCACTATCGGGATGCGCCCTGATTGTGTTGTGATAGTGCTCTGAACAGGGAGTGTCTTAGTTCAGACAGAAAAGGGAGAGGAAACTCAAGAACATCAAAAACGAAAGTGAAACTTATTAAAAAAACTTTTTGGAAAATATAGCATTTTCAAAACAATAAAAGGTAGCATGGTGATTTAAATACATTATGTGTTAGCAGTTAACACCCCACAGAAGTAAAATACCCCCTTTTAAATCTAAAATGGCTAAAGGGGAGACACTATAGGCAATATCATGTTTCTTATTTTTTAGTTTTAGTTTGATTTCCCTACATACAAGTAATGAAATACTTGAAGTATTTGAAATAACAAAACAGTCAAATCATTTCCTCTGTAAATACTTTCCAAAGCTGGCTCCATCAGTTTTTTAGATTTCTGTCCCATTTTTACACAAAACTAGACAGTGGGCGTGAACATGGGGTAGGTGAAAACAAAGATTTTCTGAGCACTAACACCTCAAATGCAGGACAATTCAGGATTACTCAAACATGCAAGAATCAAAATACAACTCTTGGGTGAGTTTTTGATGAGGGAACCTGTTACAACTGGTTAAAAGCTTATAAAAGTAAAATTCACATAAAACTCTCTTTCAAATTCCAAACTTTTCAATTTTATTTTCTTTGACAGTATATCTTTTTAGTGGATGGTCCTGTCATTCTTTGGCTTCTGATCTTCACTAGAGCATGTGATGGGACAGAGCAGGAAATAGTCTGGAGGAGCAGGAGTGAGCGGAGGTTGAGGGAAATAGGTCAACAGCATTTGATGCCAGGGCACTAGAGCATTGAATAGAGGGCAGATGCCATATTGGAAAACTGTAGCTTTATTGGAATGATTGTTTTATGGAGTAACTCGTGCACCTGGGTCCCTGTGATCACACCTGACAGACCAAAGTGAGAATTCAATTTGTTTTAAAGTAATGGTACTAAAGGTAGAAAAAATCAATGGGAACATATTGATGCTTAAATAAAGTGGTGTTGGTTAGTCAGTCTTACAAGAATTGCAGTAGAACTAGAGTTATGGATCAGATTGTAGATGCTCAAGAATATCTGGCTACAGCATGTTGCTAGGGAACATTGGGGCTATTGCTCATAAACTACTTAAAGCTAAATGGTAATGTTCTTGATTGTAAAGGCATAGAAAGCTAAGTTAATGAAATAGCATTTTCAGTTTTAAGGAAACACTGGGATATTACAGGTTTACCAATCAACCAGAGGAATGTTAGTTTAAACCTCTGTGGGAGAATTCTGGAAATGGGATTATTTGGATATATTTTGTAACTATTTAATTCTACTTTTGATACACGATGATTTTAGATTTTATCAGCCTTCATTGCCGTGACCGCATGCCACTGGCATTAGCTCTATTTCCAAGTATCCATGCTCCGATCGCCTGCCCGTGAAATTCCATTATCCAGGTGCATTAATCCAATTTGGACAAACTCCCGTAGTATTCTCCATATTTCATCCTGAGTGAGACATTTACACACACAACCCATAACGCAATCCTTCAGTCTCTCTTACATACCACCAACTGCTTTTATAAATGTCAAGAGCTTTAGACTTCCACTCCAAATTAATACCAGAAATAATTAATATGAAATTCTGCAGGGTGTTAGAATCCCCTAAAGATGGAACCAACCTTTGAAGTGTGGGGACTGGAAGCTCTCTTGAGGTACAGGGTCTGACCTAGTTTGTGGTTTATATGCCACACTATACCGTTTGTAAGGGGTATTCAGAACATCTGCAAACATCTGTAGCTTGTAGCGTACTTGCTAGCAGGATCTAGAGCTAATCATTGCACACACTTTGCCTGGCAGATAAATATTAATGAGGATCACTACGAAACTGTAGTGTGCCCACGGGAACACGCAAGCCAGTTTAAGTTAAAAAAACCTTGTTCACTACAGTGTGCCACTAACCTACTGATCTACTTTGTCATTTCCACAGCCCCATAGTTTCACACAAAAAATGTTCCAATTGGTTTTGTTTTACGGGGGGGTTTAGGCTCATTTGTACTCTCAGCCGCAAAGGAACAAAGAAGATGCAACTGTATGTGGGGTAAAATGTCACAAGTGCAACAGCCTTCAATTTGCATATCATAAATAATCATAATAGAGCTTTAAAAGGGTTACTCGTTTTTGAGCTCATGAGTGTAACTTGCTGATACAAGTGCTAATAGTTAGAAATGGTCTTTTTGGAACAACATAATGACAATAATCTGTTGTTTTTTTTTTAAATATATACTGTGTACGTAGTAAACAAACATTGGAATAAAAAAATTACCAAAAGGTAATTGGTCCCACTCATTTCATTACTCTTCGGATTATTAGTAAAATTCTGCCACTATTACCTTATTAAGATCTATAATTATAGTAAAAGGTGCACTCTGGTGGGGACTTCAACACTTGTCTCCTTGGAGACATCATCGCTTTGTCTAGAATGTTCCACAGTATTGTATTCAATGCATCTATGATCATGGAGATGAAGATGAAGACCAAGTTATAGGTTATACCTATGCAGACCCCGCTCATAACAAAAATGTTTTTCAATAGTATATTTTTTTCAAAATAAACAACTAATTGAAAAAAAAGCAAAAAATGCCATACTGTGGAACACTTCAGGCAAAATGATCATGGTCACATTTTTATATAGCGCTTTTCCTCCTTCAAGGCACTCAAAAGAACTTTACATCAAGGAACCACACCCATTCACACACACATTCATACACCAGTGTACACAGACACTGAGGTCGAGGTGGTTAAGTGTCTTGCCCAAGGACACAACAACAGTATTAATCTGTTAGAGCTGGAGTCATACCGCCAACCTGTGGATCAGTGGATCTGACCGCTCTACCAATGACGTTTATGTCGAGAACGGGATTTGAACCTTCGGATCAGTAGACAAACGCTCTACCAACTGAGATACTGTTGCTCATCTCCAAGGAGACAAACAAAAGTTACATAATGTTTCTTTAATTGTAAAATCAATGAAACTCATACACCTCACCTCAATTCCCCAACTTCCGATCAATTCTATAATTCCATAAAAACCTAAATTCTCCAAAACAGTATTTCCCAGTCTAAAACATAAGGCCCATATTAGCCCAATTGCATGAGCATCCCTAATGCCCCACACGTCTGCACACAGCCCATGCTTGTATCCTCCGTGAAACACACAACCACGTTATGAATGCTGGCCTTTATTTTGACTGACTCACTACTCCCTGGTGAGTCCCGTTATCTGGTTCTCACAAAGACGGCAGATTGTGTCGGGATATTTTGGGAACAATCCGAAGGGGTCTCTGCACATCCTGTTTTGGAATTCAACTTTTCTTTCCCATCAAGCTAGCATCTCCCTGTCTGCCATTCCCAGTATTAGCATAGAAGAATGAAAAACATGTCTGGTATTGGAGTAAATGGTAAATGGTCAAATTTTTATATAGCACTTTTCCACCATGAAGGTGCTCGAAGAGCTTTACAACAAGGAACCAGTCACCCATTCACACATTCATACACCAGTGCACGAAGACACTAGCAGTGAGGGTGGGTTAAGGGTCTTGCCCAAAGACACAACAACACAGCTCCCCCTATGATGTTTATGTACCAAATAGAACTACCAACCTTCTACCAGCTGATACACACAAATATTGGTGTGTGTAGCCTGGAACAGAAAGTGTATATAACTATATCTATCTATATCTATCCATCTATCCATCTATCCATCTATCTATCTATCTATCTATCTATCTATCTATCTATCTATCTATCTATCTATCTATCTATCTATCAAACAGTATCCACATTGGTCTGGGTTCCAAAAGTGGATGGTTAAAATAGGCTAAACGTACTAATTTGTTTCTAACCAGACTTGTATATTGTTTAAATAAATTGACAGTTCTTATGAGTAGGGTTGTCAAAAGTATTGAAAATCAGATACTAATCGATACAAAAACAAATAGGCTATCAAAACTAGACACTCATTGAGCAGGTGACTATAGTAGTCACCTAGTCATATTCACAGGACAGAAAAGAACCTTTCCTGAATATCCTTAGGATGATCTTGAGCTGGATCAGAACTAGTTTAAGATGACATAGACTATACACCCATGGACCATTGTGTTACCCACCTGAACCACTGAGGGATTATCGAGTCTATTCCTTAATATCAAAATCGAGTTTGAAATTTTAGTATCAGAACAACACAAGTTATGAGTTACGGTGATGAGTCGCTGCATGTTGGACGCAATTGCATTTAAATAAATACTTAATTGGTTGGCAGCTCTTGATCATTTTGACTTTGCTATATTTGTTGGCTAACGCTAATTTTGCTGTTGAGTCTGATTAGCTTAGGTTCCAGTCTTTTCAATAGTATAGTTACATAGTATATTATATAGTTCACTATATAAACAATACAATTTCCAATAGCATCCCCTTCTCTCCATTATGACCAATTCAATATGCTAGTAACAGTCAACGGATATCTTCTCCCATGCTGATTCACTTTGAACTACTCAACATCTTCGGGGTGTGTTTTGGACATGGAACAGAAGAACCATCTCCGACAGTGATGAAAGCAAAGGGGAGTCTCCTGTGTTCCCCCGTTTACTACTCTGAAAACATTCCACAAACCGCCTTGGGGAGAGTACCGAGGTCCGCTTTCAAACCATAACAGGGGCGGGGTATCTGGATAAGCTTTAGAAGTGTGCGTCCATGGAATTCCCATTCTTTTATTTGTCTGAGTAATTGGACAAACTTGCCGCAGCTAGCTCACCTGGAGGCAAGAAGAGAGCCCTGAGAATCAATACTTTAGTCACACCATATGGTTAGATAAAAGGGGTTGAAGTTGACAACATCTGTAGAACAATGGAAAGTCTTTGTAAATGAACAGTGACGCTAATGTCTGAACAATTAGATAGAAGCTAATAAGAAAACACAAGTTGACCTAAACCAGCGCCCTCAGTCCACGGCTGACCTTCATCGTGATTGGACAGGCTTAAAGGTAAAATAAATTAGCATTGGTGGACACGTACCTCCAGGCAAGTCTGAAGCACAAAGCAGTCTTCACTTCTAGGATTTAGGATTATAAATTATCCTGAAAATGTAAAGCGTGTCCCAGATTAAACTTTTATGTTGTCTTTGTATCGATACTAGGGGAGGGAAATGAAACAAAAAGGACAAAAATGCACCTGTTCTAAATAGTCTTGATATGTAAGAACTAGTATAGGACCCTAAACAGATACTGAAGAAACTACTATTCTTTTGTGTTGAAAATTATTGCTTGAACTTTTTAAAAAATGATTATCATTGTGGTATTGAAATCGGTATCAAGCCTTTTGCTTGGTGTCAAAACGGAATTTGAAAATTTAGTATTGTGAACACATCTGCAACATAATTTTACATAGTCAGCTCTTATGTCTAAAAGTGCATTAATTTGTTGCAATGGTGTAATACAAAAAAAAATCTCAGTTTCAAGCCAAGTTTGTTGAAGATGCCCATGGCACAGAACTGCAGCCATGACTTTGCCAGTATGCCCCGAGGTATACCATAAGAAGTATCAACTGACCCGTGGGGTTACTGGGGAGTGAATAGACTAATGTAATTGTATCCAGCCCATTATACCCCTGATCTGATATTGTTATGACTCAAGGGTTATGTATGAACAAATACCAATTGATTAAACCAACAATACCAAGGCAATATCCATTAGCACATTATTTGTTTTTCTATCTTGTTTTCCTCTGGGGATTTTTTTTTTCCAGTTTACCATCTCCCTCAACCCCTGAAACCATAGCCCCTCCCCTGTCTCCGATTAGCATTCCTCCGCTAACACCCGCAACACCCATAGTTCCAAATTACTGCCTCTCCATTGTGTCCATAGGTCCCTATACTACTCAAATGGATGTGTTGTTTCTACCTTTGTCGACTCTGTCCATGTGAACTTTCTACCCCCCTAATCTCCCCTCTCTCTGCACCCCGAAGAACAACAACAGTAAGTTTCCTTGGAGACCCAGTCAGGCTCTATAAGACGCTGGTGTAGTCGTCTCTAGCCAACGCGCACTTAAAGCCATTTTCCGCGGCCTTTTGTTTGTTTACTGTTTGGTAATTTCACAGTAAGAAAACGCACTGAGCAGCTTAGCGGGATATTAGGATAACAAAGATGGGGGATAATCCTAATTCAGCCCAGGGTGATCTTCACCAAAACATCCCTGAAAAAGCTGTCTTCCACTTACATGTCAACAGCAGCTGCCGGACTTAAAGTATTAGACCTTTAAAACTGTTGTTGGTTTAAGCTACTGATGGCTTTCTTTCACTTCGCAAATGTCGTGATAACTCTAAGAATGGACATAATTAGATGGAACTGTCATAACAAGACAGAAAGTCATAGCCCTAGGATGGAATATTTTGAATAGGAGTCGACAAAGAGGCTTTCAAGGGCTGTATTATACTAAAACAACTGTTTTGAGAGTCTGATTATGTTAACACATACCTGGAGTTGTGTTTTGTTCCATCTGAGCATGTTTTAGCAATCCACGGTATATTTAGGCTGCCTCCATTTTAGTTATACCTCCATCCCCCAAGTACATATCCCTGTATGAGACTTGTACTGATCATTTCATTGCTCAAAGTGCCTCCACATAGCACCACCAATTCTAGTGGCTCATAGTTTTTGTCTGAAATCAAATGGCTTCACTCCTAACTAGTGGGCTAAAGGAAACAATGAAATGTGATCTAAAAAGATTTATATATCTACAGTTACATCATCTCAGTTCAAGCTTCAGTGGTTTAGCAAAGATGTTTAAACTTTAGTTTGCAGCTTGATTATAGTTTGTCCTTACAAAGAATATCACTTATTTTGAGTGATTTAAGTATATGTTTTTAGTTAAATGTTTGTTAAATTTTCCTAATATTTAAAAAAAATATATCAACATAATACAGTGCTGATACATCCAAGTTTTTTTTGTTTTGTTTTTTTTTTACCTAGAATTGTTTTCCCAATCCACACATGTCTACTTGTGGCTAAATAGCATAGTAGCTAGTATCACTTCATAATGTTTACATATGACATTTATCTCTTTCTATATTTATCATATGTCCATAGAGCTACGCAGTTTCTTTTCGTGGTCTTGCAAGAGCAGCTCACTTATTTCAGCCCATCTGTAATGGCATCATCCGCCATAACAAATGTAATTCTGACACTACGACAGGAATCAATTTGGCCCCCCATCTTCCCACTGGTCCGCATTTAACGAGACAGCTTTTCTTCAAACATGCCATCGCTGCTGCCCCAGCACAATGACATCTCTGGTTTTAGATATTACAGGAGACAGACGACACGAGACACTATCCATTCATCTGCGTTACACGACTGACACCCTATTTGTTATATAAAAGCCAATTTGCCAAACCTCTCCCACAGAATGACTTGCTGAACGGTGTGATTTTTAAACTAGAAAGACGCATTTGGCCCGTGGTGATATGCTTCCCCCCGTCACGCTTGCAAAAATCCTCGAGGATACAAAATCTCCAAGTTTGCAAATTCCTTCAACTGGATCTAAGCTTGTAGCAATAAATAAACATCCCCACACTGCAAGTCTCTGTACTGTCAGCTTCTTATAGACGTACAATGCTATCCTAATATTGCTAGAAAAAATAGCTGTCCTTCCCTGCGGGCTGGAGTTGCGTAACAAGTAGATAATGCCAAAATGAAATGAGTTATCCAAGCTGACATGTTGAAACAAGATGGACATTCATAAGTGAAAGCAGGGGGTGCCTGGGAGAACGGGACACGGTGATGTTGTAACCTATTAGACCGCAGCCTTTGGGGTTGAAACTGTTCTTTGTTCAGATGCCAGCGCACTCTGATGTTTTTTTTTTTCAGTTAAAGACATGCTTTTGTCGTCAGGTACAGTGGCTTGCCTCCAGCCCACGAGCATTGAAAGGTTGTGAAAAGCACTCCAGTTGATGTGGGCTGTGCTGGATTTCCCAACTGTTTATACTGAGTGGGATAGTGCACACAGACTTGGGATGGCTGAGACATGCTTTGGTACAGATCGTCTGTGAAGTAAATCCGTCACGATAACACATTTTGAAGTGCGATATTTTGCTGAAGAAAATATAGATGATAAATGATAATACTGAAACTAATTTATTAATCCTAAAGTCTGATGAACACAGGTAAAGACTTTTCTAAACATACAATATTTTTCAAAAGCATGAGCTGCAATAAATAATGCAATGGGTCTATATATATGAGTCATAGAATTTATTATTTGACCTTTGCAGCTAAAATCCTACGAGTAATATGTGTGTCTTTGGTATTAGTATGGTAGGACATTCAAGGTCTAAAATAGGCTTAAACCAGGCCTAAGAGAAATGCTCAAAGGAGGACCAAAACATGGACCGAATTAAACAAATATCAGAACTGTAAAAAACCTCATAGCTAAGGAGTACTACGTGCACCAGTAATCCATGCACTATAGTTTGAAAACCACTGACCTCAAATGTATCTAAAACATCTAGCTTTCTATTAAGGATCTTCAGTGTTGACTTTGGCTCCTGTTAAAACGTCTTCTCATGTCTACTCATCATTCATTGGTACATTCTGCAGGAATTGACAGTGGTGGTTGCCAGAATTTTATTCATTGACTCTGAGATCTTGTTTGGGAACTGAATGATCAACAGCCTCAAGCAGTTTTAAGACACTGTTTTCTTTTCTTTTTCATGGGCACCCTGTTTAAAATACAATACAAACAGAAAAACAAACAAAACAAACAAGTATACAAGTCCATATAGAAAATTAAAAATGGGTGCAGGTGTGTGTATATCTGTGTGTATATTGGTTCTCATCCAGGTTTGAGCCTAATTTAGTCTTGAAGTAGACATTGTTTGGTCCTGTCCTAGTCCTGGTTTAGTTCTGGTCTAGTCCAAGTTTAGTCCTAATCCTGAAGTGGTGCAGGTGCAAAGGGTGAACGCAGATGTTTTCACAGTGCACTTATTTGGACAAACCCATTAACAAAGAATGTCTGCATTTGTATGTATCTGATTTTTCATGTTTGACATATTAAACAGTTAACTGCAATTCAACACAAATCAACATCAATAAAAGGCCGAGCCTGTGTAAGTCCGGAAACAGCTGTTTGTCTGTGCTTTGAAAATCTTCCAACATTCTTTTCTAGTGAGATTGGAAGAAGCTTGTCTGAGCTAAATGTTATGTTTTCAGTGAGCATTTTCAATTTGAAGGGCTATAAGTACCAATCTTCAAACCTGCACTAAAGGTTAATCTTCCAGCTAGGTACTCCTGAATAAACACTTTGATAAAGGGTCCCAGATTTAAGAATAGCTAAATAATTTAAAGTAGACTTATGTTAAATTGACTTTTGAGAGCTATTAAACCTGTCATAACTGTTTCCCTTCTCTTTTGCCCTCTTGAAGTTGTATTTAGCGTAATTCATACATGTTTGAGTAATCTTTATACTCCTGTATTCAAGACGTCATTGCTCCAATCTAGTCCTGTTTTCGCCACCACCGGTACATACTCACTGCTCTGTATTTAATTTGCTCTCCAATTTTATTTTCTTAATTGGTGATACACGATGGCATTTTGGTACAAATGGAAAAAAATCTGCTACTCGCCAGCGTGATCTGCAGCTATGGAGGTACGGACAGCTGCCCAATATGTCTAAACTAAATAATACATTTAGTATTATACCTACCCAGTGACATCTAAACCTATCTTAATTATTAAATCTTCAAATACAGCTATTTTGATAAAGATTTGTGCTGAATTTTGTTCAACAAAATTTTGCTCAATTGAATCGATTGGGTTTTTTTTGGGGTGATTTTATATTTGTATATTTTTGTGTTAAAAATAAAACCCTCAGCCTTTTCTGCAGGTCTCTAACAATGATAAAAAAAATACTTTTACTTTTCAGTCCACTTCAAAAATCTAGTGGAATAGAAAGCACAGATACTTTTACTTAAGCACAGTAATTTACTACATTTACTTCGTTAGGCTCCACTATTTATTTCAACAGATATTTTCAGCCATTTGCTTGTACAGTGGTGAAATACTGCGGTTGTGTGAATGTAAATGAGCCCACATTATCCCCTCTCCTCACTCAGCCCGGGCACAGCTGGCTCACAGACTAGAGAGTGTAATCAAGGGAGAGTGAGACATCCCACTGAAATCCTACGAACAGCCACAATCAAGCCGCACAATTACTTCTACACAGAGGAGCTGATGTTTCTCCCAATCAGGTGCAATTAGAACGCATCAGTGCTTGGTTACAATGCCAAGAGTTTAATCAGAAATCTAGCTACTGTGGGCCTTAGGCAGGCTATCCTGGACTGTGGGTAGTTTGAGATAGAGTGGATATACACAGACAATCATCCAATCATAATTTCATATGCAAAAGGTAATGCTTAAAGAGCTCATATTATGCTATTTTATGATCCACTATATTGTTGCTTCCTCATCAAAAACCTACCTGGAGTTGTGTTTTGTTTTATTCACACATGTTTAACACACAAACCTGCATATTTAGGCTGAGTTCTTGTAACAAACTGAAAACACTCTGTTCCACTTTGTGATGTCATGTGATAATACATAAAGTGCTTTACTGTATTTTTAAACTCCATACACCTTCACTAGAATCATTTGGATTATTTCAGACCTGGAATTGCTAATCTCCAATGAACAAAAGGTAAAAGTTACCTCTTAACCTAACGCTTCATGACATCTTAAAGCTCACAAGAGTCAATTTTGCATAATGTAGGAGGTGTAGGAGGCAAACGTGAACAAAGTAACATTTCTGGTGGAGCGTATGCCACCGTCTTGTCTCCATGGAGATGTTATCACTTTGCTTTAAATGTTCCACACTTATTTATTTCCACGTTCTAAGTTCCAGGTCAGGTCTACAGGGAGGCGAATGCATGTTTTCAAGGTTTCAATTTTAAGCACTAAAAACACAAAAAAAAGCTATTGAAAGATAGAAGTTTAATGCCCCACTGTAAAACATTCCAGGCAAAGCGAAAGCATCTCCTTGAAGGCAAACAGTTACTGCACACTGCATCTCGCCTGTCCCCAAAAGAAAAGTTACATAGTGTATCTTTAAGTCAATTTGATCTCAACCTATATTTTTCCACATAATGCAAGGTGTAACTGTAGGAGTACATGACACGGACGAGATTGGCCCTAGAATTACTACTGAAGTGTAAGTAGTAGTAGAAGTTGTAGCAGAAGTAGTTAGTTAGTGAGTATTCAGAAGTATTCAGAAGTATACAGTTTTCACATTACTACTAGAAATCTTCTACTCTAATTAGTGCACTACAGCTTTATTCGTAGTAATAGCAATTGGTAGTGGTACTAAAATGTATTGAAAAATAAGCTTAATCATTAATTACTAGTACTTTTACTTCTATTGTAACCAAGACCAGCAGTATTTGTAGTAATAGTAATGGCAGTGATACTAAAATGTAGGCTTATTGAAGAGTAGAGTCATGTTTACAAATTTCTAGTACATTTATTCTAGTACATTTAATTGTAACACTGAAAACTAATCCCACTCCTGCCTTTTTATAATTGTTATGCGAGGTGACGAAGAGGTGATTTAGTTATTTTTATGCTGATGTATTATGGGAATACGAGCTTATTAAAATGAAAGCCAGCTGTCGTACGGTATAAGCCCCCCTGAGAAATTTATGGTGACTTACTGTAACTCACGTGCACGGCTAATCAAAGCGAGAGAAAAACTACAAAGATGCATGCTTATCAAAGAAAATACATTTCATAGAATAGAGACATGTGTAAGTTTGAATAAAGCTGATTCATATAAAGATGTTACAAAGAGTTAGTTTATCCCATGCATTGCTAATCAAAGAGAAACTGAACATACTTTAGCCATATTCTCCAATGAAAGTAACGTGATTCCCACTTAAATGGAAGTGCTACCACAGTATTCAGAGTACTAGTAGAAGTATACATTATTCAGAGTACTAATACAATTTACAGCAAAACTGAACAGGGTGGAATGAGGTCAGTCACATGCTCTTCAAATCATATTTTTGAAACCTATACATTTCTGATGAAGGATATGCCAAAAATGTGAAATACATGATGGAATAAACAGAGATTTACTTTAAAACTCACATGTATGGCTAATCAGATATGGAGGAAGGCATGCTAAAAAGTGTGCTGACTGCTACTACAGAAATCAAAGAGGAAAATGACTAACCGACCTTCAGATCAGTGAACAAACACTTTACAAACTGAGCTGCTGTCACCCCCAAAAGTGATCAAAAGTGATACAAATTGTAAACTAGACGTTGATAGCCGCATAATTTTGTCAAACCTATAACTTAACAGAAGTCTGACTCATCTGTTCTACATTTACAGTAATCTTATGTAATTCATGTGCATCGGTTAAATCAGTACAAAGACACTCTCTCAACAACATTGCATCGTATTTTGTGAAACCTGTAAGTCAAGGGAAGGCTGATTCGCGTCATGCCAAACAATGTAAGGACATAAAAGAAAGCAGGCAGTGAATGGCAAGGGGGAACCACACAATAGGTGCCAATTACAGTATAGCTGCAGCTGCATGCGTGCTTTGTGACTTAAACAACAGTGAGCTATGGGGACAGAGAGGTGAACTGAAGCGGCAGGTTACAGCGTGTTGTCACTTTAAGATGAACTTAAGATGTACAAAACACATTCCAGGTGAGCAGGCCATAATAGTAGTAAATGTTAAATACCCAACCACCCAGCTATTATCAAGTGTTTATGATGAAAACAAGGACATAAATAATAATTATGTTTAAATGTACAACCTGGCAACCTGTGATGTCTAACTACAGAGTTTGAGATAGTGTTGTCAGTTAACCTAATGTTAAACCATTGGAGATTTTAAGATGCTATATAAAACGTCTCTATGGACAATTTGTATGCTTGCTCCAAGCATGGTGAATTTCCATTGTGACAGTGTTTGTTTTTTGTTTATCCTCAGTTCTTTTGTAGAGACACCAGTTTTAATTTTATGCACTGAATGTAAATATATTTCAAAAGCAAAAGTCTGTAATGGAGCCAATGGGTAAATATGACAGACAGACAGACAGATAAAATAAATTTAATTGAATACCATATTATTAAACACAGCTAATTTAACATGTGTATCCACTTCAAATGGAATGTTGTTGGGACAAAGTACATCACAGCATCACTGTTACCAAGCAACCCCACCGCAGGGAGGGGCAAGACGACCCCCAGCTGCTTTTAGATACATTACATCATGTTTACAAGTGACCTCATGGGCAGAGCATCATCAATAAAGCTGTTTGAAATGAACAAGTGGGATCAAAAAATAACACCCCAAGTACTAGCCTTACCTAATTAGCCAGGCCTTTTTCCTCATTTAAAACCGATTCTGGACTGGAGCAAATGGCTATGACAAACTAAATAGAATTTCATAATTTAATCCAATGAAAACTTTATCTCATCCTACTCTTAAATAAACATTTTTTAAAGTTATTACCAAAATAAGACTACATCTTTTACTAGACTTTACCCACTAGATATATAAATATTCTACCTCATAAATAAACTCCATTTGGGCTAGCCACACCAAAGCTTGCCCGGTGTCACCAGGCTGGCTCTAACAATGACAAGCGGGGACTCCTAAGACGGCTCTCCCACTGTTGCACTTCCTGGTAACCTTGAGAACACGAGTGGATGGGAATGGAATGCGCTCTTTGGCACAGGGCGCATGACTTGACAGCCCCGTAGCGCACAGCAAAGTAGCCTCCAGTACTATCCCGAGATTAAAAGCTTTGCAACTCACTCCCAGCTAACTAATACAGTAACCTGGATTAGCCTAATTTCCCCTTGAATATATTGGCTTCGCTTACTTACCCTCTCTCCGCTGTTCCTCCGGAGAGTTCCCACCGGCAGTTTGAGCATGAGCCGGCGCGTCCTCCCGGGAGTCACCGCTCCTTGGACCACCATCGTGCGCTCCACGGTATGAGTAGTTGGCGTTGTCGGTGGCGTGTCCGTGGGAGTGCGAGCATCGGTCCGACAGTGCGTAAAAGGGGGGTGAGGAGACGGAGAAGGAGGAGGGCGCAAGGTGGGGGTCCTGACCGTCCCGTCCAGCCTGGCGATCACGGGCTTCCACGCGACCCGAGGAAAAAGTGAAAGCAAAACTCAAAAAAACAAAATATCGTGGGAGGAAAAGTACGTCGTTATAGTCCACGGTCCGATTATGTGCTGTGCGTGTGGGCGCTGCTGGAGAGGGTTCCCATGCTGCACCGCTTCGCACTCCAATCCACTCTTGCACTCTCCCTCTCTGGCTGGGCGCGCGCTGGAGTGGGAGCGTGCTTTGTCTGTCCTCGCGCTACACTCACACGCCCCCTCCTCGTCTCCTCTATCCTCGTCTCCTCGTTTCCTCGTCTCCTCCTCCTCCTCCTCCGTGCGTCTTCGCTTGCCTCAGTCAGTTCGCGGGGGCTTAACCAGGTCACTGCATTTTAATGTGACGTTACGCTGTTATTTTCTCCCCATAAAAAACAGGAGGCGCATCAGCTGGAGGCGCAGTTGTCATTACCTCACTCAGTATTGCAGGAGGAGGAGGAGAAGGCATTAGCTCATTGTTTTAGATGCATTTTTGGGTAAGAACCAGACAAAAGCAATTTACTGTGACTATGGAAGTGCCATAATAGTATCTCCATTAAAATGTAAAGATAGACTTTAAAGCCAAAATGATCTGCTATTATGACATTTTCAGCATATTAAGACATAGACAAGAGCCAAAATAAAATGCAGTTACAGTATAGGCCTAAGTAATTTGCAGTGGTGGAAAGAGTATAGTAAATTTGCACTCAAGTAAAATGCTAAAAATGTACTCAGCTACAATTAGGGTCTGCTTTCAAACTTGTACTTAACTTAAAGTAAAAAGTACACATGAAATTTAGGTGTTTCGGGCATGTCCCACTGGGAGGAGGCGCCAGCGAAGATCCAGGACACACTGGAGGGACGATGTCTCTCGGCTGGCCTGGGAACACCTTGGGGTCCCACCAGAGGAGCGGGAGGATGTGTCTGGGGTGAGGGAAGTCTGGAAATACTTGCTGAGACTGCTGCCCCTGCGACCCGGCCCCGGATAAGTGGAAGAAAATGTATGGAAATGGGTGGATGAAATTCTAGATGAGTATTTTATATAGATTAACCAGTTTAAGGATGAATTTAGTCATTTCAAACCACAATCTGCATATTCCCTGAGCTCTGACCAATCAGAGCATGTGAGGCAGTGCTGTTATATGTATTTGTCAGTTTAGAAAGGAGCAGAGATGCTATGAGACAGCCATAGTTTGGGACTTGTAGCTAATTACAATTACAACGCTAGAATTATACACAATTACAAGTACAGGTTTAAAAATCTAGTCAAAAAAGTACAATGACTCAAAATTTTTACTCAGTTACACTAATGGAAGTATTTGTAATTAGTTACTTTGCACCCATGGTTATTTGTGATGTAGTCATAGCCACTTTTGTACATAATAGTTTTGTAGCCTTATATCTTACCAGGTCTTTACTCTGGCACAGTATTGTATTAAGTCTATTATGTCTTTCATTTGTTATTTTTCTCGAATTTGATTGCATATTTCTATTCACCTGGTATTCTTGAAGTTTCAGTTGCAGCACTAGAATTTCCACCCTGTGAAATAAATGTTCCTTAGTGAAGACAAAAAGTTTGTCAGCCCTAAAGTTAACAACGGCGTGATAATCTTTCAAATTGGTTCAGATGTTCACCTTATTCCAGAAGTTGCCGTGGGCGCCGCCATCATCATTCGGCTTTTATTATTTTGCAGGGGACAGCTGATATTGACAGCAAATAAGTTTTATAGGGATTTCAGAGCTGTTTTAAAGCCTCCCAGAGTGTCTGTGCAGTGATGGTTACATGAACATTGAACATTTTACATAAATCAACCAACTTTATATCATATTTTAGCAGCAAAATTTTTCTCAGATTCTCCATCGAAATGAATCCCTCTTAACCATAAGTGCCACCACAAAGAAAGCAGGATTTAGTGGCATTTAGCGGCAAAAGTGGGCAGGGTGGAATAAGGTCAACACTAATTAATAACTAACTAAATAATAATTTAGCAGTTACACAATATTTTTTCCCAACACATTGGTTTGAATATATATTGTCTTTTGAAAGTGGCTCTAGGCATTGAAATGAACAAAATGTTTACAATGCCTGGCTGTAATTAGCATACGCGTATCACATGACCCGTTCCTAATTGAATGAACACTGTATGCACCCCCCACCCCCCTCCCACCACTACAAGCCCTGTCCCCTGCCTCACGTGGTGCTTTTCAAAAGGAATACGGGATGTTTTGCCATCTGCTGGAGAGATTATCTTTGAAATCTCACTTCTAGCTTTCCCTCTCTCTCTCTCTTCCACCATGCTACATGCGCTCTGTCTGGGCCGGGACACACATGGGGGTAAGGGAGGGGTAGGGTGGAGGGGGGTGTTACACAGGCGCATGGGTCCTGTTACCATGGCACCGCGACAACAGCTTTATTCTACAGTCAGGGCTGTCTCTTTGTGTGCAGTTTCTAGTATTGTACTGAAGGCCACATAGGAAGTCTGTGAAAGATGCTTAACGTTTAGGATTACTCAAGAGCTAAGGAGAAAAGATTATTTACATTATAATTTTCCACTGAACAAAGTAAAATAAGACATACAATAAGATATTACATTGGCTGGAGAAATACAGTCCACTGTAACAACTTGCCAGCCATTGCTAGCATCTTTCATCATAACAAGCGTAGTATTTTGTACATCTCAAAGCATTTTTTATGACACCCTAGTGCGGTTTATATTTCAGTAAATTAAATATTTTCCTTAGTCACATAGTCCATAATCCATTGCTATTTTGTCCTTGTACATTTTTATAAACTTAAACACTAGTGCAACATCGTCAACGAAATAATGATTTAACGACTTCCATAGCTCGACTTCACATACAGGGACATATTTCTGTTTTACTGTTGTCCCTGAGAATACAGATCAGAATATGAAATAAAGTAAATCAAAAATGGTACGGCCAAAATTGTGAACTGAACCACAAAATCTCATCTGGTCTCATTGTTGTGGACCCAATTTTGTGTCTTGTCTCATGGAAACTGTGATTCGTCCTACCCCTAGCAATGAGCTTTTCCAAACACCATAAGTTTAAGTATTTTTAGGACACCTTCAGGTATTCAACTCAACTAACCTCCTCTCTGCAGTTTTCTCCCAAAGACACAGCGTTATCTTCTGAGCATAAACCATGTCAGACATCCTCAGTCCTCCCTTTGGCTGCAGTATTGAGCTGAGTCAGATTTCCAGACCTCACCGATGGTCTTTACATGTCCATTAAAGCTATTGGAGTCTTGAGTTATACCGCGGCCACTGACTAGCTGTCATATTCACGTCATCACTCACCATTCACGTCAATACTGCGCGCTCAGCTGATTAAGTAAAGTGGATCGCATGGGGGCACACGCAGGGGACTTTATAACATCTGTGTTCATAACGTAGCAACTGTTAGCCTTTCGCGCTAAGGTGCTTTGACAGGGGATCACATTAAAAGGACACCTCATCTGATTCATTATTCCTATGGGGAACTTGGAATGCGCAGAACATGGCATTGAGGCATGGGAAATGATATTGGGTTTATTGTCAGCATGTGTGTAAATATATAAAAAACAATTCAGATTTTTGGTCACAAAGCACCAAAAAGACCACCAAATAATTATGACATATTGGTTAGCACTTTTATCTTGAAGGGCCCGGGAATGACTTCTGTATCATGTGAGGCCTACAGTGTTTGCATATTCTTCTTATGTTTTGAGGGGAATTTTCTTACATAGACAATTCTTTACTCAAGGAACTTCGGCTGGTTCCTCAGCAGTTTACAGTGCCATGAAGTAGCCATATTGACCAATTATATCCTCTCATCATACCGTTTGGTAGTTTCACTGTTTCCGAATGTCTTGTCCAATACTTGCGTCTCTGGCATGCCCTCAGTGCTAGACCAGGTTTGTTTCAGCAGTTTCCTCATCAACCTCATATATGCACAACTAGCTTAATTAGGCCTGACACAATAATTAGCATATCAACATAGTTCAACACATGAGAGATGGAACAATCATTTTTAGGTGTCAATATTTACATTTTCTTTGCAATATTGGGAATGTTTTGGTTATTTTTCTGTACTATGATGAGGTTTGAGCTGTAGAAGGATGAATTACAAACTTCTATGACTTTTGTGGGTGGTTTTGCTTTATGGTTTGGTTTCAATATTATCCTTTATTGTCTACATTTGCTTCAGCAATATAGCAATATATTGCCCTTCAAAACTTGGTATCACGACAGGCCTAGGCTTAATCTCTCCTGACCAAGATTAGCGGTAAGCACTCTCGTCTCACAGCAAGAAGATTCTGGGTTTAACTTCGTGCTCTGCTGAGTTTGTATTTTTTGTTTCTGCGTGTTTCCTTCAGGTACTTTCTTTCTCCATCGCACAAAAACATGCATGAAAATCCAACATGCTACTCATGACCAAACCTCGCTCAAGGTCTAGAGACTGTGCTCACCCACTGCTCCTGATTGCACCACTGAAGGTCAAGTCAAAGTTCTCCCTATTTGGCTCACCAAAGCATACCTTTTACCTTATTTTAAAATGTCTTTGATTTATTACATTCGATTGTACATATTCCACATTTCAGTCCTCTCCAACCATTATCCTACATCCTGGCTCCAGTCTACAGCTGCTGCAGAGGTTCTCCCCATGAGCATGACTTATTCACGAGCAGCCCACATCGGTCAGAGTGGCTGTGGCCTACAAGAGGACTGTTTCACATCACTATTTATAAAGCTGCACAGAGCTGGAAGCACACTTAGACGTCTCACACATAAAACAGTGGAGAAATGAGAGCAAAAGATTTTCAACTATATACTGGTTTATAACTCTGTAGTAGTGCTAGGAAGACATGTTGGAATTGTGTTTTTCTAGATGCCTTGGGCTGGATGCAAAGTGACCTACTTCAGTCAACAAGAAGGAAAGAAAAGCTAATGGTTCTTATGCAAGAAAAATGATAAAATGCAAGATTTCAAAAAGTTCAAAGCACTTCAACTGGGGTAAGTGGTAGTACAAGAAGAATCTTTTTAATTATGTGCTGGGTTTACTGGTGTTCAGCACTTTAGTCAAGTGTGGTTGTTTTTAAATTTGCTACACAAATACATTTCCCTTGACTTGACTAATTAGTTGTGTTAGCAAAAGTAGTAGCAGTAGTAGTAGTAAAAGTAGTGGAGTAAGTATTAATAACAAAAATAGAGGGGTAAATGAGGGGCAAACGAAGAAGTAGATAGAGAAATTAAATCCAGTCATAACAGTCACACTCGTAGGGGTACACCGTAATAAAAATATGGGGTTGATGTAGTTATTGAGTATAGTTTAGCAGCAAAGTAAAGTTGTAAAAGAACTAGTGGAAATAGAATTAGTGTGATCAGGAGACAGATAGGTCGATATCAGTTGGTAGATATATTGTTCTGATACTGTCTCTTTTTTATCATATTGGTCTAAAATTGTAGCACAGGCTGCTATGCTGGACTGCTAAACTAATCTGATAAAAATACATGAAGCACTGTGCAAAGAAGGTACAGCACTATATGTGACTGTGAGTTGTTAAAATGATCCAAATTGGCTCCAAAATATTCACTTTTTAGCCACAGCAGTTGCAGTAATATATGCACAAGTATGCTGATTTTGAGTAATTATCCTCTTAAAACTGATGAAAGTGTCCAAAAACAAAATTAATAACTACTTGTATTATTCCAGATGCTAATTGGAAAGGCGCTAACATAACAACTGGCAACTGCCAGGATTACAATTAAACCATTACAGTCTGCATAGTAACCAATATCTCCCATCCATTTCACCCAGCTCACCAGGCCAGTGCAGTGTCCATGTGTGTGCCCAGGGCTGCTGACTCATCCCGGGCTGCCTTAGCTCCACTCCTTCCTCTGGCACACAAAGAGGGGGTTGGATGTTTGTGTTACCAGATTTTCCCATGCACAAAAGACTCCAACTATTGCAGTGCCCAGACAAAAGGAACAATTATAGGGCGAAACAATGTGGGTCTGATTGAATTATCCTGTTGTGTGGAGGAGTAAAAAAAAGACTAAAAAAAAGGGAAATAAAAAAAAGGATAGTTGTTCAAAAAAAAAGATAAAGAAATAAATAATACAAAAAATAAGAATGAAAAAAAAATGAATTAAATACATATTCAGAAAAAGGAAATAACACAAAAAGGCACACATTTCACAAGATTGGATATGACAAGATTTTGATTAAGTTAATAATGAATGAATAAATAATGAATGAATGTTGCCTATATTTCCTTTTTATGATTTTATATTATTACTATATCATAATTCATTGTTACACAAAATCTTGTCCCTCTGCTCACAACCCGTTATTCATAATTTATAACAATGCAATATAATTCAGATATGGACATTTTAAAAATGTGTAAATACAATTGTTGAGTAAAAAAGTATAAAAGTGAAAAATAACATGAGAGCATGTCCAAATCTTTCCTTTAGTCCAGAAAAATGTGGAAAGAAAAAAAATACATTAAATCTCTCATCATCACCGCCAGAACCATAATGACTTGTCCATGGGGATGCACACTTCAATTATCCGTGCCCCAGCTGAAATCTACAGTAAGTATGTGAAGAGTGGGGGATGGGGGTTTGTGGGGGTATGGAAGCCTGGGAAATCACTGGGAAATCACTGGGAAATCACTGGGCTGACTGGGCCGTTTAATTGGACTACTACTCTAGTCCAAGTGCACACAGACGGGGGAATAGTATTATTGGGCTGGGTATAGGCAACCAACTCCACTACACCAGCACTACCACGGGCTACTCTTTGTTTCTCAGGTAATGTTGTAGGTTATGTATATTGTGTTCTAGTCTAGCCTGTATCCTCCTTTGTCTCCACTGCATTAGCGGAACCACGAGCCACCTCAGCCTCTCGTTCTCGTCAAAGCCACCTGTGTTTAGACCAGAGGAGATATATACACAGTCGTACCAAAGTTCAGCAAATTAAAAACCACACCATATATGTCTTAATAAACTTGCTTAGGTATTTATGGGTGGTTGGAGAAGCCATTGCCACATTTGTATTTCTTCTGTACCAGGGTGGATGTTGGCATTAATGCTGCAAATCATTATGGAAATTTGGAAAAATTGACTTGGCATAAAAATATGACAATCAAAATTAGGCTGAATTTTTATTTTAATTTCTTGAACGATGTTACAACAGGGTAGAAGGTGTATAGCTACAGATCGACTGATATGGATTGTTTAATATGTCGATATTGATTGTTTAGAAACCAAAGTAACCAACTGCTGATGAGCTCTGCAGACATTTCTGACCAATATGTAGGGCAACTTAGTGTTTCCTCCCAAATTATATGATTTAAAATCAAGAGTATTGGGAGTAACTTCTCAAAACCTTCATGAGTACCTACTTTGAGGATTAGCTTTTTGTTGTTTTAGACTCCTCAGACTTACAGAGCTCAACAGTGACCTCCCACCCCCTGGTTCCAGAAGTAAATTTCTCCCTAGACCCGAAAAAATGTATATCAAAAGTGTAAAAGCTCAGGCCCAGCCAATTAAGCGGTAACTAATGACCACACCTATGCATTTATTTAAAGTATATTTGTGAAACTTTATAAACTGCTAAGTTATTAAAATATTTCACTGTATCTTGTGTTGTAAATGTTCCTTTAGCACTTAAAACAACTGTGTCTAGTTACCATGTAACTGGTTAGATTTAGCGATGCCTTTGAACTCTTAATATTAGATTTTTTTCAAAAAGTCTACTGGAAAAATGAATGGAAAGTTTCCTTCCGGAACAAGACTGACTTTGAAGTGGATGGGACTGTTTAGCTCCATATGGAACAGGCAAACTCCAAAAAAAACCCACTTAATCCGAGAATCAAATATGACTCAGTTCGCTATGAGACGTGAATCGTGACCACTTCATGCCAAAAAATCACATTAGCATGGTAAGATAACAACAGTTGGCAGTCTGGTATAAGGGAGACACACGAAATCCCAGAGGAGGTGAGGAGGAGGAGGAGGAGGAGAAGGAGGAAGAGTGTCAGGTTTAGAGCCATGCACACAGATATCATGTGTAGGACGGTCCATTCTCCAGAGGCACTGCTCCTGTCAGTGCAACAAGCTAATGAAGTCGTTCCATCTGTCTACAGGGCAAGAGCATGTGTCTAAGCTGCTGTCTTTTAAGGAGAACACTGTTGAAGTTATGGAAATGACAGCAACATGGAATCTAATGAGAGGTTATAGCAACAAATGACAAGTCCTTGTACAAATGTATTCACTAACTATAAAGTATTCATTGAGTGAGTTATATGCAACAGTGTTAAGTCAAGTTATGTTATATCTTATGTTAATCGTAGGTCTCTCCTGATGTTCTCCTGGTGTTGTCATTGTGCTATTGAGCAAACAAGATCTTAAATGTTTAATCAACCTGGTTGTGCGCTAAAGGCAAAAGGTGCAGAACGACAGCCACTTTTCTGTCAATCTGTCTTGAGGCATCTTATGGTTCAATTCAATTCAATAAATTATTGTAAAGGACAAAATCACAACAGTAGGTGCCTCATAGGGCTGAATGAGATCTTTCATTTAACCAACAGAAAGTTAGAAAATCATAAATTGAAACTGACATTGGTCAATAACAGACAAGCAGATTAAGCAGCATTCATGGAAAACAAGCAAATGGTTAAGTGCCACAGAACATCCCCTGTCTTTAGACCATAGCTTGTATAAAGAAGTGGACTAAGGGAGTTTGATGTCACCCATAGCGTTTGCATCCAGTCTCATTGAGGCTAATAGTTATAGGGGCAAATTTGGAGCTGAGTACGATATTTGGAATTCTGTTCAGGAGCATCATAGAAAACAAACAGCCAGAGTGGGCACTTATCAACACTGCAACGTTGCTAATCCTAGCGGGAATGATCTCAGGGAAAGAAGACAGGTGACTTGTCTGTTATTACTGTTCATATCTTGATTTATGGACATAGAGAAATAAAAATACCAGGATCACGTAGAGACCAAAATGACAAGGCTCACAGCAGCAGTTATACAGAGAGAGCTGACAATTTTTCAATGTACAATGAACTGGAGTCGATGGAGCCGGCAGCGCATCCATGATCACTTGCTATTCGAAATGCGATGTCTAGCAGGTTAGCTATGTCCATTTATATATACAGTCTGTGCCTTAGACCCTCCTTCTTGGCAAGAAAAAAAAAAAAAAGCAAACAAACAAACAAAAAAAAAAAGTGGGGAAAAAAGATAAAACTCAAGAAGAACCACAGTGAAGGAGAGAGCCACTCCCATGGACGAACAGGCTACAATGTGTCCAGGCTGACTTGTGTCCATTTGCAGATAAAGATAACAAATGATTCTTCATATGATTTAGTGCTGTCACGAGTGTTGTCACAATATTCAAATATGTAGCAAAGAAAAAAGTGAAATAACTCAACTAAACATTTTTTATACTGAAATCCTCAGTGTAGCTACCCTTTGCTTTGTTGACTGTGCTGCAGACCCTTGGCCTTCTCTCAATGATGATATGAAGTCTCCTGAAATGGTTTTTGAGTTATTTTGAGTTTTTGTTTGCTATATTCCATGTGCGTCCATTCACAGTTTGGATGCCTTCAGTGAGAATCTACAATTTAAATAAATAATCATGGAAATAAGTGTGTTCAAGATTGACTGGTGGTGTGTATCAAATGAGGTAACAAAGAAATTTGTCTTCTACATTTGCTCCACCCACTGACAGGTAATAAAATATAAGACTGCATTAACATATCGAATCCATTCAAAAGTATTGGCACCAATCCATCATAAATAACCTACGTACATTTGAATACCACATTGTTTATAATACTATGCATGAACTCCACATATTCTCTGCTTCCTGTTCATCTCACCCACATTATATAGTCATTAACTCCCAGATAGAGTTAAAATATGTCACTGCTATGACCAATCACAAGTCTATTATGGCAGATATGAATGCTAGCTAGCTCAATGCACAATGTGCAAAAAGAGGCATATCTTATGAAGGGAACTGTAAGGGAAATTATGATAAGTTTCTGGGTAGTGGCCATAGAAAATCCATTGGCTTCATGGTCATTGTGGTTTATATGGGCGATAGTGCAGACCAAATGAGGCAAGACTAGAATGAAGGAATAAATAGACATCTAATTAAAATCCCCAAGAGAGGGATTTCATAATATTGAGTCATTCTGCTACAGTTGGGTAAGCGATTTTCAGATTTGGTAGTTCCATTTTCTCATATCTCATGTTGCAAGAATGGAAATTAATCAAATCTTTTCAAAATGGAGTATAATCACTTTTTCTTATCCACTATGGGCTTGAAGCAGGAGACATTTTGGACAAACGGCATTCAGTCACATGTCAGTAAGGCAAAAAGTACAATTTAGAGCCACAAATTTACCAAACATAGTGTTTCAACAAACTACAAAATTCAAAACTGGATGATACTGGAAAGATATTAGAGGAAGTGGCCGGGGAGGGGGAAGACTGGATTTGTGAAATATCTCTATTTTAAAAGGGCACTGTATAACTTTTCTGGTGGGGATAAATTGCTTGCTTGTTTCTATGGAATGTTCCTTTGTATAGCATTCTTGCACCTATACAAATCCTTGAAAAACATGCATTGTTAGTTTGTTACTATGAGTGGGCTTGCCTCTCTTAAGATCTAACCTGTAACTTTGCCAGATAGGATCACAGGCTTGTTTCATTGCATGCTCAGAGAAGCAGCTGATACGAGAAAAGTTACATAATGCAAGTTTAAGTATAAAATATTCTTTATATTTTATGAATATGTGTTTTATTGTGATAACATCTATGCTACTTGCACTACTTGAAAATTTAAATGAAAATACTGGCACATTTAAGATGCAGTAAAAACCTATAGGGTAATTAATGGTCAAACAGGGCCACATGACTGAACCAAGAGTTTCAACAATCCATCTCTATATTTAAAATTTCATAAACCAATCAGAAACGGTTTGATTAGATGGGTAAGTAATGTAATAGACTGCCCTCCCCACATGCTCCAATATGCTGAGGCTGACCTTACATTGGAGTTAATATAGATTGATATGAACTAGATGAACTGTTGAAGTGAGAGGAGAGTTCATATAATTGAATCATTCTCAAGAACACCAAGAAGGTACTCACTACATAAGAGATAGAAGAAGTGATTATTTGAATTAACCCTATATATTATAAGGTACACTTACTCTAAATGTAAATTGGATTATAGTGACTTCGGTCCACTCAGAATAAAATAAGATTGGCATCCACATTCATTAAAATTGGCATCCACATTCTCTCTAAAAAAAAATAAAAAAATACTTGGAATCTATTAACAAATTAAATGAAAAAGAATGTAATAAAGGGGTGCTAGGTTCTTGCAGAGGTCATTAAACTATCTATCTTTATGAAGACAAGCAGGTGATGTCACTAGGCCAAGTTACAGGTCAGATCTTTGGAGAAGCGAGCCAACTCACAATGCATGTTTTTCAAGAACATGTGTAATTTAATAAATTCTTGACTACAGATTTGGCATTGGTTGGCACAACAGCATGACAAATATCTGTAACTACTAAAGAAAAAAAAAAAATTCCATTTCTGACAATCCCTATTATAGACAACTTTAATGCCATACTGTGGAGCATTCCAGGTGATGTAATGACATCTTCATGGAGACAAGAAGAATGAAGACTCTCCAGAAAAGCTACACTGTGAACTTTTACCCGTTTTAGTTTTAATATAACTTTTCGCAGATTTTATTCATATTTTGAGAAATTGATACAAATTTCAATACAATGAGGGCATATTCAATCATGGCCATAGAGGGACGTGCATTTTCACTGTATGGGGCAAATAGACTGTCAAATGAGTAAGATGGGACAGGACAGGGTGGAGATAATGCTGAAGGGGGTATAGGGGGTGGGGGGTATGGGGGTGTAGGGGAGGAGATTCAATTAAAACAACAGAGCGCCCCAATGCATTTTTAATCACAGGCAGTTCTGCATTTCCACATGTTAGTGCCAGGCTTTGTGAGACGCTGTGAGACTGGGTGGCCTGCTGTCTGAATGGGAAAGATCCATTTCAGCATGAGACAAAAGAGAGAAAAAAGCCATTTGGAAGACGAGATTTGATCCAGTACATTTTGCACCTGTAGAAGTGAAGATGTTTCTCATTGATGAATTTAATTATAGTGTAGTAACACATAACATGCATGTGGTTATTTGTAGTTCTTTTGTCATGTTTTGTCTGCTTCAAAATCACCCACGCATAAATTTACACACAGGTAATCCTTTATATCATAAATCTACATAATGTAACTTGAGAGTCTGTCACCTGCGCGTCTCCATGCAGATGTAAGTGCTTTACCTGGAAAGCTCCACAGTACAGCATTAAACAAGCAGGCATACCATTAGACCAAGTTAAGCCAAGTTAAAGGTCAGATCTGTGCAAGGGCGACTCCTCTCACAAATGTTTTTCAAGGTATTCTTTAGCAATAAAAAACTGTAAATACTTACTTGCCATATGTCATACTTAGGAATTCTCTGGGTCACATTGGTCACATTTTTATAGAGCACTTTTCCACCTTCAAGGCACTCAAAGCACTTTACATCAAGGAACCACGCCGTTTCACACACGCATCTATACACCAGTGTACGCAGAGACTGTGGGCAAGGTGGGTTAAGTGTCTTCACCCAAGGACACAACGACAGAATTCATCTGTGGGAGCTGAGATCACACGTCAACCTGTGGGTCAGTGGATCTGATCACTCAATTGCCCCCTCTTGGTTACATATTGCACTTTAATTTTTAATTATTATTTTTTTTTACTAATAATTAAAGTTCAGGTAACTATATTTTCAAAAGTGTATAAGCACTAACTTTCAGAGGCTACAGTGGTGATTTGCCTTCACACTAATGCTAACAACAACTAGCATGCTAGCACCACCCATCCTGGTTCTCAGGCGACAAAACGAGCTGCTGCATTTACAAAAAATCAGGTAGTCATTTTAAGGCAAAAATCTTGAGATTATATTCTCATCTCTATAACATGCTTGCACACAACCCCTCATTTCCACTGCAGTTTATGAATGATTAAAGAACACGAACAGGATACAGCACAGAAGATTTGACTACAAAGAATCCAGGTCAGAGTGTAGTTGACTTGACTCCGCACAGGGAGTTCAGGAGGCAGACTCGACATGGGAGCGTTTTTGGGTCAACACTTTTCATGTGTGCTATCAAACAAATTTAAAAGCACTCCACTGCACATGCTAGATCAGCTCTTCTTTAACTTAAGCAAAGTAAAGCAAGGAGATTTAAGTAGGACATATGACTGTGAAACAGAATGGATTTATGAATTCAATTTATGTATCATTGTATGCAATAATCACTATCATTGTTTTCTAACACAAATAATATTTCACAAAATCCATCCAAAATAAAAGTTAACAAAAATATGAGATGTTATGGGGTAGACAACAGTCAATAAACAGTCTTTTTACATAGATTAATGGGCAAATATCATCTGAACCAATATCCTGGAATCAATATCCAATCCAGCCAATTAATGAATTAGCACTGATATCTGATAATAATACTGGGGTGGCTAATGGGTGTGAAAACTGCACTTGAAATTAAGCAAAAAATACATTTGCATAATTTAACTTAAGATGTCAGAAATACCATGAAACAAGTGAAATCATCTAGGTCTATTAATAATAAAAGATAACACCAATTTCTAGACTCATTTTTATCAAACTAAAACAGGTACTTCACAAATGTCCAAGGCTCAGATGTGTTTAAAATGGTTCAAACTGAGAGTGGGAGTGTTTTACCTTTTGAAATAATAAAAATGTAAATAAAACTACAATAACAACAGTAACAATTTAAAACTTATTATGATGCCAGATATAATCTCACTCATGTCGCCTACTCTGCTTCTTAGCTGATTCTTGTATTGGTTCAGCATTAACCACTTTAAAAATTCATACAAATTGGAAAGAAAAAGATTAGATTCGGATTGAGATGTTCAATTTAAAGAACTGTTTAAAAGAGCCAACATGTTCACCAACATCAAGTCACTAACAAGTACATAGTAATGCACATCCGCCAACACTATAGTGCACTTTAGTCCATAGTGCTGGGTAAAGGATTCTGTAATTCCAAGAGTACTGATTATTCTGGAAGACCTTAATGCTAATGAAGGGCAGAACAGAAATTAAACTAGATTTCATCATAACACTGGCAAATGTCACGATTGAATTTGCACCACATGGCTCATTTGCATCAGGGTTGTTTCAATTTTTTAATATTTCAGTTTTTTTCTTAATAGTTCTAACTTTGCAAGAAGGGATGCCAACAATTATCAAATAGGGATTTGGGCAATGTCTTGGGAATTTACCAGATGCACAATATGATTCTTCTATTAATAATTAATACCTCTGGGACAATACATACAGAAAGTCACTATATTTTGTTACATTGACTCTGAAATTATGAAATATAGTGCACTAGTCTTATAGCTTTTATAGTCACAGTTACAAAATTATACAAAGCCACAGCATCTTGCCCAAGGAAATAATTCTGGCAGCAGTCGAACTACCAGATTTAAACAACAAATAACCAAATCTTTGCATGATTAAAAAAAATTCTGAAGCATACATTTGACCAGGAGTACTATTTGAACCTTGTTACAATGGTCTGTCACCAGTCAGCCAGTCATAGCCTGCCACTGCCTCTTAACCAATCCTCTCCCAAACCATTCATTACAGTTTTATCTCCTCTGGCCAATTTTGCTATGGGTCACATGCATCTACCAGAGCAGCAGAACCATTAACCACTGCAGCTTCTTAATAACCAGTCCTCCCCATCACCACCACCGAGGTCTAGACAATTAGTTTACATTTTCAAGACTAATTTAGGTTTCTCTCTTTCATACAACACAACTTCAATACCTGCTCTTTTTGATTTGATGGCTGAGAGGAACCAAAGATCTGTGCCACCTCCTCCCTCCCACCCCACCACACATACTCTGCCAGCATCCAGACCGCGAGACCATTTGAATATTTCTAATTTAAGTATGCAAAGTGGCCCGAAATCCAGGCTTCTTCCAGCAATTAGAGAATTATATAAATAAAAAACAAACACCTTCTTCTGAATATTCCTGCTTCCATTTCGGAAATAGTGCATTAGCGATCTCTCCAAAAAGGTTAATCCGCCTTTCCTATACCTCTATAATAGAATCCTAAAAGGTATCTTTGCATGCATTCTAAAGATAGACAGCCTTCAGTTCTCAAAAAAGGGATATTTTCACAAGGAAAAACCAAGATTGCTTCCCTCAACAGATGCCACTGCTGGTAAACAACGTCAAATGGAAACAGGAGATTAATGACCAAAGTCATTACACCATAGCAACCAGGAAATCCGACATCTTACTTGAATGGTTGAGCGTATACTCTAGTGTATTTTTGTGATGCATAGTTTTTCATTCAAATCCCAAAAGGCAGGAGCATAATCTACCTCTATCCAAGCGGCGCGGGCAATGGAATCCTGACGAAGGCATCAATCAGGTCACATTCATCTTTCAAACATCATTTCCTGGCTCTAAAGCATGGATTTCTCAAAGTGGGAGATTTGGGAGATTTGATTCATTCTCTAATCAAAGAGGGATAATATTTGAAGATGGATACAGGGGCTGAATGCAGTGTGCATGGCCTCTTGGTTTCAATGGGTGTTCAGTGTCCCATGGTGGTTACGGTGGCTCAGTATTAGCCATTAGTGGTGTTGTTTGTGAGGGATTTTCCACGACAATGAGCCTTTTATTATGGCCCCTTTTCAAAGCATGCCACATATTCACACATGCAAAGACAGCTTCAGAAGTGCTTCAATAAAAGGAAAAATACATTGCACAAAGTGAAAGAGGCACAATGTAACTTTCAGATGGGGCAGTCACCTGCTTGTCTCCATGGAGATGTTCTTGCTTTGCCCGAAAAGTTCCACAGTATGGTATTTAAGTTTATCTATCCATACAGACAAAGCATTCAAGTTGATTTATATCCATGTAGACAAGCAGTTGGCCACCAGGCCAAGTTACAGATCAGATCTGGAGAGGCGAGCCGGCTCACAGTAAGATTTCATATTTTTCAATGTATTTTTAAGCACTACAAACACTTGTAATTGAATAAATGCAAAATCAATTAAAGACCAAAGCAATAACATCTCCATGGAGACAGGCAGGTGGTGGCCCTTCTACCAGGAAAGTTACATTGTGCACCTTTAAGCAACTTGAGCTCTTTCCCAGCATCTGGCTATAGAGTTAGATTTAATGTACAACATATTACATAGCATAACCAAAACACATAATTTTAGTTTCGTTCATTCACCAACTGCAAAATGTACAAAATAAACACTATATGATTGCACCAGCAAAAGCATGCCAGAATGTCACCCAGTTAAAGGTCCTGTATTACACCAAATTTTGAGCTTTTAACCATTTTAGAATGTTATTCAAACATGTTTGCGTAACCCTTTATTATTAGTCTGTCTGTCTACATCTCTAAAGCTCAAAATGCTCTGTTCGACCTTGTGACGTCCTGTAGTTGTAATTTTCAAGTTAACAGCTACCGTTAACCTTCAGTTCAAAAGTCATTGGCAATTCCAGGGCTGAAATGATCCAAATGATACTCGTGAACGTGTGTGGAGTTTAAAAACACAGTGGAGAACTTCTTGTATTATATTCTCTGTTTGAAAGACAAATTCAGCCTAAATATGCAGGATTTGTGTGTAAAACATGTGAATGAAACAAAACACAACTCCAGGTACGTTTGTGATGAGGAAACAATATAACATAGATCATAAAATAGCATAATATGGGCCCTTTAAAGCATATAGGGGCAGCATAAAACCTTATCATAACACTGGGTGAATTGTTTTGCTGGTTGTCAGGGTTAAAACCCAGAGGATATTGCATATTTGAAAGGGCTCAAGTGTTAACCCGCTAATAAAATATCAGCAGTCCATAGTTTTAGTTACCACACCCACTAGTCAAACAGATAGAAAGACTTTGATTCCAAGTTGCAAAATATTAACAGAATCCATGAATGCAGACAGATACATTTTAGAAAGCATAAATAAATGAATTTTCTGATTCTCAATGCCATCGCAGGTTAAACATTCTAGGTTTAAGTCTATGTCAGCAACTTCGCCCAACTTCTTTCAATGCGTTTTGGGCCCAATTACGAAGTAAGAGAGCATATGGTAAGAGAAATGAGCATATGCTAGTCACCGGTCTCCAAGCAATTGAAGCTCGGACTACCATGGACTTAGCTTACTCTTCAGATTTTAACCAGATATTATCAAAAAGGTGAGACTACTTACAAAAACATCCATTAGCATGTGCTCCAGAGTCACCTCGATGTCCTCCATTTTTGCCGAAAGAGTCATTGTTCCAAATCTTCCACCACAAAGTTAGAATGTGAAGAATTATGTGGTTTAGTTTGATATAGTTGTCATAAAATGTGCCATAATAACAGTCAATAGCTCCACATTGTGTCTCAATCTATCTAAATTGGTCCAAATTGTCATTGGCGATCTAATCAAAGTGGGAACAGAAAATGTCAAGTCCTCCAAGACCTCATAATATTTTGTAACAAACATTAACGATCAAAGCATCAGGCTAAAGTTTCCAAATAAAAGTCAATCCAGTTTCATTTTCTTCAAATAAAAAAACAAAACAAAAACACAATTCTGTCTTAATTGGTCTCCATTATCAATGATCCATTCATGAAATATCCCTTCAAATTCTATAGAAATTGGAGCTCAAACATCTATTGCAAAATTGCCCGAGAAACTAGTCTTCCATCCATTTGACCATGTCCTGTGAGGAGATGACTAACAGAAGTCTTGTACTCATCCCCTTTTTAGTCGATGAACTGGGGGTGGGCTTTGGGTGGATCTAAAGACGGCATCAAAGATCCATTAGCGATGATAAAAAAAAAAGGTTCTAAAAAGAACATGAAAACAGATTTAGAAGCTTTTGATGGTATGTGCCATGACATATTTCCACATCTTTTTTTATATTATTCATTTTTCCCCCTTTTCAATGTCCATATCTGTTCCGGATGGTCAGTGTCTGTCTGATGGTGTCTTCTGCCCACACTGGAAGTCTTTGTCTTTGCACCAACAGCAGGGCCTGGGGGTAACGCTTGATGCCCAGTTCTGGCTTCTGGCTGGGGTCATTGGCGCTCAAACTGCGCCTCTCATCAATGGGGCTTTGTAGCGGCCTCATTAACAGTGGAGGCTCCCAAAGATGCATTTTTGGGGGGATTTAGAGAAAGGGAGGGGAGGGTGGTATGACGGGAAATTTATGTAATCTGAGCGGGGAGGGGTCATTGAGGACATGAGCAGTGGGGTAGAAGCGATATGGGAGACACTATCTCCCCTGCTTGCCGTTTCAGATGCGTTCCTTCTTCACCGCAGCAACAGAACGACCAGCCTTCTCAGCTTCTCCATCTTCTTCCCTTTACCACTATTAATGTCTAAGATCCCGTGACATCACTGACATCACTGTCTCACTGTTTTGTTCGAAACTGATCCATTTCAGCATGATGCAAAATTAGCATTGTTGTCACAGGGATTTACACTTTGAAACAAACCTACTGACCTTTCTTTTTAATGGCCAGACGTCATCAAAATGCCCCCCTACAATAAATGATTTATTGCACATCAAAGTCTGCCTGTTCTCTCAACTGGTCTGTCACTCTCTATCAGCTCAGCAGCATGACAAGTGTCCAGTGTCCAGTGTTCCGTGGAGATAATATTGTTTTGCGCAGAATATTCCAGGATGGCATTAAACTTAGCTTTCTTGCATTTATTCAAATACTGGTGCTTGCATTCTTAGTGTCAGCAGGACTGCCTCTCCACAGATCTGACCTGTAACTCGGCCTGATAGCTTCACCTGCTTGTCTCCATGGAGATAGATAAATTTAATTACAACTTGTAGAACATTCCAGGGAAAGCAATAGCATCTCGATAGATACAAGCATGATGAATGATAAGCAAAATACAAGGCAGATGAAGAATAATACGTGAAATCTCTTTCTTTTTTTGGTATGCAGTCATGTCACAAAAAGCTCTCAATGATTCTCAACTACCATCAAAATGCCTCCTCCAAAAAGCATACAGATATTAAGCTATTTCTTTCTCTCCACTGTTACCAACGACAGCCCTGCTCCACTCTCCCTGGCCCTAACACATGAACATATATTGGATTAGATCAAGATCCGAGCCTTAACCCTACATGCACCGCAGTAGGTCAGCCGGGCCCCATGTCCCCCTCCTGCTGCCTGGGGAGTGGAGGGAGGGGTGGAGGGGTGGCGGAGCAGAGGGGGGTATGCTCCTGACTGATAAATGCTCTCCTAAATCTGCTACTACCTGCCGTGCGTTCCACTCCACACCGCGAGCACTTACCACCCGCTCCTAAGACTTCTCAGGCCCACATATGTCCACGGACCCCCTAGGAACATATTCATAATTCATAAGAAGCATGCAGATGAGTATTAAGGGGATATTCAGGGTTATTAATGATGGACTATTAGATATTACCAGCGGGTAGTATATAAAAAAATGTCTTTAGACCAAAGCAGTAGGGCTGAAACGATGTTCATTTCTAAAAAAAAAAACACAAAAAAAAAACACAAAAAAACATTTAATTTGAATTTTTAATTTCACATAGTCAATCTTGAAAAGAGCATTATATTTTAAATTTAGTGGATTTTGAATTTTAAGTCAAAAATTCTCCTTACCACAATGTGTCCACAATTAAAAGTCTGATGTATAGTTTAGGGCACATTTCAACATATTCAGGATTGGAACAATATTCAAAATAATAACAATGGGATATGAAGTGTAACACGAATCATCTCAACTAATATTGCTGTTGTGTGCCTGATTAGACAGTCTCCAGTCATCTCCAGTCATGGTAATGTGTCTGCTACAGGAAGGGCATCCGGGGGGAAAAAAAAGACAAATTACCATTCAAGATGGATGCCTCTCTGGCTATTTGGTATGGTGTGAATGAAGGACAATGCTGATGGGACGATTGATGCGTCGCTGATCTGGTTGACCCTCAGCACCCAGGAGTGGTCAAGGGGTCAAAGTTCAACAGAGCTATCCGTCTGCTCAGGAGATAGATTTGGAACAGAGAAGGACTACCAGGGGACATGTCTTAATGTAGAAACAGGGAGAGAGAAAAAAAAACAACTGTGGTGATGTATTTGAGAATGAAATACAGATAGGGGCATGAGCATCAACTATATGTTGTGTCGCACATGGCATATACTCAATTGAAATATTTCTCCACAGACATCACAGCACAAGTTAAGCTTAGTTTAATGCCACACTATGGAACACCCTAGGCAAAACAATAACCTCCAAGGAAACAAGCAATTGGCAGAACCCACATAAAAATTACATGGTACAAAAAATGTACATGAGAAATCTTAAACTGACCGTCACAGCACAATAAAACTGGACTAAAGGGACATTTAGTTTTACTTAAATACTGCAGCAGAAATCTGATCTGAATATGTTAAAAGTGCGTTTACCGATTTTCTGGTGGAGAGTTTGCCACCTGCTTGTCTCCATGGAGATATTATTGATTTGCCTGGAATGCTCCACGGGATGGCATTAAACAGAACTGACCAGCTTGGCCTGCTAGCATTACCCGCTTCGTCCATACTATGGCATCAAACTTTACAAGCAAAGTAATAAAAATTAAAACAAGCAGATGGCAAACCCTCCACCTCAAAAGTTACACAGTGCACCTTAAAATAATCACCATACCTTGCATGACACCACCGTAAGACAACCTCTTCCCATGCTGTTTTGCTTCGTTCTTTCTTCACTCCTCGTCTCCTCTTTGAACCCAACCGCTGGCACCATCCATTGCCCATCTACCACTACATTATGACAGTTTATCTTGCAACAAGCCACTCCATACATGTCCAACATTAGCAACACCTTAGACAGTCCACAATGATCAAAACACAAACTACCCTCTGCTCCGCTTGGCTATTCCATTTGGATCGCTAACAGACGGAGGCGGCATAAGTGTGGGTGGTACACTGGGTGATCACGATGTCCACCTGGCACAGAAAGTATGGTCTAATCAAAGTCTGGGAAAGTTTCCAAGTGGGCCGCGGTTGTTGCCATCTCAAACAGCAGTGGTGTTTGGTAGACTCGCTAATAAAGCCTCTTAAGCACCTGCCTGGATCTAATGGGTTAAAGAGTTCGCTGCCAACCGACTGTTTGGGTGTGAACGCAAGTTATATCGGCCGACTTGTCTCTACCGACTCGTGTCTAGGAATTGAAAGAGGTCTATTCTTAGTTGTTGTGTCTATTTTAGGCACATTGGCAGGGAAGGTTGACAAGAAAATTTGAAAGGAATATTGCGCCTAGTCATTCTCTCCAGCAGGCTTACGTGTTTTATGTGAGGATTACAGACTTTCACTCTGCATCGGCCTGTCATTTCAAATATGTTTCAAAGTTTTTGTGAGGACAGTTGTGTCAATATTATTTTAGGAAGAGAGTAGACGTTAAAGGAAGGGATTTAACATGCAGATATGTGAAAATCATTGCAAAGAATATGTATGTTTGTCATGTTACACAGTATATGGCGTTACGGTCGCACTTTGCTTAGCAGTCACGCCTCACAACGAGAAAGTCCTGGGTTCAACTCCTTGGTGTTGTGGAGGCTCTGTGTGGAATCTGCATGTTTTTCCCATTCAAGTACTTTAATGTACCACTGCAAAAGGGAATATTTTAGTGATGAACCAAATGATGCAGGAGTCCTCACATTTTTCATTGCTTTCCTTTAACACCATTGCTAAACCCACACCTTGGAAATCCATTACAGGCATATACAAATGGACATAGCTAACTGCATTCCAAACAGGAAGTGATCATGTGCACGCTTCCGGTTCCATTGGCTCTGGCTCCAATTCACATCACATTAGAAAACTTCCGCCCCTCTCTCCGTAACTGCTGCTATCAGGCTTGCCATTTTGTTTTTGAAATGTCCCTATTAACCCGCTCTATATCATCCTGGTATTTTTATTTTGCTATTGTGTCCATAACTCAAGATATGAACATCAATAAGAGACAAATCAGCTGCCTTCTTTCCCAGAGGTTGTGCATTAGCAACAGGTTTGATTGACAGCGTTGCTAAACCAGCCATTTGGGTGGAAATGGGTGTTACCTTCAACAGCCTTGCTCCAGATTGGCGCTCTGGTTGCTATGATACTCGTGGACTTGGAATTCCAAATAAGAAACTCAGCTCCAAATTTGCGCCTATAACTACTAGCCGAGCTTCATTTGGCCGAAACTGAACGTTATGGGTGACGTCACACTCACTCAGTTCATTTCTTTATACAGACACTTTGATTACAGGCCATGATGGTGCAGCAATAAACATCTTACATTCAAACTCAGCACAATTCTCCTTTGTAGGACTGATCTAAACAAGACAACATGCCTTTCTACAAACTCTTCTTTTTGCTCCTTATCACCAGGTCCTGTCCTACATCCACACCTCCTCTCAGACAAAGTGTGGCAGCAAGCAGACAGACTTGCATAGGGGCATATTTCCAAAGCTTGGTTGAGTGAATCCACTAGATTGAGTCACGCTCCTGCATTTTCTGCCCCAGTAAACTTAGCCCACTTTACCACTGTGCAAATAAGACTTCCCAGACTGCACAGACCAAAATACTCTCCAATAGAAATGCATAAACCCAGTGATCCTATTGGTGGCACAAGGCGATGCAACATTTCCCCAACAATGATCTTAACAATTAGCGTTTGTTGAGTAGACATGCCTGCTCATCCGTAGCTGAAAATTACTCTAGCGTGCGAGCCACATTTTCGAATCAAGTTAAAGTCATGGTCCATGCACATGATACACATTCCCAAAGTTCACAGCCGATTGGGAATTACATTTGTAGCAGTGCAAGCATAAAATGTTGAATGACACGGTTTATATTTGGTCTGCAGAGGAGAGATCATGAGGAGGAATGGGCTAGACGTGATATCATCTCTGGGGAACATACTGCAAACATGGGATAAGTAGTGAACAAGGAGAGAGTGAGGAGCTGTGGACATCTTGAATGGACTTTGGAGTGTAAATCCTGGCAGGTAGAAATTATGGGAATGCTGGATTTCTTAGTGAAAATAGTGCTCGGGTACAGTGGCTTGAAATTGAACTCAAGTAAGGGTAATGTTTCATCAAAATAATATTATTCAAGTAGAAGTATAAAGTATTTGTCCTAAAATTACTCAAGTAAGAGTAAAAAAAAAAGTTGAAAAAGGAAAGTGTAAGTATTGGGATGCAACATCTGATTAATAATTTGAATTTAATGCAATTTGAAGGATAAAAAAATATTAAATAAAAAAGGGGACGTGGCAAAAGCTCTCAAAACCATTACAAATCTCTATGTATCTGACCCAAATTGCACTCACAAGACTACACCTGCATGGGAGCTCATGCTAAAACATGAAGAAAAAAGTACTAAGAAATTATATAAAGGCAGATTAAGTTTGTGAATCTGAGTTTTTATGTGTAAATACCAAAGACTACCAAATCTTCAGCCAACTCACTCACTCACTAACACTTTCTGCTGTTGTCCCATATAAATCCTTATAATCGAAATAAACTTAGTCCATTAAGAAAATGTTTGCTTGACTGACACACCATAAACCGATGAATCAACAGAAGGTCTCCAGCCCTTGTGCCATAGATTATAATCGTATTGCAGTCAAAAGCATTATATGTCTTGAGTTGAAACTGACTTAAATCTAATCAGCAGTCATTTCCTTGTCACTAAACAGGGAATTCCTGACCTTTGGCTGCGACACACTCAATCACACATACAGGAAGCAGCTGTGCTCATAACAGCAGACCCCAGACTGTAAACTCCTGTTCTACACATCCATGACTCAGAATGAGGCACCACCATCTCAGCCTCCTCATCTCCTCAACCTGCAAAAACAACAACATCATCCACCTGAACAACAACAATACATTACCATACCAGAGTTAGCAGAGTTTTCTACCAAGGGATAAAAGTTCCAATCTCACTAGACTTGCACAGTTGACGTGTGCAGGGGCAGCAGTAGCTCAGTTGGTGAAACATTTACCAACAGACTAGTGTTGTCACAATGATAAAATTTTAAACAAATTTTGATACTAAGGAACAGACTCAGCATTCAATACTAATTCCGATACCACGATGACAATAAAAAAAAAAATTATGTATTTAGACATTAAAGCATATCACTTTCTTTTTTATTACCACATGGTGTTATATTTGTGTCATCCCTCAGTCGTCCATTTAGGTTCCATAGTGGCCAATGGGCATATGTAAGGGCATCCGGTGTAAAACCTGTCTCATCACCTAACTATTAAAAACCTTTTGAATTTAATTTGAACATAAAATTAGATTGCGTTCCCTACTCCTGATTTGAATAAAAGCCCAAGGGGTACGCAATACAAAACAATATCTTAGCACACATGCGAATAGTATTTCCCTGGCTGTCTAATGAATCAGTCTATACCCTGGAAAGCAATAGCTGATTAGCTAATGTTGCCCCTGACACAAGCATACACACCTCTCCTGACAGGTGCTAACAGGTGCTGACAGGTGCATCCCCATATAAACCAATGGAGACAGCCACATAGTTTTTTATGGTGTCTCCCAGCACATGGGGAGGAGGAGAGCCCCGGGGGTATAGGAGGTAAGGTGGCAGACACTCATTTGAATTGTACATCTCCTCTTGACATCACTGCAGGCTCTTTCTCATTAATATGTATGTAAAATGTAGTGTCATAAGAAGGTACCATTGTAAATTGTGGGATCTGGATCAATGATTTTTATGGAGTTGTAAAGGTGAAGTAAAAGGGGTATGTCAAACACAGCTTGTACACTGGAAAAGAGAAATATATTAAATTTTATTTAACCAAAAATATATGCAATACTACTCTTATGTCATTGTAATTTTAAATCTATTTTTAAAGCCACAGTATGTATCTTCTTAGCTTTTTTACTGAAGCTTTTTCCCTAAAATAAAATCATGTTGGTAGTGTTTATTGCATTGAAAAATGTAAAAAACATGCATCCTTACTCAGAGCTTGCATCTCCACATCTCCACAACTTGACTCCTTTTTGAACTGGAGGAGGTCCTCCTCCTGCTTGTTTCCCTGGAAATGTTCTTTTACTGTAACTTATTCTAGTGGCGTCTGCATCTTTCCATGGTGATAGATAGCTTTAATGACATTCTGTGAATCATTACAGGTAAAGCAACAATATGTCATTAGTGAGTGTAAAATGGTATTATTCTTAACAAATTAAAAACGCTATTGAAATCACAAAGCACTAACACTAACAACAATGTCCACTTTAGTACAAAAACATAATACGCTGAATTTTAAGGTCAATTGGTATAAATGCTCAGAGCAAAAACAACATTGTCCCATGTGCCATTGGACAGATCCATGCCTCCAGGCAGACCACCCTCTCCCTCTTCCCCATGCCCGGACCCCCCTCTCCCCCTCCCCTCACTCGGACCACTCCCCTTCTCACACGTTCCGGTTCTCTTTGTCCTCCCCACTGACAGGTAGACTGCACTAAAACCATAGTCCGATACTTGCAGCATTTTTCCAGTGTAACCTCCTTATCGCCAAGGAAACAATGGGAAAATGTAAGATGACCTTTTGAGCATTTGCAGCCTGAGCATGCATTGAGAATCTATTTGTTTGCTGGACAATATGACAATTTGAACGTGTTACCCACTTGAGAAATATCACAGAATAAGCCAACAAGATTGCTAATGCTAAAACAGTGTGGCATGAGTGATTAGCCTGCCTACCGCTTTCTATTTGGCCTATTATCATTCATTCATTCACATTCACAGGACAGAAATGAGCCTTTCCTGAATAGCTTTAGAATGATCTTGAGCTGTATCAGAACAATTATAAGACACATAGACTAGTATATGCCCATAGATCACTATGGAACCTACCTGGACCACTGAGGGATTACACAGATATAAGACCGCATAATAATATATGCAAAAAACAAAAAACAAAAAGAGAAATTACTATTATCTAATGTTGAATATCACATTCTGTTGTCTAATGTGAGTAGGTTGGATTTTGTTAAAAGTGTTGCTTATTCCCAACTTGCAAAGACAAAAAAATGTAACAATCAAAACATTAAAACACAAGCACTGTCCAACTTATTTATAGTCAGTTATGTTTTTTTGTTGGCTGATGCTAATCCACCTATTGAAGATGCATCGTGGTGACCTGTTTTATTATTTAGTTTATTGTGCTATAAAACCAGTGAAAGACCATGTTGTAAATCCCATATAACTGCCCATTCTGTCAACACAGGGAAAAATGAGACAACCACTCCATATCTGACAGAACACATAATTATCAACCAGCTCCACTGGTCTACCATGTGTCTTTCCTTCATTTTTTATCCTATTCTTTTTACCATCTCAAGCTTCCTTTCTTTTATCCCACTCTCTTTAGGACAGCGGGACTACCACCAGGATGAGATCATTAATAATGCATCCAGCAGCATGCATACACACATGCATTTTTAGCCCACGTTTTGCACCTGGTCCCCACTCTGAGCCTGCTGCGTTGACGGATGGGGAGGATCGCCAAAACGTTCCAATAAAATCGCTGCGTTTAAGGGGGCCAAGTGGTCAGTGAGTGGTCACACGTGGAGAGATATGTGTGCTACCAGCAGAAGAGTGGTAGTTGATAGTTATTGAGTAGATAGATCAGGGAAGCTTGGGTGTAAGAGGGGAGACGGTGTGTAACAATAGAAGTCCCTGTCATTTTGAAATGGGCTCCAAGATTAATAGTAATTCATGGTCCAATGAGGTTCATCTGGTCTTCCGTTAATTTCTTTTAATAGATTCTTTTTTCAGACCAAGATTTTGTTTGTTTTCAAACCTGACAGTTTTGACTGCATATCTGTCTTCTGTAAAAAAGCCCCCTTGTCCCGGTTTAAAGACAGGGAAGGAACAAACATCCTTCACTGGATTAAGGAGGCAAACGGGACGAGGGGGCATTTTTACTCTCACACACCTGAGATATTGTCCTAAAGAAGTCAGACTGCAGATGGCACTGTTGCCCTGCCTCTCTAGGAAGACAGCACCAAAACCAGTTTAAATCAGCTGACTGGAAACATTACAGCAACATCACATGACCACTTTGAGGAAGAGCGCTAGTGAGCAGTCCTAACTCTCAGGTACAAAAACAAACTAAACCTTGGTCTGGAAAAAGAATCCATTAAGATAATTGTAATTCACTCGAACATTTTCTCCACAAACAACAAAATTCCTTGTCTTATTCTAAAATACAAACGGCTCACCCTGTAGTTTAAGTCTCTACAAATACATTCTGAAATGTGATTGGATTAGTCTTTTTCTCACTTCTTCTGGACTCATTTAAAATGTGAACTTTAAACAGAATCCTATTATAAAATATACATTGCAAATTGCACTGCTAGCCAGGAAAATCACCATTAAATATTTTTTCTCAAATCGTTCATGATTTGATTGTTTTTCTAATTCAAAACAAAGATTTTTTTTTATTTTTATCTTGATTTAATCAATCAAATTTATTGTACCAAAAACTTCAGACTATTTTTACTGACAAGCAGCTCATTAACAATTTGAAACCACTGGATCTTAATTAGGTTAAAATTGGTGGTTTTCAGACTCTAGAATGTAATGAGGTCATGTAAAGCACAAAAGTAAATGCACAAATGTTGAACCTTATCATTTCTATTAGTGACTAGACCCTTGACCTCGCCATATTACAACAAAAATCTGCTTTTTAATAATCTAACTTTTAGCTGCCCCTCATCTGTATTAAATAATATTGCACCATAGAATGTTGTGATGTCAACTGAAACCCAGCAATGAGATCCATTGCACAGCCCTACTGGTTTATCCATGCATGGGACCACTTCAGCAACAGTAAGTATAATGTTAACCACCATAGAAAATTAGAGCTGCATATAATTAAAGAAAGTGCATGTAGTCCGTGCTCTGACTGTTTTACAAAAGGTACTACAATCACATCTGAGCTAACCTTAGAATCATTATCTGTTATATTTGCTATATTTGCTACGCTATATTTGATTTGAGCATATTTATCTCATATCTGAGGAAGCAGATAAATCAAGTTTATGAAATTTAAAATCAAAATACATACTTTAAAAAATATGCATACATTCAACAATATGAATTACAATATCTACATAGTATTTCTGAAAATCATTTTTTAAACATTTTATACACTTAAAAAAGCAAAACATAAACATATATTTAGCATTTTCTTAAAAGATGTACAAACATAGAACTGTATAACATTACTAGCCCTGGTTCATGTTCAGCGTTACTATATAGCCTACAATAAAATATAGTTGCCAGAATAGCAATAGCAAACAAATCCACAGATTACTTGTATTAATGCAGTGACAAACACACTATACTACCTTTCCTTCGTTGTTCCACAGCTGGTTCACACTTTTGCTGTTACAATCATCTTTTCCCTTCTGTAGTTTGGGGGTCGGGACAAGGCCATTTATCACCCCCTCAGCCCCCACAACCTGCTGTTCCCTCGCTGAAACACTAATGGACGTTTAATAGCTAAAGGCTGGGGATTCTGGCAACAGAGCCACAAGCACAGGGCAGTCCCATCAGACGGCGCGCTCTGGTGGTCAGTGAGAGAAACGCTCTGAAATCACTGGTATTTAAAGGTCAAGGGAAGGCTTGGAATGGACAAGTAGGCCATGTAAGATTTTTGAATTAACATGACTAAACTGTGTCCCCAGATATGAAGTAAACATGTTCAAATTAAATGTAGCTTTTACTAGTAACAATTGTAATGCTGATTTTGAATGGTGAAATTCAGCTGATCTAAACTTAAAAGGACTCTCGCTGATCTGAATTCTCACTACCTAAGCCTGATTAATCAGTGCTAGTGCAGCCTCTGCAGCTCAGGGAGTGAATTCTGAAGGTTCATATATGGAGAATGGCAAAAAAATAATAATACAAAAAAATACAAGCTTGCATGCGTCCTTTATATGTGGCTATGTTAATCCAGTTTCAGTTGTGACAGTCACGAAACAAAAATTTCAAACTTGATTTCGATACTGAGGAAAAGACTCGATATTCGCTCGATACTAATTCCGATACCACAATGGTAATAAAAAAACAAATCTTTACAACAGAATGTAATTTTCAGTACTAAATCATAGTACTTTTTAATATTACCATGTGGCCTTATATCTGTGTAATCCCTCAGTCATCTAGGTAGGTTCCATAGTGGTCCCTGGACGTATACAAGTCTATATGGTCGTATACTTGTTCTGATTTGAATCCAAAACAAAAAAAGAAGTAGAAATAAAAGAAGCTGTATTGGAAAAATCAAGTTCAGATAGTTATCATGGTTGCAACACATTTACACAGAACTGTCTTTGTCTGCTATTTTGATAAGAGGTTTGCTACACTATGATTTACAAATCCTCTTTCATTAAATGCCAAGAAAACAAAATAGTAAGTAATTATATCTATTATGTCAGGATGTGTCATTTAAAATGAATGGGAAAAAGTTTGTTCCCTGAGAAAATAGGTTGTAAACATATGTCCTAAAAGTTCATTCAAGGTAACATAGGTTTTGAGGAAAAAGCGATTCAATTGTTATTCTTTTTATATTCTAACAAATTTTGCAGATTTTTTTTTTTTTTTTTAAGGGAGGAGACTGAAAAACTAAGATATACTTGAAAATTTCCATTGGTCCTTGTCTGGCCAGTGACAGATAAATATAGTTACAGGCCTCACTTACCTTTATGAATCATCACAGTTTATAAGCTCTTTTCACAACTCTCTGAGAAAAAAGAGCAGTTTTGCTGTCACAGTAACACTAACAACATCTAACATGCTAGAGCGCACTTCCTCTGACAATAAAGTGCTTTATAATTAGATGCAGAGAGGATGCAGCAGACATATTTTGGCTTCAATAGCTTCATCTGTGCTGGGGCAAGAAAAATTTTGCTCAAATACATGAGAAAAATCAGGTACTTGGCTTCTAAAGCAATTTTATTTAAACCAGACCTAGTATGTAAAATTGACTTTTCAGAGCTTTTAACCATGTTATATTTGTTTACCCTCACCATTTACTCACCCAAAGTTGTATCTGGAGTGTTTTGTGCATGTTTGATCAATCTTGAATAGCTTATTTTCAAGACGCCATATTGTGGATAAACCCTCGTTTTCACTGACACCGACATACGCCTGCTGCTCTGTACTTACTCCGCTCTCCAATTTTATTTTCTTGATATGTACATGATTCGGCAGCATTTCATGGTCAATTTGGTAAAAAAAAAATAAAATAAAATCTGCTACTTGCTAGTGTGATCTGCAGCTATCCATCGGAGGTGCTGACTCTTGGTTATGATGACTTTTATGCCAACGTCAGCTCCTATTGGGCACCACAGTTTTCTCTTTTTTTGTATTAACTCATTTTAGATGAATATTGTGTTTTCAAATGTGCAAATTATAACATAATGATTCACGGGTGTCATAGATTACTATTAACTATTAACTATTGCAGACACAAGCACAATAGGTCTTCTTTAATTTGTTCTTTTTTTAAATTCATAAAACAAGTTCTACACAAATGGTAATTCCATGGGGACAATGAAGCTAAATAACAACCCAAACATTGGCACGATCACTGCATTATTGCTTGGCTCCAGCCAACAATGCCAAAATGTGCAAATCTGGACAAATTTGCAATCGGAGCACACCTCAATGTCAAAACCTTAACATAAACGCTAAACAAAGATGCATATCGCCACTGCGTAAATAAGCCGTTACCACAACGCCAAAATGAACACTGCAAACAACGCCATCTGCAACACTTTCACTGCCACCATGGTGGCATATGCTGACATCTGTTCACATGTAAACCACACACACATACACTACCAGTCAAAAGTTTGGACAAACCTTCTCATTCAATGAGAATATTCATTCAATTCATTCATATTCATTCTATATATATATATATACACACACACACTTATTTATTTTATGCAAATCCTCAAAGTATCTATCCTTTGCTTTGTCAAAAAGAAAGAAAAAGAAAGAAAAAACAAAAAGAAAAAAATATACATTAAATGAAAGGGTGTGTCCAAATTTCTGACTGGCAGTGCACATGCATGCTAACATGGAGGTGCAGGTGTCAGGAGAAGGCTAACGCTTGTCAAATAGAATCATTTTAACAGAGTGCAATGAAAGCATCGCAGGTCAATTTGATATGTAAGAGGGTGTGAAGATGCCTCGAAACCTAATGGATGTTTAGGGGTAATTTAGTGTGGAAACAGCTGTATACTCTGGGGACAATCGGTGAGATTGTGTTTATAGTGATAACAATTCATGCAGTAAAACATCTAGCGTGACCTTAGCAGTGAGTAATACAGGCGCATTTTATCTGTAGAGTGACAGTAGAACAGAGTGTAAACAACTGACAGGGGCAAATGTGCTTGTGGTACAATGATACCAGTTTCTTTTTCAACCTTTGATCTGATACAGGTAAGGCAACAGTCAATATGCCACCAATAAAATAGTGTTTTCTTGCTCATATATTATATTTTATGCTAAATTATGAGATATTCTATTTCTTGTAGCTCAACAGAGCAGGTTTTAAGATGCACATTACATTTACTATTTTAGTATTTACTATTTACATGTTGGTAATGACTCCAGAATTGGGTCAACTGGCATTTGAAGTAGGGCTAGACCGATATATCGATTGCCGATATTTAGATTTTTAGCATTTTGGCTATGAGCCTTAAATCTCCAGCAAAGGGGGCTTGGGGAGAGTTTGTAGTGAATTTAAATGATATAATTTGGGGAAAATATCCAAAATCTGCCATTCATATCAGCACAAAAAATATCAGCAGATCTAATCGGCCTTCGGTTGCTCTGTATTCTAAACAATTGGTATCAGCATTGGCCATGAAAAAAACATTTCGGTCGATCTCTAATTAAAAGTATCAATACAAAATGTTGATATATGTATCAAAATGCTGTAGTACATTTATTTAAATGCAGTTTTGCTATTTTGTCTTTTTTTAACCCTAACCCATGTTTTCATGAATAAATCTATAGTGAAAAGGGCTTTAATACAGTTATTTTAATGGTCTCCTTCATGAGTACATTTTGAGGAGAAGATGGAGGGGGAGAAATTAAATATACTGAAAATAAAGCTGTTTGGAATACAAGTCTGTGACGCTCGATAGGACGAATTTCCTTTGTCTGGGTAAAATCTGGACAACAAATTAGTCCATGTGGCATATTTATTCAAATGTGACCTGTAAACAAATCAATATCAGTGCTGAGTTTAAATCAGTGGTAAAGTGGCAGCTGCTTTGAATGAAATAGGAAACGCCAAAAATAAATAAGTGTCTTTCACACCAAACCCAAACTGTCCACTTGATACTAATCAAACCTTAGTGGTACCATCCTTTATTTAATCATTGCTTTTTTCATCCTGACATCCGTCTACTCACCCAAGCAGTGTGTTGATGAGGAAGCCTGGTGGAAACATATGTTTGCGGGAGTGTACCAGGAAGTGACGGAGCATGCAAATTGAGCCGTATTTGGCATAGATCTCCAGGCACATATGTAAGGAGTGCGGAACGTGTCTTTGGGCAGTCATGTATGTAATTTAAAAATGAGACTTTAGCGCATCAGGGCATGCAAAGGGCACATGAAGATTTGACAAAGATTAAGTGGTTTTGTATGCGGGTGATGGTATGTTTCAGGATTGTAAGGTGCAGTTTTTAGCTATAGTGCTGGTGTTACTTTGGAAGTGCTATATAGTGCTAGTGCTAGTCGATAAGAGTTCTAATAATCCATGTGGTAAACACTGAAATATTGTGCTTTCTACTGATCTGATGGTTGATGGTTGAGTTTGAACAGTGACGTGGTGTTCATGGATCTTTTGATTGTCTGTTTAAAGGTGTCCGACAGCTGCCTGTTTCCATGAAAATGTCACTGCTTTGCCTGACATGTCCCTCATTGTGGCATTACGCTGACTGCAAGTGAGGTGTAAAATGAGGAGACAGTCTTTTGAACGTCTCACGGTTCCCGTTAAAGAACTGATAACCCCATCACTAGCTTGTGCCGCTAGTTTGGTCATTCCTTGACATTATGACCACGAGGCAATAACACATGTGATTGATGGATAATGGCCAATCCAACCAAGCACTAGAAATGTCCATGGGCTACAATCTCTACTACCAATTATGCACAAATGAACACCAAGGTCATGAGTGCAGCTGGGCGAGAGGTTAGCTAGTTCCCTGCAGTGGTGGTACCGAGGCTATTTTTTTCTACTTTTGGGACGTGTAGCTCCAGGCAGCATTTGTAATTGTGGAGTAGAATCCCCATTTGGCCCGTGTGAGGAGGTCAAACCAGGAACAATGCAGGTGGAGCAACATCTGTGCGGATGAAATGCCGCTACAATGAGTTTAATATCTGTTTTACACGCGGCTGGTTTGTTAAATATGCTTTGTGTTCTACTAAACACGCTGTTAGAGCTCAGTTCATGTTCTGTTACATTTTGGCATTTCATTACTATTTCATCTAGAGCTATATTCATACAATTCTGCTTTATAAATATTGGTCAAAATTAGATGTTGCCTTTAGTCACCATGAATAACAGTTCACACAAAATGTCTAGAAATGTATATTGAAGATGCCACTAAGCAACTTTTCTGGTGGGTCGGCTTACTTGGCTCCCTGGAGATGAGGTGATTGCTTTGCTAGGAATACTTTTGCATATACTTTGCCAATATATATACCACTGTTAAACTTTTCTATCTGCATAGAGACAAGTAGGTGACATGACCAGGCCAAGTTACATGTCAGATCTATGGACAAGTGAGATGGCTCACACTAAGCATGCATACTTCAAGGTATTTTTGAGCAATAAAAATCTGTAAAATGTACTTTGCAATAGACAAGATTAATGCTATGGTAAGGAGTAGTGGGAGTAGTGGGATATCCAGGCAAAGCAAAAATATTTTTATGGCAATTAGCAGAAAAGTTACAAAGTGCATCTTTATTATTTCAAGAAAAAGGAAGTAATAAAGTAGGTTTCCCAGTACACTGGAATACAGATTTTGTTTGTGTAATGATTCAAGCTAGTGTCAGTTTAGTGGGAGTGAACCAGGACATATTGGTTCTGTTAGCTTATTATTTGGTTCAGTGATTTTGACAACACAACTACAATTCCATATATAACATTAAAGCCAAGCTAGAAATGTATGTTAAACATTCTTTAATACTGGACGATAATAATGCCTTTTATATCCCCAGGAGATTATGTCCACAACAGTGGAGCTCAACCAATCGGATTTCAGCTGTGATTGACTGCTGCCACCTTCCGCTAGTCTGGTGTAGAGAGGTCAAAGTTCAGAGCCTTTGAGAAGACATATTGTAAGGGGAAGTCCAATAGTGCATTAGAACATGGGGCTCCCTACCTTCATTGTCTCCACTATAGCCACAGCCACAATTACTCGTAGAAGCTGGCGGTGATTCTTTAAAAATTCTGTTTCTTTGAATGTAGATTCAAATTTTTATTCAACATTTCATTCATATTCTCAAAAAATGCTATCTAAGAAAGGTATCAAGGCTAAGGTAGCGTCCACACTGGTCCATTTTGTCCTGGTTTAAGCCCAGTTTAGGCCTTGTTGTAATTTTGGTCTATTCCAGGACTAGTCTTGGTTTTGTTCCAATTATCTTGCAAATTTTTATATTTTATTTTAATATTTTTATTTATTTATTTATTTATTTGTCAATCAATTAAAATGAACATACTTTAAAAACATTTTGTTGCAATCTATTATGTATCACAGTTCACCACTGCAAACCAGTTTAATTGTGATTTGGCAGATTTTTGTAATGCCAGATGCCTTTCCTGTCACTACCACCTGCATTACTTTGACACTGATTCACAACGGTACAAGAAGTGTCTAAGCAACAGCAACCCAACCTTAGCATGTGCAATAGGTTGAACATGGTGGCAGTGCAATAAAGCATTCTGCGTACCCCTTTGGAGATAACAGAACAATAAGTAGGCAGGTGAGGGGGGTTGTAGTAGCCTATTTTCTGCTTCCGAGTATTTGTGTATGTGTAAAATTGTCTTATCTTGATATGCGGATAGGGTGATGTATGGTACCTGCGTAACACGGCCTGACCTTTCGAAACACGGGTGACACGATTAATCCCGAGCTCGTTTATCACCGCTGCATTAAAGTGCGTGGTTACTGTGAGCTGTCCCTATTACAGCCAATACAAGAAGCAGCTCTGACTACAAAAATATCTCCCGGGACTGCCTTTACAACACAATTACGTCGATATTGTTTGAAATGCATTGGGATCGTGGGGTACCGTGAAAGTAGTTCAGCTACATATTTTTTGGAGGTAATCTGACAAGATCTCATAAAGGCTGGTAGAGACCTGAATTTAAAAATCGACAGAAAATGATTACAGTACTAGGCCCGTCACGATAATTTACTTTATCGACTTAATAGCTTAAAGATAAATGAGAATTTTAATAATAATTGAATCATTTTTGGGGGGTCACTATTCCTCATGGGTACTGTTTCTTTGTGCTAGTCAGGAATGTTTTGCTATTTTTCTGTACTATGATATCTAAGATTTGAGCAGAAATGGGTTGAGTAAATACATTCTATGATTCATTATAGGTACAAATTAATTACTAAAGCTATTTTTTAAACAATAGGCTACATTTAGAATAGGTTAGTTTGTGTCTGTGGCATAAATTTGTTTCAATATTATCGTTTGGTAATATATCTACGTACTTCAAAATGTGACAGGAATGACAGGAATATACGGCAGCATTTGTAGACATGTAGTGACTTATAAAACCTAATAAGGAATTCTTTATTTTATTGTAGTGTCATTTTGAACACTCTGAGGTTGCCATTTGAACATTTTTTGTCAAAATTGGATGTGCCATGTTCCCCCTGGCGCCGCCCCTGATTAGGAACTTTCTGTTTGGATTTTATATTCTGTCCTGTGCACCCAACACTAGCACTACTAATACGTGTTTTCGTTTTCCTCGTCTTTCTAAAACGCATATATCATTTGTCTTGTTTAGAGCAAAAAACTTACTTTCAACTGACAAACTGCAACTGCACTTCCACTAGTTAATAAAAGAGAAAAACGTATAGATTCAATGCATTCTTAAATCCAGAGCTAATTCCTACCTCAAGGCTTCTCTGTAAGTAGAATTCACATAACTATACATTGCTAGCTGTTTTTTTCAATACATTCTCACTTAATTTGTGCATTCCTAATACCTTTCTATGTCCTTGGACTGAGCAAATGTACTTTCCTTGTACTTTGGTTTCACTAAAAAGGACATTTCCATTTATCTTGGCAAGTAATAGTACATTTGACCTTCTAAGATGCTAAGTTAGCTTACTGGCGCATCTACATTTGCAGTTTTAAATTAACTTGTCACTTGAAGACAGAGTGAAATTACATTGTGGCATTGCTGGAAGCTAAACAGCCTGCTTTGTGTATCTTACTTAGAAATATAGCGATGCATTTAATTAAAGCAAGTTGTTCATTAAAAAAAAAAAAAAAATGCATTACAGGACATTAGATTCTCACTGTCTTCTACCTGCAGGGACAAATCCTCCTTTCCACATTTCAATTGCTCTCCTGGAGATAATGTGAGAATGCCTGAAGACTCAACGGGAGCCAACCAAGCGGCAAATCTACACCTAGCGTTTCCATGGCAACCCCTAACATTAAGTGCGTCACTGGTGAGTTCCCTTCTGCGTTCCACCACACACATCAGAGAGGAGAATGTAGAGTGTGTATCTCCAACATGGTAGAGAAGAGAGGAGCAGAAAAACAGGATAGAGGGAGGGTTTTGGGCTAGTATGGACCCCCATTGCTTTGCTCTGGTCTTTATCTCTGTATGCTGTACCGGTATATGGTTTCCCATTGGATATGTCAGGATATGGCAGCTGGATTAAGTGCGGTAACACTTTTTTTAAGGCAAAAAACTATTTAAAGTTGAGCTCATTAAAGATGTATTATGCAACTTTTCTGGTGAAGAGTCCACCACCTACTCCTTGGAGAATGCTTTGCCTGCAATGTTTTAAAGCATGGAACCATGTCCATGTTATGTCCATGGAGACAAGCAGGTGATGCCGATAGACTAGACCAATTCACACGTCAGATCTGTGGAGAGGAACCCCATCCCAATAATAGGCATGCAATAAATGTATTACAATTTTTTTTTTCCAACAATACAAATATCTGTAATTGAATAAATACAAGATAGATACATGTCATGCCATATTGTGGAGCATTCCAAGCAAAGCAATCTCATCCAGATAATCAGGTAGTGAACCCCTAGCCCAACATACTGCATAGTGTGCCTTTAAGATTAAGAGTAAATAATGATAATAAGAAAATTCTTTGGTTTCAGCACCATAGATCAACCTCAACCTAAGCTCTATTGCTAAACTATTCCAGGCAACATGAGAATTTTATAACCCATTTCTTCTGTTAGCTAGAGAAAATGCCAGTGGATTACCCATTTCTCATGATTGGCCTATTCATTGCCAATTTGTCCTTGTGCATATTAACGGTCATTTCAATTATGCATTCTAAATGTCTATTCAGCTTGGTAATACAACGAGGATATAGTGAGAAACACTGACACAATAGCCTGAAAAAAGTTACAACTTCCATAAGTGTATCAATATATTAAGTGTGTTTTCTTGTGTGTACTTCTCTTTTCACACACTGACCTTTGGAAGCCGCCAGCCGACTGACCAACTTACTGGGGCTCACATGGGGGCAAGGGCAGGACACCTTGTCCAGCTCCAAAGCCCGCAGCACTGGCCTTCACTTCTAATTAATGTCATCCACGCAGAAAGCTGTGGGAGGTAGCTCTGGTCATTCCCCTTTTGGGTAATTGAAATGCAAAAGTCTGCAATAAGAGATTTGTTACTATAGTGGCTCTAAAAGGGTCAAGTCAAAATGGTAGACTTGTTTTTGGTAGTTATTTTATTTAGTAAAAGGACCTTAAAGGGAGGGTAGGTGGTATTTTTATTTAAAATTTCATAAACATGACCTACCTGTGTTAAACAACAATTGATTAGTTGATAGTTGAGAAAGTTGAGAATTTTTAAACAGTATGAAATTCCGGTCTATCTCAAACCTACAAACTTGTTAAGACAGAAACTGGTTCATCCAAAGGGCAAAACCCCATTCAGTGTAATGAAGACTGCAGTTAGCGTTACATTGGACAAACTAAACAGCCACTCCATAATATCAACATCGAGAGCTCCTCTGGACCCCAGTCTGCTGTACATCTCCATCTCAAAGCCACTAACCAGTCCTTTGAAGATAGTGAGATACAGACCTTAGCCAGAGAAAAGAAATCGTTTGAGAGCAATATTTGTTAGTAAAAAACAATCCTTCCTTGAACAGGAATGGGTCCTTGGACATCATCTCTCCCCCATTATAACTCCATTCTCAGACCCAAAGCAAACTAAGCAAACAATAGAGCTAGCCCGGATGCTAATAGGTGTGAAAGCACAGATTAAGAGTGAACTGTTTCCAGGTTCACTGTAGTTAGTTCCTCCCATCAGCTAGATATAAGGCAACGTCCACCAGTATTCTGACCAGAACCGAAGAAACGGCTTTGATGAGCAGCCAAATGTCTTCACTTCTACAACTTTTTGTCCGACAGCTTTAACTTTGGGCTTTACTATGGATCAGACCTGCATAACTGAGGGATTACACAGACATTAGTTTTTTTGGTGATTGCGAAGATGAACTAATCAGAAAGCAAAAGGTGCCTCACAAGAGTCTCTCATTTGGGGTACCAGAACCAACTGATATCAACTACTAGTGTTGCTACAATCCTAAAGCTTCAAACATGATTTTTAAGGAATAAATTTGATACTCAATACCCATTTTCTTTAGACGACAACCACTGTACTAGTCGATAAGGTCTTATTCAGGACAGGTTCACTTAAGTCCTGTCAGTGTTTTTTAGTATTGATATCTGCTCAAATGAGTATCTAGCCTCAATATCAGTATTTGTATTGATTAGTATCTGAACTTAAATTTTCTGACAACTTTTGACAATCCTTCTAACTACCAAAAGCAGTGCTAGTTCCTCTGCAGCTCAGTGAGTGAACTCAAGACATTAACATGATAAAAACATGTATCTTCTATATGCAGGTTAAAGCACTGGCAAGTAGCAATCCAGGTTCAGTTGTGAAAAAGCCCTCCATTTAAGTATATTTTTTCCCCATCATCTCCATTCGCACACATTGACAAAGATTTGACTTAGTCCCTTGTAACTAATTGCACATTTATGATTAACCCACCAGCAACCATTTTGGATAATGATCCTTCTGGACATGGACACGTTCAAAACGAGCCCGCTTAAACATCCATTGTGCAGATAACCCAGTGCAGAGATAGCAGTGCCTCTGATTGCCCTGATAGGGCACTGACAGGCTTAATCACTCGATAACTACTTCCTTATTGATCCTGCAACGCTCTGAGCCAGTTGACTGAGGAGCTGACAGAAGAGACATGATATGGCTGTAAAATTATCCACATTATCCAGGAAGGAAGATATTTTATGTTCTACTGACCTATATGCATAAATTAAACAATACCTGGGGATAACCAAAAGGCAACTTGAGCTCCTTTCCCCAGTTCTTGTCTTTGCTGGGAAAAAAATGACAAGAGGTGAATGAACAAGAAGATGGTGAAATCACTAGCAATAATGGCTTGATGAAAATGACTGCAATATCGCTTAAACATCCAGTTAAAAAGATATAAAAAGACCTGAGGTTTTTTTTGTGGTTTTAAGTGACCATAGAATGCCCAATCTAAAGATGTTGGAAGCTATGCAATGTTGGGTCTGGTTAGTACCTGAATGGGAGACTGTTGTGGATGTCAGATGCCGCAGTGGAACAGCAGTGACTCTACCATCATTGTGTTCTTAGTCAAGACACTTCACCCACCTTGCCTATGTATGAAAGTGTCATAAAGCGGATGGTGCAGATTGGCAGGGCAGCTCCAGGGCAGCTGTGGGTACAGTATACCCCCAAAGTATGGCGTAAATGAAAATTGTAAGGTAAAGTGTCTTGAAAGGTGCTATATAAATCCAATGCATTATTATTATTATTATTATTATTAAGTAGAAGACTAGAAATGGACTGATACTGATATTTTCATGGCTGATAACATTGCCATAGCAATTATTAAATTTGATTCAAAACATTTTCATCAGTCTCAAACCCATACGCTTTATAACCTGGTTAACAGCTACAATTTTACACAGTGCTACTCAAATGCAAATACTAGTCCTAATGTTATTTAATGTTGATGCTTCAGTGCACATAATGTAATGTAATGTAATATAGGACTAAATGAAGATCTGAATGCAGAGTAAGCAGGAGGAGTTGATGGGGTAGAAAGAACCCCAAAGCCCTTCCTCTCACTCTCCACCTTCTCAGCACTATTCAGACCTGTGAGAATTAGGAGTTAACGGACTTACAGAGAGGAAGGGGTCACCTTGTGTGGGGCGCACAACAGAACCATTGGATTTGGGTCTGAGCCAAATGTTGGGGATTGATCATTTGGGAAAAACAGGTCGATGAAAATAAAAACTTGATGTGAAAATATTGGCAATTTTGCGACAAAGTTTCAGAATTCTATATTTGGTTTATAATATATCAACTGGTTATTTGTGGATGCTTTATCTATACTTTCTAGTAGTTGAAAATACATAAGGAGATGTTATTGTTTTGCTTAGAATGTTCCACAGTACAGCTCTATACCTATCCATCTTGGGGTTTTTCCCCTAAGTGTTTCTACTGCTGAACACACAATGAAAAACATAGAACCTTACTGTGGGCAGGGTTACCTCTCCATAGATCTGATCGGTAACTTTTCCTGGTGGTGTAGCAAGAGAGAGACAGGATCATAGTAGGGATGGGCGATATATTGGTTCCAGTATCAGTATCGGACGATATCAATACAGATTTGTCAATATGAGTATATTTTTTGCACTGCCCCTATATTCATACACAAACATAATAAATTATTTTAAATCTCATATAAATATATTTTGTTATTATTTTTTATTTTTAAGTGAAAACTTAATTTGTGATTTTTACTTCAATTTAAGATTGATTTGTGGCTCTTGCTGTGGATTTTAAAAGTGCCATCAGCCAATATCGGTTATCGGCTATACCAGCAGGCCAAATATTGGATATCAGTATCGCCAAAAAAAACTTTATGATCTAATGCTTATATTTTCACCTCTCTCACTCTCTCTTCAAATGAAGATGGGTTGTACACTGCACTTATTACTCACTTGCTTCAAAAGACAGTACAGTTCACCTTGGCTATTTCATTCACACAAAATACTCCATCGACTTTGATGCGTGCCCAGACAAACTGTGCGCCGCCGCAGCGGAGTGTCCGATGATGCTACATTTGGAACCCAGGGTCGATCTGAAGAAGAGTGGCAGACTTGACAGATGCAGCAGGCCATGCTTTTGAAGCCAAATCTATCTCCAAGCAGACTCAACAGTCTGTGAATATAGCACTCACTTGTACTGACAGCCAAAGACACAGCAAGAGGTAGGTGGTGACAGCTGGTGGACAGACAAGAATGCCATGGATGGAAGCTAAAATTTTCTATACCTCTAACATTTGGTTAAGTCATTCGTATTATATTGGACCTATTTTTAGGTTGGTAGGCAAACGTCACACCACATGTCACAATCACAATATGATATAAATGATTAAATATGATATTATTTTAAACTATATGGCATCTAATAAGTTTGGCATGCAGTTTATATTTACTGTTTTAAATTTTTTAATATTTAGATGGGCTGCAATGATTAATAGACTAATCATTACTAGTTGACTATAGAAAATGAACATAGTTGTATTTTGATAATCGTTAACAATATCTGGATTATACAGACTCTAAAACACATACAAGAAGACCTTTTTATGACAAAGAGTCCCAGTATTAACTCAAACTATAATCATCAATAATATACTTTATACCATAGTCCAATGAGGTTCATCTGGTCTTCTGTTAATTTATTTTAATAGATTCTTTTTCCAGACCAAAGTTTAGTTTGTTTCCATACCTGATAGTTTGGACTGCTCACTAGCGGTCCTCCTCAGAGTGGTCACGTGATGTTGCTGTGATGTGTCCGACCAGCTGATTTAAGTAGGTTTTGGTGTCTTCCTATCAGTGGAGGCAGGATGACAGCACTATCCGTCATCCGACTTCTTCAGGACAGTATTCCAAGTGTGTGAGAGTAAAAAAGCCCCCTCGTCCCGGTTTACAGTCCAGTGGGCACATTTCCATATTTCAATTGCAGACAAAACTGAAACAAATTAAAACTTGGTCTGGACTTCATTTACAATATTTTAATCTTTATTTGAGTAAAATTGTATTTAAAAAGTCTCAGTGTACAGTAGAAATTATCTTTTGACTAATTGAAAAATATGATCGCAGAATAATACTAATACTAAAATCATTAGTAATCATTACTTGCAGCCCTAGTCTGTAGTCTGTGTGTTTAAGAATCGACCTTCTTTACCTACCTACCTAACATTTCACACAAACAAGACAATAAAATCACATTTAACCATCAATAGCATAACTTATCTATAATAAAAGCATGCTATTAGAGTTTCCCACCTTATATGTAATTACCAGTCACGTAATCCCTATTGTGCCCTCTTCTCTCATATCAAAAATACAATCACTCCGTTATAAATATTAATGCGACTCACCACAACTCCCATGACCACACACACACACACACACACACACACACACACACACACACACACACACACATACATATAGTCAAATCCCACTATATTTCAAATACTAAGCCATCTTATTGTAAATTCATTTAGCTGGAAGCCAAATGCACAACTGGCTTTTCCCCATTCATTAAAACATACAATAATCCCTACAGTACCAAGGCAGTCTGTATACAGCCAACACAATGTACAATGAGCTCTGTCCGAAATGCATTGATCGAACCAAAGAATGAATAGCTATTTGCAAATACTGAGCCAATTCATTTCTATTACTAAAAGTACTAAACAGGAGCATGCACCATTTAAATCACTCTACAGTACACAAAGATGCCTACTCATATTTGCGCACATCCAATTCCCAATAGCTTTTCTTTTTATGCTACAGTATAAATCCACACTAGAGTCTCCCACACACCCCCGTCCGTTGCGGTCTCCTAGCTTGACGCCCCTAGCAACGCTGGCATCTCGGAAAGTTCTCTCGACTTCTGGCATCACCACGGAGACGGCAATGGCATGTATAAATTCATTTTGCCAGCTTGGTAGACATCACAAATCTTTTTTCTATAGCCCATAAGTGACATTTTGCTGATGACGTATGGGGGTAATTGTAAGAGAGTTTTTACTGATAAGAGTTTGGGTATCGTATTGAGTCATTGACTGTCCAGATAATACAATTTTTTTTTTTAAATGGGGCAAAAAGTCACAAAAAAGTCACAAAAAAATCAAATAAGATATCAACAAATATATCTGTAAAAGCCATTGAAATATTAACACCGAAAAACAAAACTGCCCATTTAATAAACCATTCAATCTCTGAAAGTTGAGTACATGCAGTGACACTCGTGATCGCCTTCGAAAACTACTTTTGCCTGTAGTGTCTCCCCTCCATTTCCATGGTAACTCACCCGTGTACGCATCGGAGACAGCAGCCCCTCCATAGCTGGTTCCTTTGGTTCCACCGGTGCTGCGACGCTTGCCAAAAAAAGGTATTATCCCAAATTGGTGGAGAATATATCCGGTTAGAAACGCTGTCTCATCCTCAATGCAACGCTGCTACCCTCCCTACCCACCTCACCACCCACTGACAGTCGCGCGCATGCATGGACCGAGAATGCACCCACCAACTCCTGTGCTGCTCCTCCCCTGTCAGCTTGGATATCAACGAGAGCTTTCCCTTAGAACTGTAGTGTCCAGAAATACTGCCATCTCTCCTCTCTGCCTCCAGCTACACGCACTTGCTCCCTTCCCAATGATCCCTTCTCTCTCTCTCTCTCCCCATCCTCCCTCCTTCTCTCTATCTCTCTTTCTCGCTGTCAACTCTGTGTTTGCCAAATCTAGCAGGGGAGAGATAGATTAAATGAACAGCTATTGAGGCATTTACATGGACAAGATAAGCAAAGAATGCATTTTGAGGGTATAGGATATTAGCATAAAGCAATGTATTTTGAAAGGGCAGAAAACAATTGGGGATTGATGACTCATGGATAAACAACACTGGTATACAAGGATTTCTTAGGGGCTGGGAGTTGTGTCTCAATAATTTTGCTCATCTTTGCGTTTGTATTTTACATTATACCATTTAAAATATGTACTGAAAAAGCAACTCAATTTAAGCAGTGGGATTAGGAGTTTGATCATAGACTGTATAAAAATGTGGAGTAAGGGAATGTGTCGTCACCTGTAGTGTTCAGCTCCAGTCAAATGATGCTTGTCGAGGCTAGCAGTTATGGGTGAATTTGGAGCTTAGTTTCATATTTGGAATTTTGACTGAGAGTATCATAGCAACCAAAGAGCCAACCCATAGCGAGGCTGTTGAAGGTAATGCCTCTTCCTGCTCCAGTGCTGGTTTAGCATGAAGCAGGCGCTTGGCAACGCTGTCAATCAAACCTGTTGCTAAGGCTAGCGGGAGCGACCTCGGGAAAACAAGGCACCTGATTAATCTGTTATTAATGTTCATATCTTGATTTACGGACACAATAGTGAAATCAAAACCCCAGGATTGTGTAGAGAGGTTTAATATGAACATTTTAAAACCAAAATGACAAGTTTGTAGAGAGTCGATGGAGCCAGTAGCGGACCCTTGATCACTTCCTATTTGGAACGCGACAGCTAACAGGTTAATTATGTCCATATATATACATATATATATATATATATATATATATATATATATATATATATATATACATATATATACATATATATATACATATATATATATACATATATATACATATATATATACATACATATATATATACATACATACATATATACATACATACATATATATATATACATACATATATATATATATATACATACATATATATATATACATACATATATATATATACATATATATATATATACATACATATATATATATACATATATATATATATATATATACATACATATATATATACATATACATACATACATTATATATATATATATATATATATATATATATATATATATATATATATATATATAAAAACATCAATAATCGCTTTAAAATGTTAACTGCTTATATTTCAGTGATTACTAGGACTATGTATAGTGAAAGAAAACAGAAAAGCTAGACATGAAATAGGGTTGTCAAATGTATTGAAAATCTGATACTAATCGATACTAAAACTAGTATCAAAACTAGATACTAATTTGATCAGGTAAAGCCACATTCACAGGAGAGAAATAAACCTTTCCTGAATAGCTTTAGAATGATCTTGACCGATATCAGAAGAAGTATAAGGCCACATACACACCCTTGGACTACTATTGAACCTATGTGGACCACTAAGGGATTGCACATACATAAGGCAGCATGGTAATATGAAATAATGTACTATTATTTAATGCTGAAAATCACATTCTGTTGTTTAAAGAGTGTTTTTAATTATCATTGTGGTATCGGAACTGGTATTGAGTAATGAATCCTTAGTATCACTTTGAAATTTTAGTATCATGACAACACTAAAGTAAACCACAACCCATTTTTGTGACTTACCTTGTAAATCTCCTGTCGGGCAAAATTATTATTATGTTGCTACATCAAATCTACAGCAATCTACACAAATGCATGCTAACCATGTGCCCACCTTCTTTCTGCAACACTGAAACCGTCTCATGATTTCAGTTAAATTCCAAGCTCTACTTGTCTCCTGATTGCAACTTAGGTGGATGATTTCTGACGAAAACAGGCGCGATGACGCAAGTGCCATTACTGATTTTTACAGTTTGTACAGTTTGCCATTACAGTTTTTGTATCCAAAAGTGGTAAGCAACAGCCAAGTCAACTGAGTTCATAATACAACCCCGATTCCAATGAAGTTGGGAAGCTGTGTAAAACTTAAAAAAATACAGAATACAATGATTTGCAAATCCTTCTCTACATTGAACTGAATAAACTACAAAGACATATTTAATGTTCAAACTGATAAACTTTATTGTTTTTATGCAAATATTCACTCATTCTCCAATAAAGCTGGGACAGGGGCAACAAAAGAATGGGAAAGTTGAGGAATGCTTAAAATACACCTGTTTGGAACATTCTACAGGTGAACAGGTTAATTAACCATGTTTTAATTCGTGCATTCTTGAGTAATTCTACAATTCGAGGTGTAAATGCAAAAGATGTAACTGAAAGTCAGCTGCTTCCTACGGTGAATTCACTAAGAGGTCGTGCCCAATTTACAAACAATTTAATAATGATCTGCATATAGTTTAATACAAGCCCCATTAATAACCCCATTATTTGTTATATTAATGAAGTTGCAAAAATAAATAAAATTAGGAATACAAGAATTTCCTGTTCCTACCTCTTGCCACTTGTTTATCCCTGTCAGCCAATCATACAGTACATTACAAGCACACACTGTGCTTGTGTCTGCCATATAGTTATAATCTATGACGCCTGTGAATCATTATGTTATTTCGATATTCATCTAAATCGTCTTAGTAAAAGAATGTCTTCCACTTACACATTAGAAAACTGTGAAGCCCAATGGGAGCTGACGTTGCCACAAATGTCATCACAGCAAAGAGCCATGAAGTTGTCAGTACTTCCAGTTGGCAGTGAAAACGGGGGTTGATCAGCAATATGGTCTCTTGAAAATAAATTAAAGATTGCACAAACATGCATCAATCACTTCAAATACAAATTCAAGAGGGTAAAGGAGAAGGGGAAAAATATAACATGGTTTAAAGCTTTGAAAAGCTGATTTTGCATAAGGGTTTGCTTTAAATGCACTCTTTTCTCTTTCTTCAAACATAAAAAGTATATATTATGTCACTGTGTATTTGTCTATATCTGTCCAACTGAATAAGTACTAGTACCTGATCATGAATCTTCCTTCTTGTACAAGACTGAAGAGAATGCACATGTGAACAGGACAGGTCACTATGGGTCCACCATTGTCCCCTCTGACAATAGCCGCTCTTAATTGCCTAGCAACCTGATCCATCTCCACTTCTAATAGACATGACATGACTCACCCGCTTAAATCAACACACAAACAGGTTACACAAAGCTTTTTCTCCCACAGAGCTAAGACTGGGAGATCCAATGGAACTGTCTAGTCTGGAGGGAATATGTGAATCAGATTTGAAAATTGGGATAAGCTTTTTTTTTTTTTTTTTACTGAAAATTAAGAATGTAAATTAAATAAGAGATTAAATAGGTCTTAAGTTTGATTCTGCAACTATGTGGAGCTATTATGTGTGGAATTAATATGCTCATGTGCTTGGGTGGGTGCTTCATTTTCCTTAAATCTTCTAGCTAGCTTTCCTAAAGACAAGTTTTAAGCCAAATTAGGTGGATTTAAACAGCAATCTGTGCATTCTCTGAGCTCTAGCCAATCAGAAAAGCGATCTGTTTGTAGGTATGGAAAGGAGCAGAGATGTAGAGGTGATAACTGTGAATTGGGATGATTGGGACTTTGGTGGGTGCTGTACTCTATTCAACAGCTCATATGATTTTAAATGTAATGAAGTACAATTGCATGGCTAAAATTGTACTCAGTTCCAAGTACAAGTACGCATTTCAAAATCTACTCAAAAAAGTACAATTACCCAAAATTTGTTACAGTGAGCATAGGTTATTAGTTACTTTCCACCTATGCTTTCTACTGACATTAACATTTGTCAGGTGGAACATGGCTGTGGGCTTAAGATGTAAGCTAAGTCACTATAAGACATCACTAGAATGTCCACTTTAATCTTTTATTCCATTGTTCTGGCTACTACCTCTGTATATCGAACACTATTAGCTTCCAACGTGTAATTGCAACTCCATTATAACATTGCAAAAGTGACTGGAACGTGTGTGAATGTAACCCTGGACATCTCTTCACCTCTGCTCTCTGCCGCATCCCATAGTCTCCATGGCAACGGTGGGAGCAGGAGGACACCATTAGAGGAGGAAAAGACATAATAATATATCCTTGCACTTGCGGGCTCGGTTGGCATCCGCAATGACAGAAGATGGGGCTGGCTGCGGGAGGAGAGGACATTGATGATGCTTGCCTCTAGACTTCAAATAGAGCGATACTTCAAAAAAATCTTGGCCACATCCAGTACTGTGGAATATAGCAGCAGAGATTATTGGCCTCGTTCCCCCTTTGACAACTATATACAGAAATAGCGGCTGGAGTGACCCACATAAGTACGACAGGGAAATTCAGATTAATTAGTATGAAGAGGACGTCAGAGGCGAGCAACTGCAAAAGCATTGTCGCTTTAGAAGAGATGTTCAAAACCTGCTCAGATCAAGACTAATTTTCTCAATTCAAGTCACTCTAATGTTTTCGGGGTTTTTTTGCAGTGTGGAAAAACTGTTTATGAGCTTCTGAAACAGTGTACTTAAAGGGGCTGTACCAATTTTTTGTCTGTCAACTAGGAAGTAAGGCTAGCGCATTATTAACATGCCAGTTATTCTTAATTTTGTTTAATGGTGGGTGGCAACGGACATTTAGGTACATTTCCACCACCTACCGTGCTGGGGTATGGGCCAGAGTGTTGTACCTATTCTCATGATGCTAAAACAAAGGCATATTGTCACGATCCGTATTATTCCTGTTCCATGTTTTACCTCCTGTTCTGTTCCTTCCCCTCCCTCACCTGCCTGAGCCCGAGCTGGGCAGATCTCCTGGCTCCGCCCGCACACACCTAAATCCCATCAGTGCAATCAACGCCACCTGCCGTGGATAAGAGGAGCCAGGACCAGACACTTGGTGCCAGATCGTCCATGTGTCCACATAGTGCTCTCTGAACCGTCCCAGCTCCTTCGCTCCTGGCTCAGCTCCAACCCTGCTTCCCAGTCCTGGTAAAGTCTTGTCTCGTCTTGTCTCTGCACTCCACGTTTTTGGACCCTGCCTTGCACCCTGCTCCTCGTTCTGGCTCTGACGGTCTTGTCTCCGTCCCTGCACTCCACGACCCCAGACCCCGGCTTGCACTCTGCTCCCCGCCCCAGTGCTGCCTGCATCGTCGTCTCCGTGGCACTCCTCATTCAGCTCCTGGATCCTGGCCCGCACCTCGCCTCCTGCTCACCGCCAGATCAACCCTCTTTTCTGTATTGTTATTCACTAACTGTAAATAAACACTGTAAACCTTTCCCCAAGTCCTGCATCACTTGGTCCAACCCTCCTGCATTACGACACATATAGTGTAGGTTTGTCTTCACTTCTAATGAGTGTAATTTACAGGAAAATCAGAGAAATGTATGCTTCTTTCATCTCAAAACTAACAAAAAATTGATTTGGAATGAATGAATCATTCCTGAATAGCTATAGAATGATCTTGAGTTGTACCATAAGAAGTATAAGACCACATAGACTAGCATATGCCACGTATATACGGCATGGACCACTATGGAACATACCTGGACCACTCAGGGATTACACAGATATAACACCACATGGTAATATAAAAGAAAGTACACTACTATGATTTATTTTTTTAAATAACATTCTATTAGTATTATATTAGTATTGAACTTCACTGAATATCAGGTCTATTCCTTAGTATCAAAATCGAGTTTGAAATTTTCGTATCATGAAAATAGCAGGAGGGAATGGTATGCCAGGATAGCAAACAGCTTTATACCCCCATTCCCATAAGAATCCTTTAAGACAGGTGCAGTAATTGTGCAGTTTGAGGTTGGGTGTGAATTGCGAGTCCAAGGGAGTACACCACTGCTTGCAGATATTCTATTCTATTATTCTTTTGTTTTTCATTTTGGTTTCTATTTTATGCAATATCCAATCTCTTCTGTCTTTCAAGTATTGAAAAACAGTAAATTTTATAATTGTAATATGTCAATTTTAACTGCTGCATTAGGCTAAGTGAAAGCGCTCTGATAAATACTCTGACAAAACAAAGCTTATCAAGTTGTTGCCCTTGAATAGGAGATGTAGCCTATTCTTTGCGCAATATTCCAGCTGTTTTCTTTGATGCCACAGAACAATGATCTTCTATCACGTGTTGAAAAACCATTGGTAAGACAGAGAGAGTGAGACCTCCTGTCACAGGGGAGCATTGATCACTGTGGACACAGACATTTCAGAGAAACATGTTGTGACAGGATCGATGGCAGTGCACCTGCACCTACAGCCACCATAGCCCTGTACACAACATGATCATATGTCACACTGGAAAGTTGGGAGATGATGGATTTCTACTTTTTTTTTTTTTTACACATTTCTTCATTAATTTACAAGGATGTGAGTCTGACCGGTTCTATCTCCCCAAGAGGCTCGTTTTCATTTCAGTGCTTACTATATCTTCAATAGACCAGTCTGCTTTTGTTGTGTTGTTTTTCCTGGCTTTTGTTTTTCTTTATTTTTCTAATTTATGGACACTATTTTGAGGACTTTTAAACATTCAAAAAAGACAATATTTAGTTTTTCTGAAACCCATGCATAGCTTGCTGCTAACCTAAGCTTGGGTCAGAGAACTAATGCCTTAAAATACATTATTAATACTTTTTATAGGTTGATCTTTAACACCTCCGTGGAGTCATGTCACGTCCCAGACTGCTTCCAGCTGCCCACCATTGTCCCCGTCCCCAAGAAGCCCAGGATCACTGGACTTAATGACTACAGACCTGTGGCGCTGACGTCTGTAGTCATGAAGTCATTCGAGCGCCTGGTCCTGCACCACCTCAAGTCCTTCACCTCCCCCCTCCTGGACCCTCTGCAGTTTGAATACAGAGCCAACCAGTCTGTAGACGACACCATTAACCTGGCCCTTCACTTCATCCTCCAGCATCTGGACTCCCCGGGAACCTACGCCAGGATCCTGTTTGTGGAATTCAGCTCTGCATTCAACACCGTCCTCCCTGCTCTGCTCCAGGACAAGCTCGTTCAGCTCAACGTGCCTGACTCCACCTGCAGGTGGATCACTGACTTCCTGACGGACAGGAGGCAGCGCGTGCGGCTGGGGAAGAATGTCTCGGACACCCGGACTATCAGCACAGGATCTCCACAGGACTATGTACTTTCTCCCCTGCTCTTCTCCCACCAACTGCTGCACCTCCAGCCACGACTCCGTCAAACTGGTTAAGTTTGCGGATGACACCACCCTCATCGGACACATCTTGGACGGCGATGAGTCTGCCTACAGGAGGGAGGTGGACCGGCTGGTGTCCTGGTGCAGCAGCAACAACCTGGAGCTTAACACCCAGAAGACTGTGGAGATGATCATGGACTTCAGGAAAGTCACAGCCCCTCTGCTTCCCATCACCCTGATGGACTCCCCCATCACCACTTTGGACTCTTTCCGCTTCCTGGGCACCTGCATCACCCAGGATCTCAAGTGGGAGCCGACCATCAGCTCCCTCATGAAGAAAGCCCAGCACAGGATGTTCTACCTGAGGCAGCTGAGCAAAGGCAAGCTGCCGGTCCAGATGATGGTGCAGTTTTACACAGTCATCATTGAGTCCATCCTCACCTCCTCCATCACTGTGTGGTTCGCTGGGGCCACTGCCAGGGACAGACAGAGACTGCAGCGCATTGTGCGCTCTGCTGAGAAGGTGATTGGCTGCAGCCTTCCATCTCTACAGGACCTGTACGTCTTCAGGACTCGGGGGGCGAGCAGGCCGTATAGCAGCTGACACTTCTCACCCTGGACATGGACTATTTGAGCCACTTCCCTCTGGCAGGAGGCTACGGTCCATTGGGACCAGAACCTCTCGTCATAAGAACAATTTCTTCCTCTCTGCCGTTTGTCTCATGAACACTTTATAATATCTGCACAAAACTTTACACTTTATAATAGCGGTCACTTTAAAAACTCACATTTGCACTGTTGTTCTGATGCTGCGGTTGTATATATTTTCTACCTCTAAGTATTTTATTTTATTTTTTAAGCATATCTTTTTAACTTTCTGCACGCCCTTATTTGAATTTGTATTTATTCAGTTTGTTTTATGTTGCACTTTATCACCGAAGTAAGTTCCTTGTTTGTGAACTGTGTTCACAGACGATGGCAATAAAAGTCTTCTGATTCTGAAAGTCTTCAAAACAACATAAAAAAAGAATGTTTTTTTTTCTGATTCTGTTCAAAAAAACATATATTACCAATGCCTTCAGCACCCACCCCCTTACCTCACCACCACTCACATAAACATTACATACGCACCAGACGCACCATGAAGTCCATAATTCTCACTAACACACCGACTGATGACGTCCAAATTGGATCAGTGCCACAGGGGGGCAGCGCAGGGAGGAACTGAAGAGCACAAATCTCATTATCAGGATGACATTTGACCGCCTGGTGCAGGTCTGCTATATCTAAGGGATACTCATCAATTTTCAATGGCATATTTCAACCAATACCAATTCCATATTGCTAAATCTGACTTTGAAATACATGAGAGTGAGCTGAATACTTGTTGGGATGGGAGCCATTGGCCACATGATTAGTTCCCAAGATTAGGTCACATGAAAGAAAAGCTTTACCCTTTGGTCATATTGGCAAAAAAGGAATGTAAGCCAATGAGCTGCATGCTGTATATCTTATAGTTAGCTTTATACACTCCATCTTAACACATTTTTTGTGTAACTTTTGTAAATTATACAAAAATTACACAAAGTGTAGGCAGGAGCTGCTTCCACAATATATGAAAAAAAATTATATCTTGTTAATGTAACTTTTTTGTTGCAAGAAATAATAATGACATGCTGGGTATGCTGTTTTGAAGTACTACTGACGATGGGAGAAAGTGAAAATACTAGAGAGAAGGTAATCCAGCCTGGGAGCAGGCAACGTCCACCCATTCCTCCCTTCACTGTTTATTGCAGTAAAGCCTTATTCTGGTGCTATGTCTGTATCTCCCATGTGTCTGCCTCTTAAAGTTTATTAACCTGGGGTATGGCCCTGTCCACTGCCTGGTGACACAGAGGGAGGGGGCAGGGCCATATTAACCCTCTGTCAGCAGTTATGTGTGATGTGGAGTTATGAAGCTCTATACGTCAATGTCCACTGACACCTCAACATCAAATCTAGGAGTCCAGGATTGCCCCACTGCTCTGGAGAGGTTTTCCACTGTGACACTGAAAGATGCAAATGCAAATACAAGAAATTTAGTTGTACAGACCGGGAGTTAAAGGTCTTGTAACTGTTTCCCCCATATATATTTGCTAAATTTGTCTTGCCCAGTAGACATATATTGTATAAGCAGCTCTTAGGGTCAAAATATGTAAGCTGTGTGGTGTCTGCATTTAATTATAATAATCAGGAAGTGTGCGTTACCATGCTAGTTGTTGTCAGCTTTACTAACATGGCAAAATTCGCAATGAATAATTAGGATGCTGTGAATGGATTAAGTAAGTGAGTAGTAATTTGGGTTTATGCTTTGAGTTTATTTTGTTTGACGTTTGTTTTTTGGTCATGCCCCTCCAAAACACTAAAAGTCCATGTCCATGATCATTTGCACAGTTCAGTTGTGGTGATATTTGTAGTAGCTATCTCTACCCGACTGCATTTAGCCTATGGTTTTGGTTCTGCAGGTTTGTCCGTCATACACAACTCTTGCTCATTCAGGTCTCCATATATTGTATATTTGTCTCTCAGTAAATCAAAGACAGAAAAAATAATATTTTCTTGTTTAATAAATAATGCACACTTCACCCCTGGCTCATTATTCTTATTACTCTGGCTATAACATTACAATTATTACTAAAAATCAGAGTCTGGGTCATACATGTAGGGTTCATAAATATCAAAAAGTCATTTTTCAACAGTAAACATGTACAAGAAAACCTGCTGTTTGCTACAGTAAAATGCCTTTGTGAAGAGGTAGGGCTTCTTAGCTCTCCAATTTTAACAACACACTTTTGGAAGCCTGTGCTCAATACTAGTGTTCATTATCCCATTTAGGTATTTGATCTTCAACAAAAAAGGTGAGCGTGACTTACTGAAAAACTGTTGGCTAATGCTAGCTAGCTTGTGACTGTAATGTTATTTGAGAGGGACTTGTTTAACAGTACAAAATCAGCTCACCTTTAGTTCCAGCTCAATTCTTTAACTTTATCTTTAACTTTCTTTAACTTCATCCCCACAAGGAATATTGACGACATCAGCTGCAAAGTAACAATAGCTACATCTACAACAATTGTGTATTGAGACTAAGTTCTTATGTCTGTTATTTGAAAAGCAACAATTATTCGGTAGATGAACTAAAAAAAAATTCTGAAAAAGCATGAGCTAAGCTGCTGCAATGATTAACAATTTGGGCACGTCACAGCACGGGGAGCTCCATTATAGCAGTCTTCTCTGAGCTCTTCAAGGCCTTCCAGCTCCACGCACCAGCCTTATGTCTCCTATTCTCTTAATATGTTGTCCCATCTGCTGTCAAGCCTGTCCAGTATTATAATAATAATTTTTTTTGGAGGTAATGGAAGGAAAAGTGCATGTACTTTGACCAAAAATGGCTAGGGTTGTCACAATACAAAAATTTCAAACTCGATTTCGATACTAACGAATATAATCGATACTCAATACTCATTCCAATACCACGATAATTACAAAAAACACTCTTTGTTTAGACAATAGAATTTGATTTTAAACACTAAATCATAATACTTATATTAATATTATTATATTTTATATTACTATATGGCCTCATTTGTGGAATCCTTCAGTGGTCCAGGTAGGTTCCATTGTGGTCCATGGGTGTGTACTAGTCTATGTGTCTTATACTTGTTCTGATACAGCTCAAGATCATTTTAAAGCTATTCAGGAAAGGTTCATTCATGCCTAACGACTGCAGGTTTATTTATTGGATCAGAGAGATTGATATCGGCCATTTTAGATGTCACTTTTTCCTGTCTTGATAACATGTTATGTGCCCCAAATGTTTCATTGTTCCATTTATTTTCAATATGATACATACTATATTCTGTGTTTGATTGATGGATTTCATACATTAATTTCTCTTTCCAGCTTGGAGTAACTTTGAACTGTTAAATATTCAACATAAATTTAAAATGAACCCTGGCATATCTGGCGCGTTTGTGTAATTAAAGTGCTAAACCCAAGATAAGTGTAAATTACTGTCAAAATTAATTAACAGCATTACATATTTAAGAAGCTCAAAGATGCCTTAGAGGGTTAATCCTGCTGCAATCTGGAATTACCATGCACAAGGAGTGGCACAATGGCTGAGTGGTTAGAGTGAGTGAGTGAGTGGTTAGAGTGAGTGAGTGGTTAGAGTGAGTGAGTGGTTAGAGTGAGTGAGTGAGTATGTATGTATGTATGTATGTATTCATTCATTCATTCAAGGTCCTAACCAACCAACCTATCCAACCTAAAAGTGCACTACATCATCATTGGATAAAATTAACTCTAAATTTGGTAAACCCACAAACTGAAGACCTGTCCAAGTAGCACCTGAAGGAGCTTCTGTAACACCAGTCTGAGAAACATCACTATAGTACATTTACCAATTCTTTGATGTATGAAGGAGTGAACAATCTACTTAAGAAATAAACCAATTTCATTTTTTCTATACCACACATTGCAAATGGCCTTTCTATATGCAGAGAATACATAGGCTATGTGTGTTGTGTGATTGGCTGCTGGAGGTAGATGAAAGCACGTAGGGAAGGCCTTATCTCGCTGGTGCAGAGACGCAGCATTAGGGCAGGGGAAGATGGATGGGACGGGGCCATAGAGACTAGAGTTTGAAGGAGAAGGACATAGGACACAGAAAACAGAGGAGAAGAGGGAAACAAAGTGTTGCAAAAACATCTGCTTTATGATTAAAAAGAAGAATTTATCAATCAATTATATTTGATGTAACAGGAAACACCCCACTGTTCACTGGATCTGTAGACCAATGGTTTGCATCCTTTTTTGACCCCCAAAGGCATGTCTTATACTCTAAGAACCTTCTAATTTGGGTACTAAGCAAATAAATCTGTTTAGTATAGTTGTATAGTATCAATTGTTATCATATTTTTAGTTTTGATGATATTTAAACAAAATCTACTAAAATAACAGATGTAACTTTTACTACAATGAACTTTAAATGCTATTCAATTTGACCTTTTTAAATCTGAAAATAATTCCGAATAGCTCCCAGAAAGTGCTCGCATGCCCCTATACCCCTGGTTGGGAAACACTGCACTTGAACTAAGACTGAGCGATTTGGCAAAAATATCTAATTGATATTTTCTGACAAGTATTGCAATTAGCTTTGCGATTTATGTTTTAATAAAGAGAATTCTGTTCATAGTTCACATTTTAAACACAGCCAGAAGAATTGACAAAATGAATGAAATATGAACTGACAAACTAATACGGGAGTCACATTTCTATACCTGTCTGTATAGATCTAAACTGCAGGGATAGCTTTTTTTGTAAAGGCAGAATAACACAGGATGTTTTGTTGTTTGTGGAGAAAATTATTGTACTCAAACTGTTCTAAGGGAAACCGGTCTAGACCAAAGAGTCAATGGAATACTGCTTAAGTGACCCACCAAGTGCTAAAGAAGACAGGATTGGTTGGTTAGGTATTTCACTGAGACTGAGGAATAGACAAGACAGATGTATCAATACTTTCCTAATTTTTTTCAATAAGAATGATTGTTTGGATCATTGTCAATCCTGCAACAGCTGTTCATACAGTGCAAATTAAACTGAACAAGTTGCAGTAAGTGGACCTGATGTGCTTATCATAATCAAATTTCTTTATAGAATGTATGGCATTTTCATATTGTTGCCAGAAACCCCATTTACAAAGGAGGTAGCTGGTTTCATTCATTGTGGAGCCGAGGTGGAAGCGTGCCCGATGCTATGATGTCATCCCACATCCGTCTCCAAGCAACTGTTGTCAGGGGCAACCACGGTTCTCTGCAGGCAGCACACACAGCCTGGCAGAGGCAGAGAGGACACAGTGACAACGTGCTAACAAAATTATCTTTAGCTATTAATGTTTAATAGGAAAACAACCATTGTGCACCCTTTAGTCTCTCACCAAACAGACCACGTGACTTTACCACTAAATATAAAATGGCGATTGTTTAGTCTTCTAGCCTATATTTTGCATAAATACATCTGGAGATGACATCACCAAATATGACTAATTATATTATTTATTATCAGTATATTATAACAAGGATGCTGTGTGTATATACAACAGAAAAAAATGCAGTAAAAAGACAAGCCATGTTCACACACTGCCCTCTAGTGTTTTGGTTGATATCACACACAAATTAGCTTTATTACCCATTTTAAAGACATTCTTTTTGGCGATTTAACTCATGAAAGTAGCAAATATGTGATACACTGCACAAACATGGGGTACCAGCCACATAAGTTTTAGATTAGCAAATGAAATGCTAATGAATTTAAACTACATATTTTGATCAATAAGTCTTCATGGTACCCATTTAATTTTGCACAAAAAGTGTGACTGACAAACTGAAAAGCTGTGACTTAAACCGTTAATAAATCATGTTATCAGTATTTTCCATTCTGCATAGAACTGAACCCAGGTCTAAGGGTCTTTAAATGTATTAATACTGAGAAACTTAATGCAAAAGCTGTAATTGTACATCCAGTGTTTGGTGGATTTTTGTTTCAGAAATGGTAAGGTGCATACATGGCACGGCCTCTCTCAAATATTCATTGCTGAGTTGTAAAACAACAGTCTTTAACTCCCTCTAGTGTACAATGTGAGATCACAGCTCAAACAGCAGAAAACACAAAACTATCTATATATTCCTTCAAAATTATTTAAAACTGTAGTTACATATTCTTCAACTTTAAGTTTAAGATATGACTTTAATGTATGATTTATTTATTTTTACTTTGCTTTTTTTTTTTTTTTTTTGCACTTTGTATGACAGAAAAAAATGTTATCTTTGGCTTAAAAAGCTCAATAAACAATAAAACTTGGGGATAACTTCTCTGGTGGAGGATCACCTGCTTCTCTCCATGGAGATGTTTTATTGAGAATTGTTGAGATTAAAATTATTTATCTTCATGGGAAAAATTGATTTGAATTTGAATTGATGGCACTTTCCATGTGCTTTCATGTTCAAATAAAGAGCCTTAACAGAGTGACTTGACATGATTTTTTTCTTCACATAAGCAAATATTAAATCTATATTTTTAATCAAAACTTCACCATTACTGCAAAGGAAAAGCTGATTCAAAAAGCGTTATCATACTGCAGATGTTACCATGACAACCAAGGTAACTGACTTAACAGAGGTAAAAAGGAATAGAACTCAACAAAAGTCTGGCACAGAGCAGATTCATAGCCTTCTTAAAACACAGTATTAGTCAATGTTGGATTTTTATTTTTTTTTTTTTACAAATCTTACATGCTTCTGAGTGACTTCTCTTTTTTGGGCAACATCGTTTCCTTCCTCTTTAGGGAAAAGTCAAAAAACGTTTTTATATTTATTTGTGTTGGATGGTCCAATATGGATTTCTTGAGTCGTTACTGTTAGCCATCATTTGACTTGCTGTTATGGCCGATTACCTATATTCGCCAATATCAATATTAAGGTCTTAAAACCCAAAGCAAGGAGCAAAAATGTATGTTAATAATAATTAATAATACAAACAACAAAATTGTGTTTATCTGTGATGTAAAATCATTGTGTAAATATATAACCATATTTTTAGCCTAATTGCTCTTATTTCCATTATTACTATTCAAATAGACTGATTCGCTGAAGACAAACTGAGAATGACACATGAACACAAAGAGACTTGGGCAGTGCAGAAAAAAAAAATATTGGTGCCAAATATCAGCTAAACTGTCAGTATCAGACCAATACTGAGACCTTCCAATATAATAATTAACCATCCCTTATATTTGACATTTTTACACACCTCAGTAATTGAAAATATATTATGCTTTGTTTGTCTCACAATGTTTATCAGAATTCTAAAATCACAATGTTTTAATTTTTCCACCCTAATCAAAACATAACATTGTGCCACTTTTTAATCAGTCATGGACTAAATAAATTCATAAATAGATGAATGTTTATGAATGTATACTGGGGTGAGTGACTATATAACCAGACAGCTCTTCATTTTATACAAGGACCTATTAGCTGATAAGTGACTCCATGAGAAGACAATGGACCCCAGTGGGAGTGGTGCCAGGGCAGGGTTAGCTCATGCAGTATCACTCACACACAAAGAGGAGAGAGGGCAAGAGAAATCACTTTTGCTTCCACCCAGACATCTGCTGAGCACCCAGACAGATGGTGAGCCAATCAGAGAGCTCTGTCAGGTCCTCACACACACACAGAACTCTGCATGGCACCCAGGACAGGGGGGAACCTTACACAAGTGGCACTGACACTGGCTAGGAAGAACAATGAAACGCCATTGTAAAGACACAAAGAAAGTAAAAGAGAACAACCACAAGCAATAAAATTGTTACAATAAAGCAATACTGTCAGAAGACAAAAGACACAATTTCCACAAGACGAGATTCAAGATTGTGTCCACAAGAACACGTTATAGTTATGGGTCATTGCTCTGATGAAGACACGTTACTGTCAAAACACATTGGCTGTCCATGCTGTAATAATGGACTTTTAATTTTTCATACTACAGACTGCCACGGATCTCTACTTGACTGCTGTACACACATCTTCTGGTAACACCGGCTTTACTTGTCCATATCCTAGAACAGCACCTGAAGATTACCGTCTTGACACACTGATGCACTCATTTGTCTATTTTTTCACATTATAATGCCACATTATAACTTTAAACAAATGCAAAGACAATAGCAGCGCTGTTACTGTGAGTAGGAGTGAATAGTAAAACAAAGATTATTTTGTCCCTTATTTTCAGACTTACCATGTGACTGTGACTAAATCTGTTATTCACACCAGAGAATTATACCTTTTAAACCATTACTGCAATAGTATTGCTTAAAATGTGCAAGGAATGTTACATTATATGATATGATGTCATGAAGAAATGCCCCACTTTCACTTTCACTTTAAAACAAAGAATGTTCAAATTACTTGATACTATGATACAGATTTTATTTCACTTTGGCACGTGTGGAGAAACCATCTATCTACATTGAAAGCTTGAATCTACAGCACTATATGACCACAAGGGACACACATTCAATAAATGTCACGTGTGGGCTTTTCTCTGGTTTGTTGTGAGTGACTGAGAGGGTGCTGAATGTAAACATGCACATGATTGATTGACAGAGGGCTATGGTAGAGCAGGCGAAGTGTTAGGACAGTGTGTAAATACAAGAGAGTGTGTGGGCGGAGAGGATGTTTTCTTGGGCAGCTCTATACAATCAATACTACGTCCATAGAACCCAAGCTAATGAGAATAACGGCTAAACTAACAACAAACATGAATTAATTAAAGTGTAGGAGTAAGTATGTAAACAAAGAACTGGAAGTACTATGTTTTGCTCAATTCTTTAAAAACGCATACATAAACGTTGTTGTGTGGGCATACTAAAATACAACCAATCACAAAAACAAACACACCCAAGGTAAGAGAAAAAGGAAATCATGAAATTGCAGCAAGATATATTGTGCGAATGTATAACAAAACAAAATCTTACCACCACTGAACAATGAAACTGCACTAAAGAAAACAAAACATGCACTAAACTGCACTAATCAAAACAAATATGGCTGCTTATGTGAAAAAAAGAAAGGAAAAGTATAGGGCTTCAACGATTAATTGGCTAATCGTGACTAGTCGACTTGGATTTGGTAATCGTTAGGTGGACTATATAGACTCTAAAGCACATAGGAAAAGATCTTTTATAACAAAGACACTGGTTTTACTAACTAAAACCAGTGTCTATTTCTAATTTTCAGGAATATTACACTTAATTTGTAAATATTCTCTATCAAAAATTCATCATACACTGCCTGGCCAAAGAAAAGTCGCCACCAAAAAAAAGGTCACACACACTAATATTTCGACCACCTTTAGCTTTGATTACAGCACAAATTCACTGTAGCATTGTTTTGATAAGCTTCTGCAATGTCACAAGATTTATTTCCATCCAGTGCTGCAATAATTTTTCTCCAAGATCTTGCATTGATGATGGTGGAGTCTGACCTCTGCACAAAGCCTTCTCCAGCACATCCCAAAGATTCTCAATGGGGTTAAGGTCTGGACTCTGTGGTGGACAATCCATGTGTGAAAATGATGTCTCATGCTCCTGAACCACTCTGTCACAATTTGACCCCGATGAATCCTGGCATGGTCATTTTGGAATATGCCCATGCCATCAGGGAAGAAATTGATGGAATAACCTGGTCATTCAGGTAGTCAGCTGACCTCATTCTTTTAGAAGTAATCGTTTGGATAATCAAAAAATGTATCACTGAGTAGCTGACTACTAAAATAATCCTCAGCTGCAGCTCAAGAAAAAAAAAAAAAGATCACATCTGCAGTCAATGAATGAAGGACTGAACTCTAATAATCTGAGGTGAGAGAAATAACATTATGTTCAAAATGATGGGCTCCTTTGTTTCTCAAGCATCACTGAAATAAACAAATGTGATTAAACCGTGCTGTCTGAATCTGGCTCAAGATGCGACGGAGGGAGTGGTGACCTGACTGTTATCCCTCTGTATATAAAATAGAGAGATGTCTCATTCTGGACTTGTCAGGCAAGCAAATAAAGGGTTCATACCTGATTTTGATCCATGGGTCAAGAACATGACATCACATGGTTCTCATCCATCTCTACCCACTCTGCGTTCTTTTCTCTCTTTTTATAATGCACCTTGAGATGTCAGGGATAGTGTTGGCCAGCAATTGTTTTCCCATGATCCTTAGTAAACAATGTGTCTGATTGGTGTCCCGGTGTCTGATTGTTGGTACCCAACAATGCTTTGCAAAATGCATAGGTTAGTCTCTGTTATCTGTATTTAAAGTACAGTGCATATTACCCAGGGAATTTACCTTAATCAGAAAAAATACAAATCAAGTATAGCCCCTTTAAAACCAGCAATGCATTTACAGTAGAACATCTTTACAGTATCATCTCCGCCTGGCAGCATTGGAAAGATGATTCCAGAGGTCTGCTCATTAACATGCAAGAGGCACATCATGCATTCCCGTTTAACACCTGAGCCTTCTGTGAGCTGCACAAATGACCACACCACTGCAGTCAATTAGCCCTCTGCAGCGCATCAATAAGCTTTAAACTGGCTACTGTGCAAACACCTCACAATATAACCTCCCAAACACGTTCAATCTTATACATTTATGCATGTGCTAACAGGAATCTATTTTGCACCTCTCTTGTGATTAATAATTTGATACGTCCAAAAATGTCATCATATTAATCTAGTGCAGTGGGATTTATTGGAAAGGTTCTGATCAATAATGTGATGAAAGACTTAAGCACAAGCAAAATCCGACTCAAACTGTCTGTGCAAAAGAGGAAAGTGGATTTACAACTAAATTTTGGTTAAGGTTAAGGCAAGATTAAGGTAATGTTCACAGAGGAAAAGATGTCCTCTGTATCTAACCCATTCTCAGTGTTGATCAGGACTATCCTTCACTCTCTTTCAATATTCATTCGCTCTCTTTTTCATTTACCTCTTTGACAGAAACAAGACATACTTTTAATCAGTGCCATTTCACAAAAAGATTCCGTCAAACTAAGTCTGAACTCCATACCACACCTTTACTGACAAAATTGGCTAGACTGGTAGACTTTGTGATGAAAAAAGTCTCAAGCTGATTGTTGACGATTTGACATGATTGGATCTCAATTTAATTAAAATTCGATTGATTGCACATCCTTAGTTTGGTCTATTTTGCATGTTTGAGGGGAAAACGGACTACCAGAGTGCCACATAGGGAGAACATGCAAACTCCACAAATACCCAGTAAGGTCTGAGAGTAATACCTGGGACCATCTTGCTGTGAGACAAAGGTGCTTATCACTTTATCACCCAACATGAAAAATGCAAACATGTAAAACAGAGCTCTGTTACTAACTCTGTTACTCTGTCACTAACAGAATTCTGTTAGTGACAATGAGTTAAAGTAGTTTGTCCCCCCTGCGTCGTACCTCTTGTGTGAGTGTTGACATCAGCAGTCACCGCAGTTGCCATCACTCAGCCGTGACTGCTCTGCAGTCACTCTGCAAATTCATGATTATTGCACTGAATTTACTGCAGCATCAGAAAACAGCTCTCTGTACCAGCAGAAGGGACATGCACCACTGTAACACTCCAAAATATATCCAAAATATCATGTTCATTTAAGTCAACAGATTTAACTGGACTGATGGATGATCTGGAAAGTTTTCTTCTAGTGATGCAAGTTAACAAAATTAAAATGTCATGTTTTTAATAACTTGTTGTGCTTGCTTGATTTGCTGCTTAATTACTCACACATTTACATATGACACAAGCTAATTGGAGTTAAAATGAAGTTAAAATGAAGTAAGATAGTGGACAGATTGTATTCATGAGTTTGGCTTGCATATATCATTTTAGGTCCGAGCCCCGACACGGCTTCTCCCCCTGCCTTGACTACAGTATCCAAGCAACCCATGCCAACCCATGACAACATTGAGTCAATGGGTGAATCATGTCCCCCAAACACACTCCTTGCATCAAGCCCTATCCAAGCCATATTTATAACTGCTAAAATGAATGGAAGTCAATGGGAGGTCAATGAGTGACCCCAATGTCATGCCGAATGATGAGCGCGTCCGAAATGTTACAAAATTTCACATAAAATTCCAATCGAATTGGTCATCCTGATCAAAAAAACTCAATGAGACCCATGTTGTTTTTTGCACTGTGTTGCCATGCCGATGCGAAAAATTACCCATGTAATCCTAAAGGGAGTGTTCCTAAAATGTCCCATTCATAAGAAAAACATTAGTATCATGGAACAATGACTCTTCATGTCATCAAAATGTGATTTGGACCCATGTCATATCTTTCACTGGGTTGCCATGGCAATGTGCGTAAGAGCCAATGTTATCCTAATGCTAATTCAAATTTTTGTGCATCAGCGTTTCCAGTGCCTGTTAACTTTGTTTAGTGACGAGCACAGCCCAAAGCCACAAAAAAAAAAAAAAAAAAAAGAGACAAGAGGCGGGTTAGCGCTAGCCTTGCGGAGTGCCAGGTCGATCGAGTGCAAAGCGTGGCCCGCGAGGTTCTTTTGATGCCGCTTGCAGCTTTAATTTTGCATTGCATTTGACCCATCCTGCATTAGTGCCACTGGGGTAACCTGTTTAGGACTATATTTTTGCAAGGAATTTCTATCAACTTAAATGTATTAGATATGGAGAACATTAATATAGTACAAGCTGGACCAGGAAATGAGTCCTAAATGTTTACAAAAATGTGCGCTGTCAGTGGTTCTTGATTTTTTGTTTTTGTTAGGGAGGTTTATTTATTTAAGTGGTTAAGAAATATCCTTTCTTTGCTACAGTAATTGACATATAGAATCTTCTATCATAGCTTTATAATTGTATTTCCTCTTTCCCCCACACAACCCTGGCAAATTCACACAGGCATTCCTTGCTACTGTATATTTCTTCTCCCGTCTGTCATTGTAATCAATTATCTGAGTATGATGTCATGCTGCTGACCCTCCCCCACCACACTCCACTACCCGCTATTGTCCACGCTGTGTACATCAGATAAAAAATGACTGCGTATGCATACAATAATGTATGGGGCACACTGCGCAACTTAACCTTGTGTATGGAAACAATAAAGAGCCGCAATATAAATAAAAAAGTGAGATATTGACATTGCAATCAAGACCAGTGTACACAGAGCACTGCATCACGTCATAGGCCAGTGATTCGATTAGGGCTGAATGAATCTACTGGCTGCATCTTAGTCATCTGGTCTCCATCTTTAGCAACAGGATAATTGAATGAGCGGCAATAAGGATGAGGGCAAGGAGGCATGGACACAAGCCACACTGTTTTGGGGTCAACGTATGTAAATAACACAATTAATGGGCATTCACTGTTAGCAAGTTTTCAGACTTCATAATTGCATTAGTCAGTCTCGAATGATGTAATCGTCCTGAAATGTTTTCCGATGGGGTTTATAAATAATCTTTGGTGATGGTAGTCTATAGTATAATTATATATTTGACAGACAAAACCTTTCTACAGGGACCTAGAACAAATTAGGGCCAAATTATTATTATTATTATAATTATTACTTTGTCACGTAAATAATTTTAAGTGTATGTGCTTGGCTTTCACTGATTTGTAGTGCCAAGCAAATCATAATAAGCTGCCTGTGTAATAACTGGTGGAGATAATCATTTATGAAGCTAAAATATTAATAGGCACATAGGCAGGAAGCGTGATCAATATTAATCCCAGTCACAGCAAACACACACATGCCCTGGGTAAACTCATTAATAATGGAGATAGGTTCTGCTCTGAGCAAGCTAACGCGAATACAAATGTCATGCACCAAGAGCTGGCATCACTTACTCCACATCAATCACAACAACCTGTTAGAGCATGTTCAAACAAGTCTAAACACTGCAGATGTTCATCTGGACTTTTCTGACCTCATTGCTTTGGCTTCAATCACTCAACAGTAACCTGGGCAAAATCTGAGCTAGTGCTCTTTGCTGCTGCAGACAAAATAACAGAATAATAACAGATATTACTATGCCGGATTCAAAAATGTATTGTAAACATGATGGGGTGGGCGTTGTTCAGTCAGAAGAGACTAACAGGGAATGTGTGGTTTGATTCTTGTTCTTGTGTTCTTGAGCACTTCATTGCACTTATTTTTTGAGCGTGTGATTGTGTTTGGTCACTGCAACAGAGCATAAACTAAACAGCAATATCATAACACCACTGGTTTGAAAAAGCTGGAAGAAATTGCGTGGCTTGTTAAGTGCAAGATACACAAGCTCAACGCATTGCTTCCATTAGTGCAGCCACATTAAGTAGTATTAATTCTTATTTACACCACTCCAATATAATGATTGCACTTCCAACAGTTCAAATTATAGACAGTAAGCTTATTTTTCAGGTTAGCTCAGTGACAGAATGCTAATCTGAGGTGACAGTGACGGGTTTTGGGGTTGTCAGCTTTGACAGCGGGGCACTTGTTAAGCTACACCTTCTATGTTAATGTTAATGTTCATGCTAACGTATGCAAAGTGAGCCAGAGTCTGGGGACAACACCTGCCCTCGTCGTATTTTCTGAATATGTTAAGGTTTCACATGTCACTGCTGAAGGCGAAGGGTTCCAAATGGCATAAACATATAAGCACAAAATGGCAGCCTCTCTGTCCCAGGGCAATTGTGGCAATAGCAGTACTTAACACTAGTCTGGCACTGACATCCTAATGCTTAACCAGTGAGTGAATTAATAATTTGCCCAATTTTAGAAACAAATTATAGAAAACAATGCATAATTTCATTATATATATATTTTTTATATTTAAGTTTGTTTTGATGCATTTGCTGAAACTTTTCATCAGTGTGATTACATCTGCTATCTACTTGTGGAATTTGTCTTTTATTTTCAGGGGCACTTCTGCCGGTAGACATAAATCTCTTTACTCTTTTTCCTAGCGCTGTCTTCATCACTTACCCTGTGTTTGCCCTGTCCATCAGTCCTCCTGTCTCTCCTTCACCCTGCTCATTTCGCTGCTGCCTTTCCCTCAAGTGAAGTGCATGGCCTATATCGCCATAGTAACAGACAGCAATGACAGGTGGAGATAGCAGGTAGTGCAGTCATGCATGGACCCCCCCTATCCCCACCACACACACACATCCCTTGGGACTGCAGAATGCCAACAGCCCCAAATAGGAATGAACGCACTGTAGTTCTAAGTCATATATGTACATTTCATCTAAGTGTGTACAGCTACATTCCAGTGAGTGTTTCGGACAACTATGCACACAAAATTCCCATCACTGTCCTGTGTCCTAGATTGTTACTGCAATTTCTGAATGAATAACTGCAGCAGAATGGTCCTCTTTCTCATGTGCTATAGCTTCCATGAAGTTGTCACTAGCCTAAAAGATTACACGGGATTGAAACAAAACTGCAATGTCTGGGGAAAGTGTGCCCCAGAATTTTATGGCTTATAGTAGTAAAAGGGGAGGAGCATTCCAAGCATCAATGCTCCAAATCAAAAATAATACTGGAAAAATGAAAGAGATAGAACATGCTGTGTCTTTGCCTTACCATGAGCAAGCAGACCGCAGACTCTGGAATGAGTTGGACAGCCATTGCAAAATCTTATTATAGAAAGGCCAAAAAGAAAGGTTAAATGTCTTCTGTACACCTTGATCTCGTAGCAGTCCAGCTATTTTCCAAATCCGGATAAGTCCTTTTTAGCAGGTTTTTTCCTTTCTCAGACAGTTTGCAGTCACTAATAGCTGTTTCAATTGAGCGTTCACCTGTCAATCTCCAATCTTTATCCCTTTGCTGCTCACTTCCACTTTTTTTCTCCACAGTGCCGCTATATCCCCTACCTAAGCCCCCTTGGACGTGCCGTGCTAAGTGGTCTCCCCCCCTCCTTCTCGCTTCCTTCTCTGGTGCCTTCTTGTGTCTCGTTGCAGTCAGCCAATGCGTTCATCACAATACAATGCACATTGGCGCACGTGGGTCCTTCATTTAGCTTCACTCCCGGACGTGTCTGCCGCTACCGCCGCCGCTGTTGGTAACATAATGTGGCTCGCATCAGTAATGATCCCCTGTCTTCAAGAAGGGATGATCTTACCTTTGCGTCCGTTAATGGTGATGTCTTTTGCATGGGACAAAAGACAAAAACGCCAGGGTACAGAGCAGGGACTGGAGAGAGGTGACAGGAGAGGGGAGCCGTAGTGGGGAGACCGGTGGTGAAGCAGGGTGCGTAAAACCAGGTGGGTGGAGAAGAGGGAGGGGAGACAGTGATCGAGAGCACAGGGGGCTACAGCAGACCGCGCCTATCCGACAGAAAGGCAGCATGGGATAGGAGTAGAATCCAGACCATGCACGTGGATTGGAAGGAGATTAGAGGTCTAATATGGTGATAACACAAGTCATGAGACCAAAAATATTTAATTATTTGGATCATCTTAAATGTCTTTTGTCACCTATACACATACAGATTATAGTTTGGGTATTAATATATATTTATTGTGGAAATGTAGCAATGAACTGTATATTTTATGGAGAAAATTACAACGCAGGGCACGATTATGTTGAACCTCCAAGTGATTTTTACAGCCTAAGAGGATAGTGATGATAGTTTTGTAGCAAAGATTACTTTTTACTATATCTGAAAACAATACAGGCTACAATATAACATATCAGTAGCTGCATATTTTGATTCATTTTAGCTTGCAGACAATGTTGTGTAAGTATATTAATTATATATATTTTATTGTGGTTTAAAAGACTTGCCATTTTGATTAAGTTGCATGCATAGTTTAGATGTTCTTAGTTTCATAATTATATTTCATAGTTATCATTCCATATATGAATTTAATTCAATGAAAATATTTATTTTGGGAGAGATTTAGAGACTTTGTAGATATGGAACTTTCCAAGAAAAATAAAAAGATTTCTTTCTATGCTGACCAGAGGAGTCTCCTCCTTTGACATACACTCACACACACCCAAATTGGGAGACACTATAACAAACTGCAAACACGCACATCTCAGGATTCTCATCTTATCCTTTCCATTACTTCATTGTTCACTCTACCTGTGCAAAACTCATTAAACCCTTCTGACTTTTTGTTTCAGACTCTTGGTCTTCTTTGATGCTTACACCAAAAACATTCTTACACTACTGTTACTTCAAAAAGTACTCTAAAAACTAAAATTACTTTAAAAAGTTGCTCAAGCAACTGTAACTGAGTAAACTTAATTAAGTACTACTCACCAGTGACCGTCATCCACAGCATAGGCATCAGTTGACAGTTTTTGTCCTGCCCCCTGGCTTCATCATACTCAGCAGTGTGCAGCCTCATGAGGTCACTACTCCACTCAATAAGGAAGCTCTCCGAAGGCACGGGGATGGCTCTGTACCTTTAACACCACCAAAACTTGTTCCAGTTCCACTTTCATAGTTCCTCTGTTCTGAGAAACCAGTTCACTACATTTTGGAGAGAGAAAAGCAGATACGGTATTATTAGCTTAAAGCATCGAGTTTGGACTGGAAGATAAAAGTAGGGAATAACAGGAGAAAACCATGACGAAGTAACTATAAACTAACCACAACGCAATAACAGCTGGTGGGCCTGTATCACGGTATGTATGCTAACACTTTTAAGACCTTTACTTACTTAATTTACCCGTCTGAGTGTTTACCATTCATGTTTGGCTAATAACGCTACTTGGAAACGCGTTCAGTAATGCTAAGCTAGCGCACCTTTCTTATTTTTATTTCGAATTTTGGAAAATATATAGAAATATATACGGTCACAATGGTGCTCTAAAAGCAAACTATTGCCAGTGCATTAATCTCACATGTGGAGGTAGACCAGGTTTTGTCCGAGGATGTAGCAGCTCCTCACGTGCGGCTGTGCTCACCTGCGGGAGAAAGATGGCGCTCTTCCCTCACGTGCGCGGAGGGAGAAGTGGAGCGACCAGACCAGGGGTCTGCAACCCTCCAAATAATAATAAAAGCCAAAAGTAAAATCTGTCAAATGGACAAAAAAGTTGTTGTTCACCCCTACAACTTTTTTCCAGTTCGTTTCTGATGCAAGCGTCAAAGAGGACTAAAAGACTGAAGTATAAGTCAGAAGGGTTTAATGAGTTCCTCACAGGTAAAGTTAACAATGGAGCACCGGACTCTCACGAAAGGATAGGAAGAGAGTACTGAGATGTTTGTGTTTTCAGCTTTTATAGGTCTCGCAGAGACCTTCTTCTCGTCAACATGTGGTTACACATTAAAAACCTTTTGGCAAAATCCAACAGTGTGTGTTTTTAAGTCAAACAATCTCATTGTTTTATGACCCTCAGAGTGGGGGTCACTCAGTCCTTGGTGAACAGGGCTACAGATAACACCTATGATCAGGGCCACTTATCTTCTTGGCCCCAGTGCTCGCAGATTGCTTTATGACCCTCTCAGGGTGGGGGGTCACACAGTCTTTGGTGAATAGGGCTACAGGCATCTGGGGTAGTATTACATTGTTAAAAAATACCTTACAACAGATTTTACTTTTGCATTTACTAATTACACAGACACTCTAAAGAGTCATATGCGGCTCTTTAAAACCTCCAGGGCAGCTCTTTGCACTTTGATGAAAAAATGGGTATGCTGTATTTTACTTGTTTATATTTGCCATACCAATCCATTCTATTAATCTATTAATCACTTCATCTCATTACTTGTAAAAAAAAAAAGACTCTTTCTGCCTCAGTTGACAGTTTTTGTCCTGCCCCCTGGCTTCATCACACTCAGCAGTGTGCAGCCTCATGGGTCACTACTCCACTCAATAAGGAAGCACTTTATGGCTGGCTCTTTACCTTTAACACCACAAACTTGTTCCAGTACCTGTGACAAAGTGGGCCTTTGTCCCTTTTAATAGTACTATGATTTGGTTTTGCACAGGTTTGTTCATTTTCAATAACTTCAATACTCAACGAAATAGAACTATCCCAGGTTTGTTTTGTTTAGTTGTAATCAGTTTAAATCACCACACATTTGTTAGTTAAATATATTTTATTTAGTTAAATGTGTCTATTCAGTTCAGTCCAATAATCGTCTTACCTGCATCCCCACATGGTCCAGACTAAGAGGGGGTGTGCCCTATGTCGGCCATTTTATAGGCTTGAGTGGGGTCGTGGGCCGGACCATGTGGAGGGGGAAAAACTGATTTAAGTTTGTTTATTTCTTTGTGTTAATGTCTTGTGTATTTTCATTTCCTGAACTAAGTGTTTATAGTTTGTTTAGTTAAACACTGTTAGTAAAGGGACTCGGGCCCGGGAGATGTTTTTATGGAACATAGGCTTATGTTACTCCCATCGCCCCTGGACAAGAGATGGAGTAGACCGGGGGTGGGGCTTCCGGTATAGGGAAGTATTTTAGTCTGGACAATTAGACAGATGAGGTACACGTGGCTTTTGTTTCAGTTGCTTAAGTTTGGTTGCTTAGTTTTTCGTTGAGCACCATTAATTTTTGTAAATATGTATTATTTTTTGTGTTCACGGTGTACCACTACACGGAAATAAATGTGTCTAATGGGACTTCTTTTGAGTCTGCCTCCTATTTTGATCACTCGGGCCAGCTTCCCCAGTACCACTTTCATATTTCTTCTGTTCTGAGAAACAATTTCACTACATTTTGGAGATATGGTAATATTAGGTAAAGCATTTAGTTTGGACTTTCCAAAAGATAAAAATAAAGAATAACAGGAGAAAACCATGATGAAGTAATTACAAACTAATCACAATGCAATAACAGCTGGTGGGCCTGTATCACGGAATGTATGCTAACAATTTTAAGACCTTTATTTACTTAATTTACCCGTCTGAGTATTATCATTGTACCATTCATGTTTGGCTAATAGCGCTACTTGGAAAAGCTTTCAGTAATGCTAAGCTAGCGCACCTTTCTTATTTTTATTTCAAATTTTGGAAAATATACAGAAATATATACGGTCACAATGGTGCTCTAAAAGCACAAAAATAAAACAACAAAAATAATTTCAAAATACTAAGAAAATCATATTACTCAAGTTGAAGTACAAAGTAGTGGTACAAGACATTACTCAAGATTAATATATAATAATTTGGGAAAACTACTTCAAAAGACATAACATCTGATTTATAATTTAAAGTGAAATCTGATTAGAAGTCAAGGCAAGGCAAGTTTATTTGTATAGCACAATTTGTACGCAAAGTAATTCAAAGTGCTTTACAGAATAAGAAAGACATTAAAATCACAATACAACAAATCAAAACATAAATAATCACAAATAATCATCATAAAATTAACATTAAAACAGAAGAGTGCAGAATAAAAACCTTTTAGTCATATGCACAGCTAAATAGAACTGTTTTGAGCCTGGATTTAAACATTGTCAGAGTAGAGGCCTGTCTCACATCAGGAAAACTGTTCCAGGTTTTAGCATAAAATTGAAACGCTGATTCCCAGTGTTCTGGACGCACTGCAGCTGTCTTAACGCTCGTTTGGAGAGGCCACTGAGCAGGCCGTTGCAGTAGTCTAACCAACTGGAGACAAATGCATCGACAAGTCTCTCTAAGTCTAGTTTTGACAGTATACCTTTTTTTGCAAAGATTTAGATGGTAAAAAAACTGCAGATATTATTGATTTGATGTGACTGTTAAAGTTCAAGGTTGAGTCCATTATTACCCCTAGATTTCTAGCCTGAGTTGAAGGTTTTAGAGAGAGAGACTGGAGATGACTGCTGACACTTTCTCTATGTTTCTGTGGGCCAAAGATGATGACTTCAGTCTTGTCTGAGTTTAGCAGAAGAAAGTTGTTTTGCATCCACACACTGATCTGTTGGAAGCAGTGGCAGAGTGAATCGACTGGTCCATATTTACCTGCTGCCCGTGAGACATGGATCTGAGTGTCATCTGCATAGTTGTGGTAGGACACATTACTGCTGCGTATTAAGTAGCCAAACGGCAGCAGCATGTAGAGATTGAACAACAGAGGTCCCGGGATTGACCCCTGGGGCACCCCACAGGTCAGGGACATTTTATCTGAGACACATTTTCCAATTTCAACAAAGTACTCCCTGTTTTCTAGATAGGACTTGAACCAGTTTAGTGCCGTACCAGAGATGCCCACCCAGTCCTCTAGTCTCTGTAAGAGGATCCCATGATCCACAGTGTCAAAGGCAGCACTCAGATCTAACAGGATCAAGACTGAGACTTTGCCTGCATCAGTGTTCAGGCAGATGTCATTTGTCACCTTGGTAAGAGCAGTCTCAGTGCTGTGGTGGAGTTTAAAACCTGATTGGAAAACATCAAAGGAGTTGTTCATTTGGAGAAAGTTAATAAGCTGTTGGGAAGCAACTTTTTCAAGGACTTTGCCGAGAAACGGCAGATTAGAGATTGGTCAATAATTGTTCAATATCTTGGCATCAAGACTGCTTTTCTTCAGGAGAGGCTTGATAATCGCAGTTTTCAAAGCTCTTGGGAATGCTCCAGATTGAAGTGACATGTTAACTATGCAAGTGAGTGGTGATTGCAAACTGTTGAGCACAGACTTTAGAAATCTAGTGGGTAACACATCGAGGTATCATGTAAAGTTTTGTCAGTTACAAGTGCAAAGTGAATTAAAGCTGCAAGCGGCATCGAACAGCTTCGCCCATTGACTCAATGTTGACGCTGACATGCTAGCAAGAACAAATATGCATGTCCCATGCCTACGGCATGGGTTGCTAGGATACAGGAGTCTGTGCACGGTGCAGTGTTGCCATGAAGTTGCGCGCTTTGCACGCAACTTCGTGAAGACAGTCTGCAACGATGAGTGCATGGGCAAAGCCCATGCACTCATCGTTGCGGAAGCAATAGGCCCTACGCCCTGTATGGGTTTGGGCCTAATCAGCTCTAAGTGTCTAGGTGGGTGCTGAGGTGTTATTTGCATTGTGGAATTGTTGGCATTTTTAATGCCCCGAACCTTGTCATTAAAGAATACTGCAAACTCATTGCACTTAAGATGTGTAAATTAGTTCTAACGGCAATGGAGCTGGAGGGTTTGTTAATCTGCATACTGTTGCAAACAGGATATGAGAGTTGTTACTACAACTTCCAATAATGTCCAAAAAATACCTCTCCCTTGTTCTACATAAACTGTGGTTGTACCTGTACATCTTTTCTTTGACTTGCACCATTCCCGCTCGGCCCTCTGGCACTCCCTTTTCTGTGCCCTGACCGAGTCATCATTCCTCCACAGTGCTTTCTGCTCTTCTTTAACCATTTTAATCTTCATCTGGGAAGTTTGGGTGAGGGACCAGGTGGAAGATGAGGGGAGAATAGGTGGGTACGGATTCAGCATAGTTTATGCCAGAACTCTTGACCATGCTATATTGAGTGTAAGGGGAGCCAGGACCCTGTCCAGGCCAGTGCCTCAGAGCATGGAGGAGGTTATCCGTCAGCACTCTCACTCCATCTCTGCTCAGGTGTGGGCCATTTCCCTTGAACAGGTCCTCTCGTTTCTAGAATAGATCAAAGTTCTCAATGTAGTGCAGTCTTCTGGCCACACATGCGTTGAACAGCCATGTGTTCAGCTGAAACAGCCGGGTAAATTTGTTCATCTTCCTTCTATCTATGCTGGGAAGAGGTCCACTGATGAACGTCTTAATCTCCACATTATCAAGCTCCTTGTCGTAACGGGTGTGTGTAGCAGACCAAGGGATGCAGACTCGGGGCAGATTTACAGTATTTATTGTAGAAATGGGGCAAAGTACAAACAGAGGGTGATCCAGAGGTGAGCAGGTGAACAGGAACACAGGGACGACAAACGCAGAACAGAGTCAAGACACGCAGACGATCTCACACTGAGTGTCTTCTCCCATCTCCTCTTATCCATGGCAGGTGTGGTGATTAGCCAGATGGACAGCAGGTGCGCGCGGGAGGAGCCGAGAGCTCCGCCCAGCTCCAGGTACAGGCAGATGAGGGAGGGGGAAGAGCACACAGGGAGACAAAACAGGAACAGAAAAGCACACATCATGACACTCCTCGAATAATTTTATAAAGTCCCTTTTAAAGATTTCAGTCTGTTCCATTCTTTTGTCAACTGCATCCACAATCAGCTGTGCACAATCAGCTGTTTAACTGCTCGGTGTGTTGACAAAAATTTTCTCATTTATCCTGTTTCTGTGTCTGGGATAGGAGCAATTTGTATTCCTCTGTGGCTCACATTTCTGATAGCACTGTCTCCTAACATCAGAGTATCTCTGACCTTTAGCACAGATTGCTGCTAGCATTCTTTTGCCAACATCATTGCTCTTGTTTTGTGACAAAAAAAATCTATTTTCTGTTTGTATCTTAACATCAACATCAATATGTGACAATGAAAAAAATCTGTCTGTAAGCTGCATTTTGGGTGATGGAACAATATTAGCATTGGGTTTTTTTTATCACTTGTTGCGTTGGCTTGGCATTCTTGTCTTTACAAAGTTTTGGAAAAGACACAGTATCACTCAGGTTTAAGTTTTCTCACCCTCTTCTCTGAAAATAACTGTAGGCTACTTACCATTGGAAGTCACAGGAAGCGTCCGGTGAAGTCCTTTTTCAGATTCTAAAAGAAATATCCGTGCTTGTAGCTCATCAATTTGTTGTTGATAGTTACGACAGCATTCACAGGAAGAATTCCTTTGGTTTCTTCTGCTGGACATGTTGCTGGCTCATCAGAAATTTAGTTAAAAAATGTACAAATGTTTTAAAAGTCTTGGTTCACTTAAAAGAAAATCATAACTAAATAAATCTTCCAGCACTGGAAGAGGTAAAATGATTAAAAAGCAAAGTAAAGAAGGAAGCAGCAGGAGGAAGCAAGGTTTCTGTCTGCACTCTTCAGAAGCAGGAAGCACAGAGGACAAAACATTAAATAATGCACAAAATCTGGTATTTTCAAAGGATAGATATAAACATTAAAAAAATACATTATATTGGAAGGACTAGGGCAAGAAATCCAAATGTTCAAATCATATCATATTGTCGACATAAAGCTTTTGTTACTTGTAGACTTACTGACAGTGGGAAGAGTAACCAAAACTTTCATTCAATTAAGAGTACTGTTGCTTCAATAAAAATATTAGTAACTAAGCAATATCCCTCCATGGAGATATTGTTTTCTTTGCCCGGAATATTCCACAGTATGGCATAACAACAGTCTTGCATTTATTCTATTACCGGTGAACCAGAAAAGTTACATAGTGCACCTATGAAGTTAATTACAGTTTCTCCATTCAAATCACATTATGTTCCACTTTACTTTTGTCTCTAGTTATCTCCATTTTGGAACTAAGAATGTATTTGTTTACACATTTTAAAAGGTCTGTAATGGACTTGCCAATTTAGGGTTTTACCATTCTAACACCATCTCATCCATGTCTCTTTACAGGGACTCTTTCTAGGCTTGCAGAATTTAGAACCCCTGAAGAAGACCTCCTCAGGCTGTGGGGATAACAAACAAGAAAGATGGCGCTGCTCTCTCACCGTGAGACTGTGGTGCGGTCAGAGAACCTTGCGCCAGTGGCAGACTGGCAGGAGGTGGGCAGGGGCGGCTTTGGACGGGTGTACAAAATCAGGCACAAAGACTGGGGCTTCGATGTGGCTGTTAAAGTATTCAAGCGAAATGCCAGGTATGGATTGTATTGTTTTGTCAAAATTAGGTTATAATGAATATTATTTAAATTTAGCAAGGCCTATGAGATTAGTCTATTTATACTGTGGGACTCCATGCATGAGTCCCACAGCAGTGAACCTGACATGTTGTTTGTAAAAATTGTACAGTAGAACAATGAGCTTCTCTACACTACAGTATTTCCTCTCTGGAGTCACTTGATGTGGGGAGAAAGGGAAGGGAGAGCATCAAAAACAACAGTGAAACTTATAAAACATGTTAATGTGTTGTTTTTGGCACATATAGCATTTTCAAAACAATAAAAGGAAACATGATGATCTAAATATGTGTAAGCAGTAAAGACACCATAGCAGTAAATACACACTCTTTAATGTTTCTGGTTTAGTTCTAAACCAATTTATCTATATCGTATAACTTACCAGATATAAACTGTAATGAATAAAACATTGTAATGAGATTACTTTTGATGATATTCACTCAACTAGTGATGGGTTTGTCAATAACAATACTGCATAATACTGAAACACAAGAACTGACAGATCAACCATTCTGTTCCAGTGACACAGTAGAATACAGCTTCTGTACTAAACTGGAATCATTACCAATTCCAAAACACAAGGGAGCTTTATAAAAGCCAGTGTAAACTCTGATTTCTTTATTTTTTGTTTTTTTTACCCAACATCCAGCAACAAAGAGGCTTGCTTCATGGACCTGGCATCGAACGAGTTTGTGCTGCGAATGTATGGGATCTATGAGGGCCCTTCAGGAGAGAGAGGATTGGTCACAGAGTACATGAGGAGGGGGTCTATCGAGTCCCTGCAGAAACGACTGTCTGGACCCCCGCCCTGGCCCCTGGCGTTTCGACTGGTTCACCAGATTGCACTGGCTGTGAACTTTCTCCACCTCAAGAATATTGTGCACCTGGATCTAAAGCCAAGCAATGTTCTCCTGGATGATACGCTCAATGCAAAGGTATCGTTCTTTTAAACAAATGTAGGCACAGGTTGTGCTCATATCATGTTTTCTTAAAATATGTACATGGTTGGGCACAGGGTAATTCTCTAGTAAAATGATAGTATAATGATAATGATCTACTTACTTGACCTGTTACCTTGTAAAAACAACTTATTCCAAGTACCATTGTACAGACTAGTCTACAAACCCAGCAGGGAAAACAAATATTTTGTTGATACCAGCAGTATTATAACTGACAACAAATTTTGATGTGTGATATATTGCAAAATAGTATTTATACCTCTGTAGTTTTATAAGTAGCCATACCTCTGACACAATAACTCTAAAGCAGGATTATACCCCCAAAAAAGTATGTTATCGTAAAGAGAAAACATGAAGTGCAGTGAACAGTGAATATTGAAACTGAACATTTTGTTTTATAGTTATTTTATATCTTCAATGAGTTATATAAATTATTTATTTAATCCTCTACAGCTCAAATACCTAACCCTAACCCTACAGAAAAATATTTTTCCACTAGTACAAAGAAAAAGTAAATACTGACCTCCCAAAAATATTGTTGCCCATGTTTTTTCACATACCAGTATATAAATAATGTTCAGATTCAATGTCTGTGTTTATGTGAAATACTGACATCATAATGTGTATACTTCCTATTACCCAATGATACCAAATTCAACTCGACTGTATGTTGCATGTGCAGTTGGCGGACTTTGGCTTGTCCAAAGTGTCTGTGAATGTTATGATGATGAGGAGTAGTCTGCAGGCTGGACCTCAGGGCACGTTCCCATACATGCCACCAGAAGCCTTTGACATGTCATATGAACCAGTGCAAACTTTTGACACGTACAGGTAATGGGATCTGCGATTTTCAATTCTGTATTCAATATTTCATTTTTTAAATATTCTTAACTTGTCCCCTTCAGTTACGGTATTCTTCTCTGGTCTGTCTTTACTGGAAAAGAACCATATGAAGGTAAATATGTCATTAACAGACAACATGAAGTAAACCGTACATTTTCAATGGTTAACTCATAATGGTCCACAAAAACTCTAATTTGTGGTAAAATATGCAATATATCTGTAGATAAAATTAAAATCTGTTGTGGTTTCAACAAGTATTTGTCCAATAAAACCTAAAAATCCAGATTTTTCTTTCATCAAAAATGAAAGAAAAAAGTCTCCATTATCTCCTATAAAAAGCAATAATGTAAAATGAAATTGTAAATGTCTTATTTTAGTCTATTTTTGGCTTAAAAGTTATATACTGTGGCTTTAAGTACAATTTGACTATACTATTCTATTATAGGTTTTTCTAGCACCATCTCATCTATGTCCCTTGACAGGGGTTAATTATACTCTTGTAGAACTTAGAATACCTGAAGGAGACCGGCCTCCATGTGGAGACCTCCAGCGCCTTCAAGTAGTGGGAATAACAGATATAGTTGATCTCATGAAGAAATGCTGGGATAAGGACCCTGCCAAGAGGCCACACTTTAAAGGTATATTCCACACAGAGTAAAAGTTTGTTGTGGCAAAGTTTAGGGTAATATTAGTCTAATTATTAAACTGACTTTCTTGCAGACTGCCTTAAAACAACTGAAAGGCTGTTATCAAGACACAGTAATGGCATTCAGAAGGCAGTCTATGAAGTCCTGACAATACTGGTATCATCATTATTATATTTTTAAAAATGCAGATCAGTTGATAAAGTATAAAGTTGGTTTTATTTTATTTTATTGTCAACTGATTGATTGAATGTGTTTTATATTTGTTATTTTGTAGGACTCAACAAATCAGCAAGGTACTGTCATAACTTTTCTCATGGCTTTGCAAAAATACTACACTTATTTGACATTTGTTGTTTTTTTTGTTTGTTTTTTTATTTGCAATTTGAAGGTGCTGTTAATGATATTATGGACCAAGGACCAGTCATCAAACACAAACTGGTCAGTTACTATTTATAGTTAATGGTTACATTAATTACATCAAATGTCAAAATAAATTCATTTATTCTGTTTGTCTCAGCCTTCTTTGAGTGTTTCTGGTAAAACGGTGACAAGAAATGAAAAAGGTATGAACACATAGACGCATACTTACAGAGGCACACTTTCAAATAAAGGTACTGAGATATGTAAAGTGTATTATTTAAAATTTAATAACCAATCAGTTGGTTTGATAGAAATATCTGAGAGCTTTATCTCTGATAGCCTTCAGAAGAGATATTATAGTTTACCTAAATATGCGTATTGCTGGGTTTCAGATGGCATCATAATATTCTATAGTCCAATAATATTCAAAACAGATGGGGAGGGGTTCAGTTTTTTTGTAATACAGTGAGTTCTTGTGTATAGTCATTAGAAATAAATCAGGTTCAACATTTGCAAATTTACAGTTTGGATATTTCATGACAAAGTACAATATAATCAATAGGGAAATCTGTTTCTTGCCCCCTATCTGGCTGTAACGACCACATGCTAGAATTTGAAAACTGCCTATTAGAAAAAAAATTAAAAGTGGCCCATTATGTTATTTCTGCTTTTTCTTTTGTATCCTAGCCAAGTTTGTTGACCGTCACAGGCATGTCCTCATCCAGAGAGTGTCGAACGCCCTGGCCATAGCAGAGGAACTCGGAGACATGGTGCATAATGAGACCTACAACATCATTCAAGCCAAAGAGACGAGTGAGAACAGACTCCGAGTGCTCTACAGTGCCACATTACATTCGGGTGGTAACAAGGTGAAAGCGGCCTTCTACGACGCCCTGAAGAGATATGAGCCCGATCTGATGGAGGACCTAGGTACAATCTCTACTCGTACTTTGAAATGTATATCAGATGTATACAGATATTAGATGGATATTTGTGTCTTTTCTTTCAGAGAGCCAACCAGGCAGTCCAAAATGAATTTCCGGATCAAACTAGTTTTAACCTTTAGTGTACATTTGCTCAAAATTTTGTTATTTGATTTTTATTTTACTTTTTACTTATTTTATTTATTTTCTTATATTTTCTTTTTAATTTTTTAGACAATAACTTAGCTCTGCTGTTGAATCCCTCAGTATCTGTCAGGAGCAGTCAGTCAGTGAGTCACCTGCAGATGATAGTGTGGAGGGCATCCCAGGCAACAATCTTACTCCTCTCACCCACTCCCATTTTCATTTGATTATATTTAGATTAGATTTGATAAGTTGTAAACACTCATAAACACATGCTTACTGTTTCCCTGACCTCGCAGTCTCTTCTACATTCTGAATTGATCCAGAAAGGTCTGGAACTGGATAATTGACTAACTTCAGAAGGTCTAACCATATTCGCTAATTTGTATCACTTGTTTCTCAAATTCAGCAGACGTCTCCTCTCAATAATTCTCGTAACATTCAGAACCATATAGAGCTTATTTTACCTAAGATAAATAGGATGGTGTTAGATTGTTGATTCTGCAAAACTTTACGCTGTTTCTCAGTCCTTTATGTTGACTTTTTAAAATTCCGTTTTACATATAAGCAGCCGTGTTTGTCTTTGATACGAGCAGACCATGCGTCTCTCTAATTGGTTAATCCACCTGTCAATCACGCCCCCTCTGAAATTGGGGAAACATGATACGGCTCAATACTCCACTCCACCAGATATTCAGTATTGAAATAATAAAATAATGAAAAAGTTTATGATGAACAGTTAATAATATACCTTTAAAGGCACTGTACCTGATTTTTTTTTTCTCAAAGTGCAAAAAACAGAACTAGTCCATTTTGTCATTCCTCACTTACCTTATGCGTCCTAATTATTTACCTTCATGTGTTTATCAGCACTTTTAACAACTCTCAGACACCAGAGCAGAGTTTTGGCGTGATGGTAAAGCTAACAACAACTTGCATGCTAACTTGCACTTCCTGATTACTGGGCAATAAAATGCTTTCTAATTAGATGGAGACAGCATGCAATGGACATATTTTGAAGAGCGGCTTATACAATATATCTGTACTGATGCAAGACAAATTTTGCTCAAATACACAGGACTAAATTGGGTACAGGCCCTTTAAGAAGTCTCCCCTATATCATAAAATCATTTTCCTATAGAAAAGTGTTAAAAATTAGGTTGGACGCTAATCAGGTATGAAAGAGAATGCCATTTAAACTGCATTGCCGTTTGAAACTTGGTAAAAGCTATACACCTATTTCACTATAGTTATTTTAGATATAGATTCTGTTTTTCTTTTTATTATTTCAAGCCATATTTTATTTCACTCTTTTTTTATTGAGTTAAAACCCTAACTCCTTCAGATGGGACATTTTGAGAACAGGACTCCACCCTCCTTGAGCCTGAGCTCCTTGAGTGTAGCAGGCATCTTCACACCATGGTAATCCTCAGAATGGGAGGGGACTGTGTGTTTAAGTGCCATCTTGAGTCTCACCCTTACCACCCCCCTGGCCCCACCCCACCTCACCCTGCCTGCCTGCCCTCCCTCCTATGCTAATGCTCCCAATCCTCTTTGTGGGAGAGTGACGCGAGCTACTGTCAGAAACAGAGTTAAGCTGAGCATGTAGTACAGGAGAGGAGTGTACCAGCGAGCAGCCGGCTCCTCTCCTCTCTCCTGGGGTCTGATCTCCTGGGCCGCACCACTTGACGACTGCACAACAAGGCCATTCTCAGAACAGTCTTAAAGCATGATGCGAGATGTGATCCAAGAAGGACATTGCCAGTGCTTTTCAAAAACTTAAAATTTTTTAACTTTTGAACTATGAAATTGTCAATGTGGATTTGAAGACTTTTTTTTGACAGATTTGCTTTTCTAATTTGACACTTCGACAGTCTCGCATTGTTGGATCTGATAGCATCATTACTAAAAAATTTTGTCATTGCATTTCGGATTCAATTTGAAATATCTCACAACAAAATCATGGAATTGTATTTTTGAAAGCATATGCTGAGAAGTGATGAAATCTGCATTTTTAAGGTGAAACTGTCTCACATGGTTGGACACTGGAGTGCTGAGGAACAGATGGTGGGACAGCTTTCTGGGTTGTCAGGTGTGTCTGAAAGGAGTGCACTCAAAGCACTTGTCTATCTCTTTTGATTTCTACACATTTCAGGGTGTTGGAAAATTCTACCACTGCTCATTTGGGATTCTTAACATGGAATTTTAGTTACACTTTTACACTGGTAATAAGTATTGTGTGCTGGTGGGCGTACTGTGGACATTCGTAACCCTGGATTTCCAAGAGATGGAGGGTCATTGTTTTGACCGCTTTGGAGAGGGAGAGAGGGACAACTACCAGATCGACTACCGGAGGATCGTAGGGGACACTGAGCCCGCGCGACCCAGGATCATGAACCGTGATGGGGAGCCTCATCCCTACGGAGCCTTCAGTCACTCCACCGCCCACAGTCACGGCCACGAGACAGCCGCACAAAGATACAGCGCCACGCGGATCCAAGCAGGATATGAGCCCGAGAGGTCAGTCTGGCTGGCACTGTACTGTACAGCGCAGAGGGCAAAGGTCATGAACCTTAAGCCCGAAGGGTGTTAAAGGGCCCATACTGCACTATTTTCTTATTGATGTTATAATGTTTTTTCCTCATCAGAAACATGCCTAGTGTTTTGTTTTGTTTCATTCACACATGTTTAACACACAAACCCTGCATATTTAGGCTCTCTCAAACTGAAAACACTCACCCACCTTGTGATGTCACGTGGTAATACAGGTGTTACCACTGCTCCACTACATTTTTAAACTTCATACACCTTCACTGGAATCATTTGCATTATTTCAGCCCTGTAATTGTAATGTCTACTTAACTAAAGGTAAAAGGTAGCTGAAAACTTGAAAATTACAGCTTCATGACATCACAAGGTGGAACGGAGCATTTTGAGCTTTGGAGATGTAGACAGCCTAATGATGCAGGATTACTCAAACATGTGTGAATGAAACAAAACACAACTTATGTTATGTTTTTGATGAGGTAACAGCATTATAACATGGTCCTTTAAGGCTGGACCAATGTAGCTATAAATAATACATTTTATATATATATATATATATATATATATATATATATATATATATATATATATATATATATATATATATATATATATATATATATATATGAAATATTTTGGACAAATGTTGGATGAGTTTTTTGCTATTTTATATTGTAATTGTAATGATAGTGAGGCTGCCAATGTACTGCAGTGTAGAGGGCATGACCCCTAACCCCATGCCTTCAATACAGCACATGTTAAGGCTGGACAATTGTAGCATGATTAAAAATACAATACTTGCTATTTTGTTTTCGTAGATTTGGAAGATTAAGTTCACAGTACATAGTGCCAAAAAAAGTAATAATAATAATGGAAATAAAACAGAATAGCAAATTGTCTTGATAGCATGTTTGGTAGAGTTGTCAAAAGTATCAAATCAGATACTAATTGATACTAAAACTAATATCGAAACTAGATGCTCATTTGAGCAGGTATTGGTACTAAAAAAACCTCACATGACAGAAATGAACCATGGTTTGTATTGCATAACACTACTATTGTGATATTTTAATATAGCCACACAAGTGAGGAAAATCATGAGGAAAATCTGCCTTTTTGTGCATTTTTAATAAAGCAAAAAAACAGTACAAGGCTATAAAATTAAGAACTTTGACTTACATTATTGATTCTTGCATCAGCTAATATTGCGATATCCATATTTTTGCAATATTTTGTGCCAGCCTAATTGAGATTTGATAGAACACATGAATAAAATACATTTCAAAACATCTTTAAAAAGGTCAATTGTTTCCTCCCTTTACTAAGAGCACATGGTGACAAATAAATCTTACATAACCCTACCTAAATAACTTTCTCGATCTGTCTGATTACCAACATCAGAATTGCCACATAGGATTGACTGAGGTATATATAACCTTATAGTATGTTGGCTGTGCCCTCTAATACAGTAACAAGCATGTTTACCAGGTACTTGGCCGCTAACCAAATCCTCTTACCAATGCACTGCCGTCACAGCTCTATAGGACTTTCCATTAACAAGGGCAGACTCCCATGTTAGCATTTCCCCTTTCAACTATTGCGCTAATTTGATAGCGCTCTGTCATGGCTCTCAAAGGCAAATGGTATTGTTATTATTAAGTGAACACTTTTATATGGAACAGGTTTACTAATATTGTCTCTGTTTTACAGTATGGCAGATTACCTGATCAGCGGAGGTACTGGATATGTCCCAGAAGATGGCCTGACAGCACAGCAGCTCTTTGCTATTGGGGATGGTCTGACATACAAGTAAGATTGGATGTTGTTACAGTATTAAATGCATCTAAATCCATAAAGAAGCAGTTATTATGCAATGCTTTCTATTAATATTGGTGATGACACATGGGCCTGGTGATATTATGGGGGATTATTGGGACTAATACGACTTTCAAGGATGAATGGATGCATCGAATGCAGTGCAATGTTCAGATGTCAGTGTGGTAATGGGCGGGAGTGTACTTTCCTTAATGGGGGCTATATGCAGGGCTTATCACTGTGAGGAGGATTCATGATAAATGTTGTATAATGTCAAAACATTAGGACAAAAGCTGGTACTTTTCAGGAATGACTAGAAAAGGAAACAAATAAGAAAAACTTAACACATTTTGGAAAAAACAAATGAAATTAAAGCCCAGGGGGAAAAAAATGTAATATTTCACAGAAAAAGAACAAACCTGGTATGATGTCTTTATGGCACCATCTTTAGCTCTTACCATGACTCCCTTGTCTCCTACAGTGACTTCCTCATCCTCCCCGGCTTCATAGACTTTACTTCAGATGAAGTGGTAAGTTGTTGTGCTGAAATCACTCCTGCACATTATGTGTCCACGTAGATAGACCAACAAAACAACACCACTATTGTACAGCTAGATGACTGGAACGCATATGAACAGCTTGTTTTTATCATAAGAACTCCTTTGGGAAAGGTCATTAAATTCATGCTGATGTCAAATGTGTTGTGCCTGTACAGCACCTGTGTCTTACACACAAATGAACATTCTATGTTTACAGTGACTAAGCACATGTGGACTGGTATGCGTACTACTACAATGACGTGTGGTGATGCTACGTCACTTTCTGGAGGAGGGTCTATATTCAACTTGTCTCCATGGAGATGCCAGTGTCACATTAAACTTAAATTATTCAATTTATGCAGGTTTTTATTGTTAAAAAATACCTTCTAAGACATACATTCATACTGTATGCAAGGGTCCCCTCTTCACAGATCTGACCTGTAACTTGACCTGGTTGTCTCCATGGAGATGGAAGTTTAATGCCATACTGTAAAACATTCAAGACAAAACATGAACACATGCAGACGGCAGGCCCTCCAATGAGAAAAGCTTCTTAGTGCATTTTTGAAAATATTTACGTTGCTATTTCCATGTGTAGGATCTCACCTCAGCACTGACACGGAAGATCACACTGAAAACCCCTCTGATCTCCTCTCCCATGGATACGGTGACTGAGTCCTCTATGGCCATCGCCATGGCAGTGAGTGCCACACAGCTCACACTCCATTGTCCTAGCTCAGCAGTACCACACATGTCTAGAAGATGATATAAAGATACTTTTTACTTTGCTTTAGTTAATGGGTGGAATTGGGATTATCCATCATAATTGCACTGCTGAGTTTCAAGCCAACGAAGTGCGCAAAGTCAAGGTACAGAAACATTACACATATTTAATCTCTACCCCCTCTAAATCTCATCTTGTGTTTTTCACAGAAATTCGAGCAGGGCTTTATCACTGACCCTGTGGTCATGAGTCCACACCACACAGTGGGAGATGTGTTCGAGGCAAAGGTCCGGCACGGCTTCTCCGGGATTCCTGTTACTGAGACTGGGAAAATGGGTAGCAAGCTGGTTGGCATCGTGACATCCAGAGACATAGACTTTCTGTCAGAGAAGGACCACGACAGACCGCTAGCAGAAGTATGTGCACTGTGTTTGACTTATATATTTGTGGTATTCATAAATTTGAGCATAGGTGTATACTACAAAGGTGCTTGGACTTAGCCAGGATCTCAATGTGTGAACCTCACCTCAGAGATAACAAGTGTCATGATGTCAGAGCTTGCAAAGTGTGAACTTCTGCTGCATCAACTAAGGGAAACTATGAAGAAAACTCCCACATCCCAAATGATTGCTATAAACTGAAATATATTTGGTTCAAATGGCCCTAATAAGAAATAACATGTCAATACTGATAAATCCCAAAGATTTTCTCCTTTTAGTTTTACACCAGATATATGCATTGTCATATGCATTCAATACCTTATTGAAGTTTTATAGTATGATTTTTGTTGCATCTATTGGCATTTTTACTAGTAGTACTTAAAACCACTGAATGGAATATTTAGCTTAAAAAAGGACTGGACAAAAAACATGTTTTTGTTTTTTTTTCATTTTGGTTGTTTTTTATTGTACTGAAAAACTTGGAAGTCTCACTGATTGGCTTGCTTCTCCGCAAACTTGGCTCTTATCCTCCTCATGCTTGTTTCCATGGAAACGTTGTTCCTTTGGCTTTAATCTTCCACAGGCATAAAACTTGTATACAGTATCTCCATGGCTAATGTTCCAAAGTATGGTTAGAACTTTCTATTTCCATGGAAGGATGCAGTGACACATGACCTCACGAAAGTTACATACTTTACCTTTAATATGTATAAAGTTACATACTGTACATTTAATATGTAATTTTTCCCCCAACCTTAATTCTCATTTATTATTTTTATGATAATGCAGGCAATGACAAAAAGAGAAGATTTAGTAGTAGCCCCAGCTGGAGTGACATTAAAAGAAGCCAATGACATTCTGCAGCGGAGCAAAAAAGGTGCTGTTGTTCGTTGAAAGAACAATCTCATGTAAACCTGTTATATTGAATGTAACGGTTGATTTATATTTTACCTCTTTCAGGCAAGCTTCCCATAGTGAATGACAGTGATGAGCTGGTGGCCATCATCGCCCGGACAGACTTGAAAAAGAATAGAGATTATCCACTGGCCTCTAAAGACTCCAGGAAGCAGCTGCTGTGTGGGGCGGCTATTGGCACCAGGGAGGACGACAAGTACAGACTGGACCTCCTCATGCAGGCCGGGGTGGACGTGGTTGTATTGGTGGGTCTCATTTCTATGTTTGATCATGGGCAGGTGCTAGAAGTTACAATAGACTTTACTACTATTACTTACATATTTTTTCCAAAATGCTCCAGCCCTATTACAGACCTTTTAAAGAACATATATTGTGCCTATATAGGCATAATCTATAACAGCGCTGGGTCATTATGTTAGCATTTTAATCACAATATTCATCTAAAGAGGCTTAATAAAAGAAATAAGTTGCTTCAAACGTCATCACAATATCAAGAGCCATGAACTTGTCGGCCCCTCTTATGGATCGCTCCACATTATACTAGCGAACAGCAGATTTTTTTTCCATTTGTGCCAAAATGACTATGTGACACTGCTGAAGAAAATTAAATGAAGAACGAAGTATGTACAGAACAGTGGGTGTGTGCTGGTGGCATTGGTTGATTGGCAATATGATAATTGAAAATACATGAACATGAAGTGATTTGTGCATGCTCAAACATGCACTTCAAATACAACTTGAGTGTAGATGAGAAGGAGAAACCAACTATAATATGCCTAAAAGCTCTGAAAAGACAATTTTAGATATGCTTTAAAATCCTACATGTATACTAGGGTCCATACTACCCTTAGTTTTCTTGTACATCTAAGCATTATTGTAGCTTTTTGATATTGTATTGTTTCAGTACATACATTATAGGCTTAAAATCTCTACCTCTATTGGTGATGTCTTAATTAATAAAAATGTACTTTAGGGAATTATGCATATTTAGTATGCTCTTAAAGTTTCCTTTTCTTTCTATTTGTTGTTTTGTTCTATTTTAATTTCAGGATTCTTCACAGGGAAACTCAGTTTACCAGATAAATATGATCAACTACATCAAACAGAAATATCCCGAGCTGCAGGTGGTGGGAGGAAATGGTAAGAAGTCATTATAACTGTATTACTGCCATGACCAATGAGATATAACGGAACCAGACAAATAATCGCCATGGTAACCTATATTAACAGACATTCAGGAACTCATGTTAACTGCATGTTTCAATATGATTCTTTTAAATTTTTTAAGTATTAAAATCTATTATTTTAATTAGTGTGAAGAAGCAGAATGTGTATCTACAGAAGTGTTCACTTGGTGTATTGACATGCAGAAATTCTGCATATAATATGGACCAGTGGAGAGCACTCAAACTCACCTCCACTCTGGCTCTGTGAGGAGTGTCTGTCTGTGGCCGACTCGAGCTTTCTCTGTCTCTCTGCTATCGCGAGCCGTGTAGTGCTATCAGCTCCTCTGTTTATTCATAAATGATCCTGAAAAAGCTCTGAAAAGTTCCCATGACGTTTATGCATGTTAAAGTGCCACATACTTGACTTCCCGTGACTCTGTCAAAAATAAACCCTCTGCACAAATGACAGACAGTTCAGTCCAATGAATAGTCTTTGCTTTAGTTCCTTCCTTTTAGCAAAATATTGGCCAAAATGCAACAGAATATATGAATTAAGGCATCTTGTTCAAGTGGGGAGTGAACAAGCAATGAAAAAAGAAAAAAATATATACATGTTTTCCCAACAAGATCACCCTATTCTGAGTTGATCATGTATTTATTTTTCATTTCATGTTTCTAGTGGTGACGGCTGCTCAGGCTAAAAACTTGATAGACGCTGGAGTGGATGCCCTCCGAGTGGGAATGGGCTGCGGCTCCATCTGTATCACTCAGGAAGGTAAGAGTAGGCAAATAGTGGCTGTGTTTACATGTGCACCAAAATTAGAGTTATCAGATTATTGAATTGTCATATTATATCTGATGTGATTTATTATTTTTATTATTATTTCTTTCTGATTCTTCACACCTTGTAGGCAAACTAATGTGACAACGACAAAAATGCAAGATAAAATGTTTATTTTCAACAAATGTTACTCTAAAATTCTAAATATTACCTGACACATGCCTCCAGGTGTTTTACTGATCAGATTCTTTTTGGTCATGTTAACACACACCAAAAACCAATAGCAATCTGGCGGCTTGAATGAGCAGCGAAACGTCTTCACTCCTACAATGATTTGTCCATTTGACAGATTTAAACTTTGTCTTTTGCTACACACCAAAAATCAGATCAGATCTAATTATTGGGTATCAGATTATTCACCTGATGTTTACTGTTCTTGTAAATGTACCTGTCAAAGCCTTTTAAATGCAAAAGGTTTTTCTTTTGCAGTAATGGCATGTGGCCGACCTCAGGGAACCTCCGTGTACAAAGTAGCAGAATATGCACGGCGCTTTGGGGTGCCTGTAATCGCAGACGGTGGCATACAGACAGTGGGACATGTGGTGAAAGCTTTGGCGCTTGGTGCATCTACAGGTATGCAATAATAAAAATGAAAAAAACAATAATACAGTTAGACAGTTCACCTAAAAACATGACCAAAAAATCCTGCATATTTAGGCTGAGTTCTTCTCTCAAACTGAAAACACTTCCACGTTGTAATGTCAGTAAGTGGAAATATAGACGGACTAAAAATTAGGATTTATTCAAATTAATGTTGTTCCAATACTTTTAAAAAAATCTGATGCCTTCATGTAGACTAAGGCTACTCAATTTTGTCATAGTACAAGATAAAAAAAAAAAATATATAGTAAAAGGCTATTTCTAAAGAAAATCTATAAAATAAATTAGATTTTGAGGACTAAAATGTATAATGGTCTTGATGATGTTCTTATTTAAGCATTTTTACTTTTCCACTTTGTCACTTTTTAAAAACAACGGCGAGGGCTGTAAAAAGACACTCATTCTTGGAGCATTTGGCTAATTAAGTACACAGAGTAAACACAGTCTGTGTTAGCGCTGTTGTCGGGCTGCACTCTCCGTAGTTTGATACCTTCATTTAGCCTTTGGTGTGAACTTGGCAATTAATCTAAGAGGCAACACAAATATCTTTTCTGTTATTATTAGGGCGTTTTAAGTGTCTGGAGAGCTTCCACAGTCTGTATTTAACCTTCCCAGAGCAGCTTAAATGCAGACATCAACAACGGCAGCGCCCTATGGCTCATTCGGGGAAATACAAAGCGCACTATCAGAACATTGATTTGGTCTGTTTACTTGCCAGTGATGTGACGTTGTTTTTTTTGAATGGTTCCTTAGCATGAACGTTAGAACCAGATCCCATTTTTTAAAATAACCTAATTTTTAATTTGTATACATTTTTATACTAATTAACGCTGAACCCACACAAGAATCAGCACAGAAGCAGAGCAGGCAACACAAGTGAGAGTTTTGTGCACAACAAAACATATTTGGCATCATAATAACGGTTAAAATTATTATTTTTGTAGAACGTTTTATTTCTATTCTGCATCATTTCAAACGCTAAATACACTCTCAGATCACAAAAAGGAGCCGAAAGAGGAGCCGTACTCACCAGTACCAATACCTGAAAAATATATGGTATTGGAGCTTTTGCCGACAGTATCGGTATTGGAACAATCCTTTACTTATGTCACATCTGCTGCCCTGTCCTTCTTAATTTTACTTCCTTTCAGGAAGTAAAATTACTCTACATATTTAATTTCTTGTACAGAGGATTATTTTATTTAGTAAATTGGTTTATTATTGTTTTTATTCATTAGAATTGAACTGACAGCTCTATATTACTTCTAACTCAAACAGTGTACATTTTTTAAGTGTGATGTCACTTCCGGGTCATCAGCTGAAACACGTACAATACTGTATAGTCTTTGTTTTTTTTGGGGGTTTTTTAGCAACAACACATCTCACATTCCAAAAGATGCTGTCGTTTAACACTAACAAGGTTGTAAGCATGGGTCTATGGTTATATCTATGACAGAAAGTGTACAAGGGAGGTTGAGGTGAGAAGTTAGGCTAAGTTGGCAATAGAGGTAACTGGCAGTTAGTGAGCAATACACGCTGGTAACCCTATGTTACTTTAGATTATTACTGCATTGTTTACATATTTGAATAGGTAATTTAAAAGGTAATTGTCTCTTGTTTGATGAATAAGGAACAAAAACAAAGCCCAAAATCTCTGAAGTTTCTGGTTGGAACAGAAACATCATCATTTACAACTTTATAGCACTCAAACTTTTAATATTTTGGCGTTTTTGTAGTAATGATGGGATCCTTGCTCGCGGCTACCACCGAAGCTCCAGGAGAGTACTTCTTTTCGGACGGTGTACGGTTGAAGAAATACCGCGGCATGGGCTCGTTGGACGCCATGGAGAAAAACAACAGCCAGAAGCGCTATTTCAGGTGTGATATAAACTAGCCAACGTTAAAGGGGCAAGCAAGTGACACCACCAAGCAAAGTTACAGGTCAGATCTCTGGAGTTGGTGAACCTGGTCACAGTAAAATTACATATTCTTTAAGGTATTTTATTCAGCAATAATTAAAGTAACAGCATGATAGAACATTTTAATAAGAAACAGTCAATCATTCCAGGTAAAGCAAAAACATGTGGCAGACCTCTCTCAAGAAAAGTTACATAGTGCCACTTAAAATGGATATAGTGCTCATATAATGCTATTGTGTTGTATTTCTCTTCCAGTGAAGGAGATAAGGTCAAAGTAGCTCAAGGGGTGTCTGGCTCGGTACAAGATAAAGGCTCCATCCATAAGTTTGTTCCCTACCTCATCGCTGGTATCCAACATGGCTGCCAGGACATAGGAGCAAAGAGTTTGTCAATATTACGGTAGGTACACAAGTAAAACGGATACAACAATAAGAATACTACTATAACTTGATAAGTGAGTGATACTAAACACAATTATTTTTTGCTACTAAACTGTGTACATGGTGTTTGAATAGCATTTTAGGTGTTTAGTCCCACTTTAATTATCAGACCTAGCTGGAAAAAAAAATAAAAAATGCAAATGTTGAACCTGAATATAGATGATGGATTATTGCAACAAAAACAGCTAAGCCTGTAGTTTTAGATCTTTACAAACATTTTCTGAAATGTGAACTTGTATTAATTTGGCAATTCATTTTTCAGTCTTTGTCATTTCTGCTGGACATGTTTGAAATGTGAATTTTGAGCAGAATTATTTTATTTGATAAGCAAATCAGAATGCTTGTGTGAAAAATTGCTATTAGTTATAGTCCCAAATCATGCAGCCCTATGCATACTTATTAAAATGGTGCGAGGATATATCGAAAATACATATTATTAATGAATTTCTCTAAATAAGGAAGCTATGTCGCTAACACCATTTTAATTTAAATGAACAAACTATACAAATACATGTGCTATATTTTTGTTAGGTCTATGATGTACTCTGGAGAGCTGAAGTTTGAGAAGAGAACCATGTCGGCACAGATGGAGGGCGGTGTCCATGGCCTTCACTCGTAAGTTTAACCTTTAGGCTGTATGTAGGAGGGTTGTCAAAAGTGTTAAAAATCATCATATAGGAATTGTAATAAAACTAGTATCAAAACTAGATGCTCAGGTCAGCAGGTATCAATACTACAAAAGTCACATTCACGGGACAGAAATGAACCTTTCTTGAATATCTTTAGAACGATTTTGAGGTGTATCAGAACAAGTATAAATCCACATAGGCTAGTATACACCCATGGACCACAATGGAATTTACCTGAGGGATTATACAGAAATAAACTGGATGATAATATAAAACACTCACATTTTATTGTTTAAAGAAAGAGTGTTTTTCATTATCATTGTGGTATCGTAATTGGTATTGAGTATCAAGTCTATTCCTTCGTATTACAAGTGAGTTTGAAAATTTTGTCATAGTAATTTTTCATTGTATGCCACCAAAGCTTTTTGTTCTTGCGTCAATTTTCCATTATTTCACAACTATTCCACTCTGAGTCTTTCATCGTAGTCTGGGAGCGATTAGCCATATCATATTGTCCTCTTTCTTCCTTCTCTTCTTCATGCTAACTTAATAGATACTCTTACGTGCCATGTAAGTACGTCCGCTCATAATTGTGTCTATACTCAAATCACAAATGTAAGTCATAATAATGGTAGTTCTTTTTTTTTTTTTCCAATTGTAGTTACGAGAAGCGACTATACTGAAACGGGAAGGAGAGGAAGCACTGTGCTCGGACCAAATATCCCCACAACTATAACTGCACGTAAAAAATGAACAGAAACTCACCTCTTAACTCTTATTTTATTGTGATCACACTATGTTCCAACAGTCTCAAGTTAGAGCCAGACAGACACACGGTGCAAGCTACTTTTCTTGATAACATTTACTGCTAGTGGAGCAATATCCCTACCTCACTCCAAAGTCTTGTTGCACCTTGACTGGATGACACAGGAGCATGTGTTTTATATAAACTTGAAGATGGATGCTTTGCACATGTTTTTAATTAAGCTTTGTAGGAGAGGTAATATTAAAGAGGGGGTATTATACTCATATGGGGTATAAACTGCTAACACATAACATATTTCCATTACCACATTACTTGTTATTGTTTTGAAAATGCTATGTTCACTGAAAAAATTGTATTAAAATGCTTAATTAGTTTGTTTCATTTTTGAGTGCCCTCTACCCTTGCTCTCACTGTCCCTTCAGTGTGCATTCCGCGAATGAAACTACTGCACATCCAGGTTTGAGTTGTAGTGCATAGTTTTGTATTCTGCTTTTGTATCTTTATGAAAAATGGTAGTGCAGGACCATGTTTATGATGAGAGAACAACATTATAACATGGCAGAGCGCTCCGAAAATTTGATTTTGCACAATACCCCCTCTTTAAAGAGACACGTGCAATAGAAACATATTTTTACAAAGTGGTTTGAGACAGCTACAAAAAGCTATATCCAACAAATACTGCTCAGAAAGTAAAAATGACTATATAAGTGATATCTGAGAAAATGTATCGCTATTGTGTTGAGTGAATGTACATGTTTTTATAAGTGAGTTACAATGAATATTTGTTACATAGTTAACCAAACTTTAGTATCAGTTTTAAATGTGTTGTACCTGATTTTTACAGTCTTAAACATGTAAAAAAAACTGAACTAGTTCATTTTTAACAGTTTGCAGTGGTCCAAAGTTATTCCCCACTTATCCTCACTTATGCATTCTGAACATCCTAATTATTCACCGTGATAACTTCATAAGCGCTTTTTATAATTCTCAGAGACCAGTATGGAGTTTTGCTGTGTCAGTAAAGCTATCAACAAATAGCATGCTAACAAACACTTTCTGATTAGTGGACAGTAAAATGCTTTCTAATTAGATGCAGATAGTACACAGCAGACTTATTTTGACCTCAAGAGCTGCTTATACAATGGATCTGTACTGAGGTAAAACAAATTTTACTCAAATACAGGGGGAAAAAAAATCAGGTGTAGGAACTTTTAAAATGTGTTCACATAAAATGTTTTTATTCACAAAAGGCAAGTTAACTTCAGTTCAGAAGCACATTTTTCTGCCTACAACATGAGACAAACATCTGCTGCATATAGAAATCTGCAAAGACTATAAATAAATACCTGTCTAATGTATATAATAACAATATAAGAAATATCTATTTTTAGACTGAATACTGGAGTAGTGTAATAAACTTAAAATCTGAATTTCTATATAGATTTATAGCGGTTTTACGTGGATCTATTTTTCTATAAAATATAATTCTTGCAATGTACTCACTCTATGTCCCATTGAAACTGTACACATACCAGTATCATACTCATTTAAGATTAAGGTCGTAATTACCACGGTTCTCATAGATTTGAAACCCATGTCCATTGTCTTGTCTACTGGTGATGAAAATAAATATATTTTGATTGTTACTCATGTCATGTTTTTTGTTCATGATGGATGTGTAGTTGCCTGGGACCCAAAATACACACTTCTTCAACACATTACAAAGATATGAGTCTGGTCACTGGTGAATCTCCCCGAGGTCAGATGGTCATCACAGGCAGATTGCCCAGTCTGTATTAAAACAAATATGGCTGCTTATGAGGAAAAAAGGAAGAAAAAAAAGTCACAAGGAACAAAAAACATTGCAGACTTCTACTGAATCAGTGAGCAAAGCACTAAACTGTTAATCTGAGGTGAGAGAAATGTCATTTTGTTTGTGAATGATAGATGACCAATGAGCTATTTCGTTTCACATGCATCACTGAAAAAAAAAAGTAATGTGATTGCATGATCATGTTTGGTCAAGCTCAAGACATAACGGAGGGAGTGGGGAGAATAAATAAAAAATACAGAGATGTCATTCTGGATTTGCCAGGCAAAAAGTGTGGTGCTTGTGTCATGAACAAAATTGTTTACTGCATGGTCCTTATTAAGTGTACAGTTGTATGTGATTATTTTATTGTAATTTGACTATTTTTTTCCAGTGTTATTCAAATGATGCATCTGGGTCACAGTATTATCTGGTTGAGCCACTAGAGGGCAGTTAAGTTCAGATAATGTGAACTGCAGTACATACACTTCTCATCCTCTCTGAAATACTTAATATGCTCAGCTCAGCTGTAAAAGTAATATATTAAGTAACATTTTAAATAACAATAGAATGTATGTATTGTTATTATGCAATAACATTTACATACAACCAATATAATTCAACATTTACTGCTTTACATTTACAGAAAATAGGTCTGTAGAGCAGTGATTCTCAAACTTATCTCAGCAACGAAAACATAAATACTTGATACAGATAATATTAAAAATGTCCATACTTAACTAAACAAGGCATACATGTATCAAATACAAAATAAAACAAAAAACAAAAGATTAGACAATACTAGCATCATTCCAAGGCCTTAACTATAAAGAAGATTTAAACCAGGACTACAACAGGTCTAATTCTGTTCAAAGTGGACATTGTAAACGACTCCAGGAGCTTTGACCTTTGAGAGAAGTATATGAAATATGAGTTTCATGAATTACAGAACATGTTTGCAGAGATCTAAACTACAGGCAGTAGCAAGTGAAGTACCAAATTTCATTACTTACGAAAAAGTTCTGGAGCAAAAAATTACTCAGTATTACATGAAAAAGTTCCCCTTTAAATATGTACTTTAAGACTAAAAGGTTTTTTGGAAAGATTTTTATAACTAGCCTATTAAAGCATCAAATGTAGTGATTTGGATAACAGATTTCTTTCATTTTAAGTCATTAAACTGATATATTCATTTTTCTACTTGGTTTGTATATTTGTTTATTTTGTTTGCTCAAAGTTTGAACGCTATGTCAAATTAAACATACCAAAAATAACTTTTGCCAGGTCTCAAACCATAAGGAAAAGTACTTTTTACTTGTCAGTCCAGTTAAACAATGTAGTGGAATAGAAAGTACAAATACCTGCTCTAAAATGTAGTGAAGTAAAAGTAAAAAGGATCCACTTTAAAATTAACTTGAGGAAAGTACAGATAACTGCAGTACTTTTGCACTTTGTTACCTTCCACCTCTGAATACAGGCACAAGGATTTCTATTGTCTGATAATTGCAGTCTTTGCAAGCTGATAACTGCGCTAACTTCATAGCTCTGACCAGAATAATTACTGTACCCTATCACTGTTTGAGAACCACTGCGTTTTAACACATGCATAAAAACATAAGTTAACATTAGACTCTGGTTGCGTTTCCTGTCCAGCCTACAGGTCAATCGTGTCACTGCACACACTAAGAGCATCAATCTGCTTGCACACATTGACAAACTCCGCCTGCACAGCCATGTCCCATTCTAACTGCTTACTTTCACTCAACTGTTTAGTCCCGGCCAGCCTGACGGAGCCCTTACTGTCCTGGGACGCTGTGCTCAAAGTCCGAAACCTTTTATAGTGTGACAAATGTGGGATGGCTCTGGGTAAACTGCTCTGAGCAAAATTGTGCCCCCTATTGGCCCACGAATGAGATCGCACTTTCCCGACCTCCTTTGGCTTTCGGCACAGTTCTTGCGTTGACTCGTTGATGCTCCCTTTCCACTCCGTTCGCTTTGGTAGTTGGTTGTTTATCGCTTGCGTGTTTTGTTCCATATCTTTACAAGAAGCAGTGCGGTATAAGCCATTCTCAACCAAACCAGATTTTTCCTGGCGGTTTAAAGAAAGATTCGAAGAAGTTTGGAAAAGCCTTGGCCATTCGAATATGCTATGAGAAAATAGGGATTCGCTGTACAATGCTTGGTCAATGCTTCGGGATAGGTTTATTGGTGATGGGGGACGTAGGTCTACGGTTGAATCAAGTTTATTCAAAGAAGTTGGATTCATTTCTGTTGCGTTTTTAGGCTTGGATGTCGGACTTTGTTTCGTATGTAATGGTTGTTCTACTATTTGGTTAGATTTTTGGGCACATTCCACCCCATTTCCAGGAGGATCTATCGGGCAAAGCGGTAGAGTGTCTGACTTTTCTTTACCGATATTTTGCATTTTATTTTGAGAAGACAGGACACCCTCTTCCGATGCTAGCTCTAACTCTCGTGTAGGTGAAAGCCGACTCCAAGATCCCATCTGAGGTTTGATCACGGTTTTGGTTGATGTCCTACAAAATATAGGTCGCGTTCCGATTAGCGCTAACCCTAGACAAACTCCAATCTCACCAATTCGGCAACCCAATTGGAAGCCCCACCAAGGCCATGGGTAGAAACCTATGTCATCGAAACCGCCATATCCAAGGGAATGCAGAATAGCGTAGAGTTGAAAGCCTCCGCAACTTAGCAAAAATATTGATGCAGCTAAACCCGATCGTACAGCTCTTCGCCAGTCTTCCATTTGGGCGAATGGACATCTTGGCGGTCGAATGACTTCAGGAGAACCCCCGCTTTCCCCACTGTCGTTAAGTCTATAAATGTGCTTGCTATCCACTTGTACCAGGCAGTAGAAAACAAAATATGAACAAGATAGAAAAATTGACAGACATACAAAGATTCCTTGAGGGATCAGTAGGATTATAGTTGGAAGTTTGGGAAAAAGTTCCAGTATGCCAACGCAACCTAGTGACAAACCAAAATGGAGAACAGACATTGAAACCAAAAAGCATGGTTTGGGTAGCGCAGAAAATGATGGGGATATCGCCAGCGGGAGAGAAATTTGCAAGTTCGACCGTAAAGACAGAAGAATAAACGTAGTGGAGAATGCGAATATCAAACACGGGTATGGTAACGCGCTAATTGGCAGCAGAGCTAGCGGTGGAAGGCGATCTTGAAAACTGTAAGCGTCGTAAATCAAAACAAAAGCCTGCGCCCCTGTGAATGAGAGGAGGAAGAAATGTAGTAACGCAAAGTAGAGTATTCCAGGAGGACATCGCAACGGCAAAGCAAATATGGAAATGAATGAAACTAGGCCGACTGCGCTGAAGACAGACGCTAAGCCGTAGATGTGCGCTTCCCAGGCCAGACCCCATGTAGCCAGGGCAGAGTTCCAATCGGAGTACAGGGGGACGAAGAGGCTAAGGCTGAGGGGCAGGGAGAGGTGGAGGGGGTCCGGTGGTTGGGGTGAGTCGTCTGTGTCGTTGGATGATCGGCAGGGAGCTGTAGTGGTGTTCTGGAAGTCACTGGTTGTATCTATAACAAAGAGAAATAAAGAGGAATTAAATGTTAGCTGGGATCACATGACAAAACAAAAGTGTTCAGATAAGATGAATTTATGTAGATTTTGAGGTGTGAGTGAATAAATGTAAGGGAAAAATATGGATATTGTCTCAAAGTTAAAGATGGACTATGTAAATTTTCTGTTACATAATATATGCCACCTGCTTGCTACCTTCCTTTTCTTGGAATATTCCACATTATGGCTTTCAATTTATCCATCTCCATGAATAACAACAGGTCATGGCCTACAACCAAGCTGAGTTACAAGTCAGATCTGTGGAGAGGTAACCCCCTCATTGTAAGGATGCTTATTTTTCAAGTTTTTTAAGCACTAAAACACCTGTAATTGAATAAAGTGCAAGACAGATGTCGTTAACGGAATATTGCAGCCAAGGCAATACCTTCATGGAGACAAGCAAGTGGCAGTCTCTTCTCGAGAAAGTTACACAGTGCACCTTTATATTATCTGGTTCAAAATTTGCACCCCGTTACATACGCTGGATTTGAATAGGCCATGTGGATGTGTCTTGCTCAGGGACAGAATGGCAGTAAGCGCTTGAGCAATGATTTCTACTGACACAAAAGCGATAAGCCAACAACAAAGGGATGAAAATGAGCCCAAAACATTGCTATTTTTTCCATTTTGATGCTAAACATAACCCATTGGCAGCGTATGGTGAGCACCCAATTTTGCTAGTCCAAAAATAGACAAGTGGCACAAGCAAGCTGTGTGTGTAAATCCATAATAGAAGAGAGCAGAGCTGTAGCAGGGGGCTTGTAAGTGGGTCACACACACACACAGAGAGAGAGACACTGTTGATTAGCATGTATCGACCTCACTGCTGCTCTCATTCTGACTGGGAACTATTATTAACTGTGACCTGCTAATACGAGCTTCAATATTTAATCAGAATTTGCGTGACGCTAATACGTCAGTGAATCGATCATATGAACTAATTGGTAATGTATTAAGTGTATGATATTTTTTCTTCTCGTAACAGTGGAAGAGTGAAGAAGAGAGTGGAAGAGGCAGAGTGAGTTAAATGTTCATCCAGTAACCAGAGAGTAGCCGGTTTAAATCATACACTGAAGTGATTTGTAATGTCATTTCATGTCAAAGTAGAGATGATTTTTTGTAGTTTGTAGTTCTGTTTTGTGTTAATAGACCCAAACTGTAATTATCTTCCAAATATCCAAATATATACATATCTTTAGTGGTTGTTTCTCTCAGAAAAATCGGCAACCCTCAAATTAAGTAGGCCTCCATATGAGTGAGAAGAGCACAAAGAGCACAGAGGGTGAATAAAAATGCTAGATTATATTGCACAATAAGCATAAACTTATCACTCCATATAAGGAAATTTGAATATTACATCTCTAATATCAGAGTTTAAATATAAAGAGGCAAGTCTTTAAAAGTCAACTCATCCAGTAGCCTAATATTGTGTGTGTCAATAGAGACTCATTGTGGCAGACTTGTGCTAATCCTGCAGTGTTTGTAGACATTTGGCAGGTCACTGGCAGGTCAGCGTGTGTGGCGAGCACTAAAGAGAGAGTATAGGCTAAAGGTGAACTACATGCACTATCTTGATTTGGATTTAACATAACCAGTGCTATCAGTGCAGTGCCATCAAATATATTGTCAAACTCAGTATAGGTGTATGCTGTACTATTTAGGCATATGCTAATTTTTGCTTCTACTTTCTACTGCTGTTGCTTGAATTGTGAAATACATTCTTACTGTGAGCGCCTTTCCACAGAACCTCCAATGTGGCCTTGTGGGGTCCATGGTAACGGATATGTTTAATACCATATACTGTGGAACATGAGTGTACTGCTCATGGTTATTCTTGGTCTATTATTTCTTTAAGTTCAATGGTGGATGTTGATTGTGTGGAGTTATGCTGTTGGTGATGTGATCTTTCTTTGTGTTAAAGCATGTGACCCCCCGTCCCCGTTTTTGACTCACTCTTGCTCATGCTGTCATTGTCTACCCCAGTTACATCATCTACATCTAGTCACATGTGTCAGGAAGGGCAACCAATATAAACAAATCCCAATGCATGTGGTTTCCCAGACAAATCTCCAAAATGAGCTGTGCAACGTAGCACTCTGTAAAATTTTCTAAAGTTATTTTTGTCCATGATAGAAGTAGTTATTGAATACAAAATCACATTAGCTCATAAGGAATACCAGATTCTATTGTATGGAGACAGACTAACCCCAAACTTACCTTCTCTGCTCGCAGTCGTCACTCCACTCTCCAGGATATGGTCCTGTTTAGTTGCAGGAGACGTCCATTCCCAGCTTTTAGTAGGTGTATCTGCAGTCCCAACCGACACAAGTAAATCCACACCTGTGCTGCCAATGGATTCATTCCACGTTTTAGAAGTTAGTTGTTCTGTAGTACTTTCATATATCTCATATTTGAATGTCTGCTCCTGGACATCTCTTGGCATCTCAGAGCTCTCCTGGACATAATCTGTTTCTGTATATTCACCTAGAACTCCTTGGGTTTCCTCTGGTGCTGCTGACCAGTGCAGAAGTGATGTCAGTAAACTCCTTTTCACTATTTTAGATGTAGCTGGACCAATTTGCCCCTCCAAGCCGCCGTCGTTAGGTATGGCCAACACATGGAGTGAACCAGTGAAGATAAAGGACATGAAAAGATAAATGATCCATTGAAACAACATGGTGGTGTGCAAACTTTCAAGTCACATTATGCTTGGGACTTGACACTGGATTTGGAGGATTGCAGATTATTCCAGGTGATCTGCAAAAATAGATCCAGAATTATATATTATTAAGACATGAACCAATGGTGTAACAGTACTGATAGCTGTGGATAGGCATGTCATGACATAAATGTTTTGAGTTATGATTACTGTGAGGGGAAATATTGTGATTTTACGATTATTCACTATTCTTGCCAAAAAAGAGAGACCAAAAAGAAAAGAAAACTGAAAACTGAGATTTATTACGTGCGATGTAGCCTAAGTTATGCAATTTATGGGTTTAATTACACCAAAATGTTGTACTGCTGAAATGAATTGAATCCCTATTTACGCCTACTGGGCTCTGGCCCTTTAATGCAAATAAGTTGTGGCTGAAGTTCGCATATTCGCTTTTTGCTCTGTAAACTACGGAGCTAAAGTGATTCAAAATCGCGTTAATGTCCCTAGTGGTCTCTTCTCTGCCTCATTGCGGTCTCACGTAAGTCTCCTCCTGTATGTGTGCGGTCGCGCGTGTGTGTACGTGTGTACGCGGTGCAAGTGTGTGTGCGCGTGCGTGCGTAGTGTACGTGCATGTACGTGTGTTTATGTCTGCGTGATGACTGCCTGTCTGTCTGCGCGTGATGCGTGTGCGCGTGCAGTGACGGCCCCCTCCTCCTCATGCAGAGCGGTCCAGAAAGAAAAAACCTCATGCAACACACGTGACTTAAAAACAACTACAACAACTGTTTGAATCAAATTGTGGCATAACAGGTGTCCCAGAATGCGTTTAACACTAAACACACTGACAATAATGGATGTTAGATGTAACAATATTGACCAATGATGTAACAGCTCTAATAATCCTAAACCAACTGTGTAAAAGCTCTGATTGTTATGGCCAATTGCAGAACAGTACTGATGGTGAAGGTCCAATCATGTCACAACATGGACAGAACAATAATTTAACAGCACTGACAGTACTGGACCAGTGATGTAACAGACCTGACAGTTATGGGCCGAGATAAAAGAGCTGAGAGTCATGGAACAATAATGTAACAGCACTGACACTGAAGGACCATCCTAACAGCACTGACACTGAAGGACCATACTAACAGTACTGACACTGAAGGACCATACTAACAGCACTGACAGCACTGGACCTATGGAGTAACACCACAGTAATATGGCCTAGTTATACATCAGAGCTAAGTTATGCACCATCATTTTGGACCAGTGACATAATAACACTAACAGGTATGAACCCATATCATAGCAGCACTTAATATTGGGGCGCCAATGATGTAACAGTACTGACAATAAAGAACCAATGGCACAACAGACATAGTTATACTTCACAGGACCAGCTCATGTTCAACTGGATGGGCATCTGACATGACACTGATGTTTCCTTATGTATAGTTAGCATGGGGTATACATGACCTAAATTCAGATTCATTTCGCAGTTTTATTGTCAGCGCATGTTAGCTTCAAAGGAAAGGCAATGCACATTAAACAAAACAGTATACTCACTTATTCTACTGCGTAGTCGTAACATCTTCTCTGTCTGCTGTGCTCTCCAGTCTCTCCAGCGCACGTTTGAAGCTCTGTGTTGCATTCCACCAGTCTCTCTCTCTATGTGGTGTTAGACAGTCCACACATGGGACAGACCCCTCCTCCTTCACCCCCTCACCCTCTTTACTCCATGGCTACACTGATCAGACGGGCTAGTTGGCTATACGTGCGCAGTTCTGTCTGTGAGGATGGGAGGCACTAGTTCAAACGTCGAATGGAGAGTGTGGGGTAGAGAGAGGCAGAGGGAGCAGAGAGGAGAATGCTTAATGTGTCAGGAGGCAGCAGTGTGGTAGATCAATATAAAAGGCTTTCCTGTGATTTACAAGTGACGCAGTAGTTTGGAGGAAACAATCGAGAAGGAGCAGCCACGAGAGAAACAGTGACAGTTATGGCTCATATATTGTGCAGCTTGGGCTAAAGAACTTTTCTCAAGGACAGTTTTTAGTCCATTATTTATTCTCTTTCTATGTGGTAGCAAGCAGTGGTGTAAACAGTTCTGAGAATTTGTACTTGAAGTCAAAGCACAGTTACATGGCAAAAAGTACTGTGTACAAAACTGTACTTAAGAGAAAAAAAAAAGTACAAATGAAAAATACTAGTCAGAGTACTAGTTATTAATTGCTTTTTAGTGCAATTTTAGAAGCGTATTTTATATAAAACTTCATCAGTGAAAAAGTGTAAGACCGAATTTTGTCTAGCATTTATTTATTCCAAATGTTTTTCAAGCACGTTTTTCAAAGAAATACTTTGAAAATGTGCTTCTTATTGCTCACCTCTCCACAGATCTGACCATTAACTTGGCCCACTAGTGTCACCTGCTTGTCTCCATGGAGATACAGTAGTCTAATGTCATACTATGGATCATTCTAGGCAAAGTTGTAAAAGTATCCCAATCAAGACAATCATATTCTACCAGAAAGTTACGCAGTACATCTTTATAGGCTACTCGAGGTGGGTAGAGTAGCCAAAAGATGTACTTAAGTAAGAGCAATGTTACTTCAAAATAATATTACTCAAGTAGAAGTACAAAGTAGTGGTCCAGGAAATCACTCTAGTAAGAGTAAAAACGTATTTGGGGAAAATGACTACTCAAGCAAAAGTAACTTAAAGAGTAACTATCAAGGCATAAGATTTGATTTATGATTAGTGTTGGAAAGTAAGTTCATGTACCAAGAATACCTATTCAGAATACACACTCAGTTTAGGCTTCAAATGGCTCAGTGTTAGAGAGAAAAATAGACAACACAGCTCTTGTGGTGAGTTTATGTGTAATTATTCCTTCCAATTAGTGATATCAAATGCTCAGCAAATTGTAAAACAAATATAAAGATGTTTTTCATCCTGTGCTGCATTTATACACAATAATTTAAATGCAACTTAATGTAAAAGTATTCAGCATGGAGTACTCTGGTCCATGTGTAGGAATATGTTACAAAATACATTTTAATGCAGGTACGCGGGATCTTAACCAGTGATCGGAAGAATATGTAAGAAAGTATTTAGTTACAGAATACTGAATAGCTGCATTAAATGTATTTTGTAACATAATCAGATACATGGACCCAAACAGACTACTATATTCTAAATACTCGGAATACTTTTTACATCATTTAAATTATAGCATAAAAATGCAACTTTGTGTTTGGTTCAGTTTGTTCTGCATTTGTTGATCATTCACTGGTGAAGCAAAACATTCACTTGCCACAGAAATGGCATTGTCTATATTTTTCACTATTACTGAGCAGTTTGAAGCCTGAATTGTGTGATCAAGTACCACAATGTATTCCTATAATTTTAGAAAAGGAACTGATTCTGAAAACTAACTGAATATTACCAAAAGAAAAAGTAATTGTACCAGAATAGTTACTTAAAATTTGGTACATGTATTTAGTTACATCCCAACGTCTGTAACTAAATACATTTTCAAACTGTTTATACTTTGAAATGAATGTAATTTAAAAGAACAAAACATTAAGTAATGCACAAAATTAACACGAAAATAAGAAAACGGCATATGTGAAGGAGAGGTGCAAGAAACACAAATGTTCAAATCATTTAATATTTTCAACATAACGCTTTGGTCACATGTAGACCATGAAGTGGTAAGAGTATCCAAAACTTTCACTCAAGTACTGTTACTTAAATAAAATATTACTCAAGTAGGAGTAAAAGTGCTAGAAATATACTCTGAAAAGTTCCTAAAATTAATGTAACTGAGTACTACCCATCTCTGATATTAACATTGTAATCATTAGTCCTTGAAGCAAGTAAAGCTACCGGTATTTAAGAATGCAACAACACTATTCTTTTACAAACACCAATTATCCATACTCGAGTATAACCCACGTGAGACTAGTGAAGGTTGTCAGTTAAATTCCTACATTCTTTCATTTGTCTTTACCTTGGTCAGTGCTGGATGTGCTGTCTGTAATCAGTGGGGAAAATCCAGACGTCGTGTGGCCTAATTCAATTCCCCAGTACAATTCCAAAATAGACAACGGTCCACTTACAAAATACTGAGTCTGGTACTCACACTGATCTCTTCTAAATCCAAATGCATTTGTTTAAGATCCTTTATTATCCTGTTTACTGTCTTAAAAATGTGAAAAACAAAACTAGTTCATGTTAAACAGGTTGCATTGGTTCAATGTTATTCCTCACTTCCCTTATATACTCCCGAGCATCCTACGTGTTCACGGTTTATAAGCACTTTTCACAACTTTCAGAGACCAGAGTGGAGTTTTGCCACGATGGTAAAGCTAACAACAACAACTAGCATGTTATACAATAAATCTGTACTGGGCCAAGACAAATTTTGCTCAAATACAGGGAAAAAACTTTAATATTTAGCCACCTTTTCCTCATTTGATATTTATAACAAAAAATTAAAACATCAGCTAAATGACAAATTAGCCGCATGGCTATTTTCATTATGATGCTGAAAGATAGCTAATTAAAGGTACATAATGTAACTTTTTTCTGTGTAGACTCTGCACACTTGTCTGGGCAACAGGTGCGTAGGAGAAGCACTTGGTCTAAAAAGTTAAGGAAACTCCCGCACACTGTCTACTCTAGATTCAATTTTATTCTTACGTTTCGGTCGCTTTGACCTTCCTCACGTACCTAAGGAAGGTCAAAGCGACTGATACGTAAGAATAAAATTGAACATTATTTAAGTTTTCCATTGAAATGTTATTGATTTGCCTGGAATATTAAATTTCTTTTTCTATTAAACTTTGCCATTTTATTACTGGTGATTGTGGAAATGCCAGATTTACATAAAAATGTGTTTGCAGCCCTCTCGCTTCACACCAGCTCTGCTCTCTGCTTGTCCATGTGGTTGTCTTCTTTTGCTTGTGCAGCTTGGTCTCTTGTCCAAACACACACCCCTGGCCCATTGACTTTCCACTACGAGTGTGAGCTCATGTGTTTGGCCTGGCATTGTCTACTTCCAGCTCCTTTATCACGGACGGACTCCTGCTTTCCTGTGCTGTCACCATGCAGGAAGTTAGTGTGCTAACTTTCTTTGTAACTAGAGATGTTAAAGGGCCCATATTACGTTATTTTCTGTTATGTTGTTTCCTCATCAAAAACATGCCTAGAGTTTTGTTTTGTTTCATTCACATTTCATTGTTTTTAACACACAAACCCTGCATATTTAGGCTGAGTCCTTGTCTCAAATGGGAAAAACTTTATTTAACCTGATGTCATGTGGTAATACAGGAAATGCTCCACTGTTTTTAAAATCCACACACCTTCACTAGAATCATTTAGATAATTTTAGCCCTCGAATTGCCAGTCTCTGAACCAACGGTAGAAAATAGCCGTCAACTACTGCTTTGTGACAACACAAGGTAGAAAGGGCCTTTGAGTTTTGAAGATGTAGACAGCCTAATCCTGAAGGATTACTCAAACATGTGTAAATAAAATAAAAGCACAACTCCGGGTATGTTTATGATGAGGTAACAACATGGCTTAAATCTCACAAGAGTAAATTTTGTGTAATATACGACATTTAATGCTTTGCTTGCAAGATAGTCCCAGGTGGCAAAAAGGCCCCCTTGTCCCGGATTATTGCCCACAAGCAGGATTCCATACTTCAGCTGCCTCCTTAATCCAGCATCGGCATTTGTTGTCCTCTCCCATTTCTGACCATTGTAAAACAGAGAACCACATTATGTCACTGTGACAGAAAAACAAACACCGTCGCTGGATTAAGGAGGCAATTAAAGTACAGAAATGACTAAACCTGGGACAAGAGGGCCTGTTTACTCTGACACACCTGGAATACTGTCTTGAAGTAAACTACAGATTGCCGTGTTGCAATCTGTAGTTTACTTGAATTGTCTTTTAAGACTGAAAAGCAACAGCGGGATTGGGGAACAGAGCCTGTCAATCTGTATTAAAAAAAATAAAAAATACAGAGAAATGTCATTCTGAATTTGCCAGGCAAGGTTACTTATAATGACAAGATGGAAAATTGTATTTGGTCTTATTCTGGTCAGTCTACTTTGTAAAATTATCTTAAATGTTACAAAAGATTAGATAAGATATATTCAGTTAGAATTCGTACATTGGAAACAGGAAGTGTCTTTGGGTATCTTGAAGTCTTATGAGAACCATAGGATTTTTTGCCTGTATCACATCTTCGTAAAGTATTGGAGAAGTGTATATTCTTGATCTCAGACAATAGAGCTTTAAATGGCATAGTGGAAAAATCATCCACAAAAGTAATTTGTCAGTTTAAAGGAAGTAGCCTATAACTCATCTTTCAAACGTAGGGAGTCAAAATAATAAAGACAATTCAAGTAAAATACAGATTGTCAAAAACTAGGCTACTTAAGTACGTTTAACTAGTTACAGTCCGCCTTTGCTGACCCCATTGAGTTCATTACTTGAGATCCTTTTTACCCCTCATCTCCACCTGATGGCAGCAGATCCTTCAGCTCCAGTGTATCCGAGAAGAAGAGGTGGGGATGGAGCGTGCGTAATAGCGTCACTATTACGTATGCGCGTCTGGCTCGTGCAGGAGGGCAGTTGGAGGACTTGGCACAGACGGCTGTTTATGTCCAAATATTAACTTTTTAGATCCACGATGTACTTGGACGGATACAGCTAAACAAGCCAAACAGCAGCATCGCTTTCCGGTAAGAAAGATGTCTGACCAGCTTCGTTAAATGCGGGGTGAGTTTACGCTGAATTTTCAAGAAATGGCGTTGGTTCCATCTATGAGCTACAAGTCTGAAAAACAAAACCATGTAATTGTATTTATTGTCTAAAAGTAACAAGAAAATCGTAGAAATGTACTTGCTTTAGTCCGTCTACCTTCTGGTTTGTTCCAGAGCAGTATTTTTCGTAGAAGCTGATCTGTTCCAACGAAAATCGTCCAGTAGAGAACAGAAGAGAAATCAGAACAAAGTAACAGATAAGTTCACTGTGTAACAATATAAAATAACCTAAAGCGTTACTTCAGAAATATGTTACTCAAGTGGAAGTAGTGGTCAAGTGTTTTGTTGTTTTTTTTAATGGAAAACTACTTAAAGAGTAGGTATTTGGGCGTAACATCTTATTTATAATCAAGTTAGGTTAGTATGTGACTTGAAGGACAGTATACCAAATACACAATATCTGGTATTTTCAAATGACAGACATATTTAATGTTTACATTGTCAACAAAGCCTTTACCACTTGTAGATTTATTCAGTAGGAACAGTAAACAACGTTCACTCAAGTAGCCTAAACGTTCTGTTACTTCAATACAAATATTACTCAGGTAAATAAAAATAAACTTGAAGTTGAAATAAAAGTTTACTGCTAGAAAAGTAATCTGGAAAGTACATGTAATATAGGTCGTCTATTACATAGGTCTACACTTAAAGCTAACAGATAACAAGAACGATACACAACTTTGAAATGTTTTATTAAGTGATACACGCATCACGTTCCCGGGGAGAGAGAGACAGAGACAGAGACAGACTGGAGAAGGCACAGAAATGTCCACATTTATTCACACTGGCCACCGTGTACCTTTGCACTCCAGCTTCATCTGTGGCCTGTGAGGATTTTTTTTCTAAAGCAGGAGAAATCCTCACAAAAAAGCGGAACCGCCTTAGTCCTGCTTTTTTAGAGAAGCTACTTTTTGAATTAAAACCAATGAAAAATATTGGGGTTTAATTCTCTTTACTTAATTAGAATCACTACTACAAGTAACACAAGTGCATTCCTATTTCTAATAATGTGTTTCACTGTGGTTCTGTCACTGGTTTTGTAGTACATTTGTTCAATTGATGGCGCTGAGGTGGAAACTAGATTGCAGTACATTTTACTCACCTCTTGATGGTGCCATAGAGTAAATGAATCCTTATGAAGTGTCGGTACATGTGTCGGCATAGTTGACTGAAAGTATCGATGCTTCATGGGGCTTCATCTCACCATCATTAGACAATAGACATGAGTAAGTGCGTCAGCTAATTAATTGCAACTGAATTGTTGGAATTTTTACTTACCGTACCCGTGTTGTCGGCCATCTTGGGTGTTCCGGCCTAAGGAGTCCCCAGTGAGCCGGAGCACCTTAAGAAGGTTCCGGGGCAGACAACTGTGTGCTGAGGAGGAGGGGTGTCAGAATATTTTAGGTTGTTGTATCTTGTTTTTTTTTCCACAGTTGACACTAATACATAAATCTAGTGCTTTATTTTTGTTACAGATTTGATTGAATATAGAGTTATACTGTTTTGCTAAAGATAACTTTTAACAAATAATATTGGATTTGCTGAAACTTACCTGTGCTGCAGTGTGGGCAGAACTGATTAAGGGAGAAGCTCTATAAAACGAGCCAACTGCAGTCCGCTCAAAGGAGGGTGCTGTGTGTACGGGCTGTTATGGCTATGCTGATTTTAAATTTGGCTTTTATTTTGTAAATGTTGGTGTTGGAAATAAATTTGGGTCTGCACTAGACAACTTGTCTCAATTCTGCTCTGTTCCTTATCAAAACCGCTAAGCTCGCTATCCGGGCGATTACAGTACAATTTCTTTAAAAAGTTCCTCAACCAAATGTAACAATGTGAATGAGTACTACCCACCTCTACAGCTAACGGATGACCCGTACTATAGCAAATTATTTGTTGTTAAGTGTACCTTAATCTTAACTGCTGTCTGTCTCTTCAAGGCATGAGCTGTTCTCAACATTTTATACTGGATTTCTCAATTTAATTATTAACAAATCAGACTGTATCTTGGGAATTCCTTCATAATGGGTCATATTGCATTGTTGTCAGCATTTAAATGAAAGATGTAAGATGTCTTAAAGATTTAAAGATGGTGCCTGGGTGCTGCACTGCTTTTGACAGAAGCCCCAGAGCAGTGAAATTCTCCACTGAGACATTAACATCACTGCAACCCAAACACGTGGGCAATGGTAGTTTCCCCATCATTCCAAAGTCCTTATTGTATGAGCAATGATTGTTAAGATGGACTAGAGCACATGACAAAAAATGCATTTTGCCCTCATACTGATCAATCACAATTTTTGATTCAACTTTATTTCATCTTACTCAAAAAATATTAAACTCTCCCCCATAGTCTTAAAAACAACCTGGGCTATATTGGCATAACAAAATAAGACATTGTTGCTCATTGTATTATCAGAAACCTATAAACGAGGCTACACTGGTCAAAAATGACTACTTAAAGGTTAAATGGAGTTCAACAGTGCTGTGCTTCCGGAAGTAAATTCTCCATTAATTTTTCCCATAGACTTTGGAAAAAAATCCAAATATTATGCATTGCGGAGACTAACCAGCTATCTGTTAACTAATATCCATAGCGTGGTTGTTTTAAGTTAAAAAAGCACATATAAAACACAAGATTCAGTAAAGTGTTATGAATGAATGAAATTTTAGAAACAGATTTTAAATAAAATGATAAAATTATCTGGTCATTAGTTACAACAAAGCTGATCAGCCCTAAGCTTTCAAACTTTATACATTTACACAAAATGGAAAGAGAAAAATGAACGTGACATTTACTTTTGGAACCAGGGGGTGGGTGGGCCCTGTTGAGCTCCATATGCACTAAGTGACTTTTATACAACATAAATTGAATGAGATTAAATTATTCTATGGGAAACACTGAGTTGTTCTCCACAGAAAAGAATACTATTGTGGCATTTTGATTTATTGTCCACTTTACACATAACTGTCTTTTTTCCCAGTTGAAATCTTACAAGTGAAGCCCCCATCCCAGCAAGCAGGTCCCAGCAGGCAAGTCCCAGGCTGGCCTTTAGCAGAGATGTTTGCGCGGGCTGTCCTGAGCAGAGGCATCAGCACTCAGCGCCTCTGTAAGAATGTGACTCTGTATGTGAACGAGCAGGCCCCAGCTTCCTCCAGAGCAGCCTCGGGCCCCGTGGAGGACCCTCCCCGGCCCCTGCTGGTCATGCTGCCCTGGTTGGGATCAAGGCCGCAATCTGTGGAAAAGTACTGTGATATCTACTTCCGCACGGGCCTGGATGTGCTTGTGGTCACCAGTGAGGTAAGGGGCTGTTGTTATCATAATGCCATTAAAATCAATATTTGTATTGGAGAAACACAAAACATGGAAAAAGTAACACTAAAATGAGTTGGAAAATACTCCACTTTATCACTGCGTGATAATAGACTAAGCTACGTATCTAAAGTTATGGTACCATAATAACTAATCATGCCTATTAATATTTAACTCTGCTTTCCCCATATGAACTATATCATTATGGCACTGCCTCCATTGTGTGAGAACATCATAAACAAAGGCTGTTTGGGCAGTACAGTGCCCAAACAGCCTAGTCTGATCTAGTGAGCACCGCTAAGCTGCGTATATGCACCTGTCAGTTATACATTCCTATAACAAAAATTAGGCACCTTCAGTGGGTATGGCCGATATGGGCAAAAGTAAATAATTTAGTATTTATGTGCAGTCTTTAAATGTATTAGATTAGGTTTAAGTATTAGACAAATGTCAATAGACTAATATCTCTGCACTTTATAAATAACTTGATATACTTTATATATAACTTTATATATAACTTTGTCACTTTATTCAAATTTTGTATGTCTCCTGGTTCTAATAAACATTCACAGTTTGATCAATATTTTGAAAATCTAACTAATCTAATCCAAACTTAACACTTTCTTTTGTTTATGTAGATGCCAGACCACAGTGGCAAAAGTCTAAGCAGTGACACAGCTTTGACAGAACCACTGTAACTTAAATATGGTTTGGTACTACTAGTCTGTTTGTTAGTGAGGGCATGATGGCATGATCTGCTTATGATCACTTTGGCAATTATTAGGCCTTAGACCATTTGGACAGCCCTGGTTTGGTGTTTTGTGGTCTCAGGTAGCTCAGACCTTTAGCGCCGCTGTGTCTCTATGCAGGTCTCTCACTTCTTGTGGCCACGCTGGGGCCTGGACCACGGCCGAATGATCCTGGACCTGCTACAGAGCGAGCAGTTTATCTCACGCCCTCTGCTGGTGCACGCCTTCTCTATCGGAGCATACACATTTGCCCAGCTACTGGTGCACGTGTCCAGGGACGTGCAGCAGTACGAGAACCTGACTCGAAGAATCAAAGGCCAGGTGTATGACAGTGTGGTGGCCGGCTCCCTGGAACACATGGCCACAGGTGTGTAGGATCCTCAACATATTTTTAAAACCATTAACTCTTGGGATGTGTTCAAATTAGTGATGGGACTTTTGGCTGTTTTATGGGTTCTGGATCTTTTGGGCTGTTCATTTCAAAGAGACATTCAAAAGACTGGCTCTTTTACTCTTTATTTATAACTGAAGCCAATGTGATAATTCATTTTATCTACAAACTAGTCACAGAGAGAAATAACCAAGACTAAAATTAGTTTAAAGTCGTTCAAACTGAGGATGGGAAAATTATGTATAATCCAAATAAAACGTACTACAGTAATAATAATAGTTGTAATTTAAAAAAAAAACATTATTATGATGCCAAATATGTTTTCACTTTCACAATATGCTCTCACTTGTGTTGCCTGCTCTGCTTCTGAGCTGATTCTTGTCTTGGTTCAGTATTAATCAGTGTAAAAATACACAAAAATTTAGAAAGAATAAGATTTGGTTCTTTTAAAAAATGAGATCCGATCCGATTTTTACATGAATGTATTAACTGAATGATCAAATTTTAATTAAATTGCAAAAACATTGGTGTTGTCCCCATTTAGAAAAACAGAAAGTGTTAACCATCATTCACACCACTGTATTTTATATGCATTATGTTTTACATTAAAATACATTAGGTAACTTTTCTGGTGGGGGTCTGCCAACTGCTTGTTTCCATGGAGATGTTATTATTTCCTTTGCTCTGAGTTTTCCACCACATTCCTTTAAACTCTTCTTCCCACCTGACGGCTGGTGTTTAAGTGGGAGAAGGGTAAAAATATATAGGCCTATTTTCCCCCTTTGAACAAGATGCCTTAATTCTTGTATTCAGCTGCATCTTTATGCAATATTTTAAGCAGCCTAATCAATGGGCCTATAGTGCAAGTTGATCTGCAAATTCCCAAATCCAAATGCTCAAATCCAGGCACCAAACCAATAAAGACTATTCTTAAATATAAAGTTGGACTGGGCAGACTGCTGCCTGGAATAAAGAGAGGAGTTGATGAAACAAAGTAGAAAGTGAGAAAAAGCACAAGTCGGCTGCAGAGGTCATAGACTGTATGTGAGTCATACACTCTCCCAGGCAGCCGGCCATGCAGTCTTCTTGTCTCTACTATTTCACAGAACACAATATAACACATGAATAGGTGTGGTGAGCAGGCAGATTGGGACACTGTCCCAATTTGCGTGATGCAGGATTTGAGTTGCAAAATGCTGCAGTCCCTAACCTGACCTGCACATTATTGCATACTTTGAGCTGTCTTTCTCTACTCCCTCTCTTGTGTCCACAGGAGTGGGTAAGACCATGCTTCCGCGCTTGGAGACAGTGGTCAAACATGCCAGCCTGGCGTACTTCAGCCTGTTCAAGAACCAGACGGTGGACTACTTTAACACGAGCATAGACACATTCTGGAACACTCCAGTCAAAGCTCCCGCCTTGTTCTTCTACTGTAAGAATGACGCTCTGAGTGACTGGGAGACCGTGGACAACATTATGGACCACTGGACAAAGAGAGGCATCACTGTCTCTGGGAAGAGATGGGAGGAGTCTACACATGCTGGACACCTCAAGAGATATCCACAAGAATATCTTAGCACGATCAACACTTTCCTGCACTCTTTAGACGTGGGGCATTTACCGTCCAAACTGTAGTGATGTCACAAATGTAATAAGCCACTTTACAAGTTACTCAAAATTAGGTTGGGCAATTTGTGTTTTAATAATCGACAATTAATGGACTGAGTCAGATAACAGGTAAACTACAGGTTATACAACTGGATTCATGAAAAATATAAGTCAGTTGGAGGAATTCAAGTATCTTGGGGTCTTGTTCACACACAAAAAAAAACAATACTTGATTTTATATGAAGGTAAATGTTGGAAATTTTCTTTATACTTATGGTAATGGAAGGATATGAATGAACAGAAAATCTAATATAAACTTCTCTCCTGTTTGAAAGAACAGCAGTCACTACTGATGATACTGACTCAATAAAATGGTCTAAAATCATCCAAAATGTGCAATTAATTGTACATTAATTAGAGCTAACATACATGACCATTCATACTGACAGTGGCTGCCTCTTTTCTTCATCACTCGAGGAAAAACTAAAACTAAAACACAACTCTGCCCACACCAGTCCGTAGTTCGAGTGCATAGCTCTTACAAATTGTGAGTGCCGGCAATACGTTTGACCCTTTGTCCATTAATTAGCTGAAGGACTTATAAATTACACAGCGTGCCTTAATAATTTGCCATATTCTCCAGGGTACATCAACACTGATTGTTTGCTAAAGTTGAAGTTGTTAGTGTTTACTGTATTTTTTTTCCCATAGTGTACTAAAATGTAAACATGAAAGTGCATTGTAAAATAAAAAAAATTTCTAAAAAATAAAAACATTTTATAATTTTTTGGCTTTATCTGTCTTTCCAATTACATTTTTCATAACTAACACATCATTATATTTATTAGTTTAACACTTATATTTAGTTCACTTTTACAGACATTTGTCAAATGAATAATAATAGAAAAGCAATAATGTATTGATAGGATTAATATAAGACGTCAATGATCACTTTTTCTCCAGCGGATGTAGAAGTAGACGTCATTTCCGGGCATCCTTCAGTAATCCAACATGGCCGCGCTCATATGTAAACATGCGTGGTGCTTTGGGAGCTCGTTATGGTGAAATTTAGTACATTTATCACTGTATTCTGTTTTTACAAATACGCGTCATTATTCTGTAAATAATACACTATAAATACGCTGTGTTTTTGGCGTAGACATCTTTTCTAAAGACTTGCTTATATTTGCTGGTGCAGAGAGCCATGCCAGCCCCAACCATTTTTGTACGGCCTTTACCAACGACGGCGACAAATGAACGGCTCGGCGAGATATTCTCTGAAATCGGACCCATAAAGCAGTGTTTCGTGGTAAAAGACAAAGGTAATACAATTTAATTGTCATTTGCGTTTGTTGACTTGTTGGGCACTCGTAGTTTAGCCAATGATTGATAAGCAATAATAAACAAAGTAAGAACACCAGCAATAACATATTAAAACTAATACTTATAAACAATGTCAGCATTTCCTTATAAATTATGTTCAGAGATGGGTAGTGCTCAATTGCATTTACTCATTACATTTAGTTAAGTAACTTTTTAAAGTAATTGTACTTTTCAGAGTACTTTTCTAGCAGCATACCTTTACTCCTAGTAATATTTTTTATTGAAGTAACAGTACACTTACTTGAGTAAAAGTTGTGGTTACTCGTCCCACTGTGAATAGGTTTACAACTTTGTTTTTCTCATTTGTATGTCCATCCCTTTGAAAATACCAGATTTGAGCATTTAATGTTTCGTACTTCCAACAACATTAGCTTTAAATGTCAGACACTTGCTATTTAAGTTTCTTTTACTTGAGTAGTAGTCTTTCCAAATACGTTTTTATGTTTATGTTTTTTTTATGTTTATGTTTTTTTTATGTTTATGTTATGTTTTTGAACCAAGTATCTCTCTTACTTGGCCACTTTACCCAGTTCTGATTGTTTTCCCAAAATCCACCGATTATAAACACCTATTATAGACCATGCAGTAATATGTTTTGATCATGATTAATGCTAACATAAAAAAAATATATAGAGAGAGATAGATATGTAAGTATCTTACATTAGTTAATTACACAATGTTGTTTGTGAACCAGGTACAGATAAATGCAGAGGATTTGGCTACGTCACCTATTCTCTGGATGAAGATGCTCAGCGAGCTTTGAAAGAAGTCAAAGATTATGATGGACAGCGGCTTTTCCTCACTACAGCCAAAAAGAAGATAAAGGACAAGAAGAAAGCAGGTCTGTATGCCATTCTAAATATTAAGGGTGGCCTCTCACCCAAATGCTGCACCAAGAGCCACAATGAATGATGAATCAGAATCAGAATCAGAATCAGAATCAGAAGACTTTTATTGCCATAGTCTGTGAACACAGTTCACAAACTAGGAACTTGATACGGTGAAAAAGTGCAACATAAACACACTGAATAAATACAAATACAAATAAGAGCATGCACAAAGTTAAAAAGATATGCTTAAAAAAATCAAATGAAATACTTAAAGGGAAAAAATATGTACAATAGCAGCATCAGAACAACAGTGCAAAGTGGCTTATTAAAGTGACCGGTGTTATAAAGTGTCCAGTTTAGTGCAGATATTATAGAGTGTTCATGAGACAAACAGCAGAGGGGAAGAAACTGTTCTTATGGCGAGAGGTTCTGGTCCCAATGGACCGTAGCCTCCTGCCAGAGGGAAGTGGCTCAAATAGTCCATGTCCAGGGTGAGAGGTGTCAGCTGCTATACGGCCTGCTCGCCCCCGAGTCCTGGAGACGTACAGGTCCTGTATAGATGGAAGGCTGCAGCCAATCACCTTCTCAGCAGAGCGCACAATGCGCTGCAGTCTCTGTCTGTCCCTGGCAGTGGCCCCAGCGAACCACACAGTGATGGAGGAGGTGAGGATGGACTCAATGATGGCCGTGTAAAACTGCACCATCATCTGGACTGGCAGCTTGCGTTTCCTCAGCTGCCGCAGGTGGAACATCCTCTGCTGGGCTTTCTTGATGAGGGAGCTGATGGTCGGCTCCCACTTGAGATCCTGGGTGATGCAGGTGCCCAGGAAGCGGAAAGAGTCCTTAGTGGTGATGGGGGAGTCCGTCAGGGTGAGGGGAGGCAGGGGGGCTGTGACTTTCCTGAAGTCCACGATCATCTCCACTGTCTTCTGGGCGTTGAGCTCCAGGTTGTTGCTGCTGCACCAGGACACCAGCCGGTCCACCTCCCTCCTGTAGGCAGACTCATCGCTGTCCGAGATGAGTCCGATGAGGGTGGTGTCATCCGCAAACTTAACCAGTTTGACGGAGTCGTGGCTGTAGTAGAGCTGTAGTTCTTTAGTCATTTAGTTGATTAGTCAGTCAATAGTGTTTTCACACATGCTAGTGCTCTCTCTGGACTGACTACAGTGCGCACTAAATTTAATTCTCTTTATTTCACTTTTGGGTTGATCTTGTTCACATACACTGCACATTATTCACAACAAACATGCACCATGAGCCATGTGAGAGGTCATCAGCCGAACTTATTTCCATGACAACACAGTTCAAGCAGACATACAGAGCCCCATGAATAGCACGCACTCACTGGCACTATATTGTATGTGTTGGTCATTTCTTTCACCTGAGGCTAAATACAATGCACTTTACTGTGTATATGTGCTGATGACAGCAGAGAAAGATTTTTGAGCAACAGGCAGGTTGCACAGACAGAGTCAGGAGGAGACGTGTCATGCTGAAGTTGATCCAAATTGCCAGACAAACATGTAAAACAGCAGCTCTACAGTGCCCATTCATATAAGTACGTGATCCGAGCTCTTTTTTGTTCAATTTCAAGCACTACTGCTTGCACCATGGACATGGTCGGCTGCATTCAAACCACACTCTCTCCACTGCAGAATGCAGATAACACAATAACACAATATTGTGTGCAAAAAAATATTGTTCTTTATGTTTTAGCCCCTGAGAAAGAACCTGAGCAGAAAAAGGACAAAGGATTCAAGAAGATCAAATTAAAAGCCAGGCTCATCATACGAAACTTGAGCTTCAAGGTATGGGAAACAAAATCAGGATACGTGGGCTGAGCAGGGATGCTAGGAGTCAATAATCTTACAGTTATCCACGGTCATATATGTCACATTGATTGTATACTTGGAAAAAAGAGACATAATTTTAGAAGGAGATATATCAGATTAAAGGAACTGTATGTAGCCTGTTCTCTTACAGTTTTAGAAAAGGTATTACAATCATAACTAAACCTGGGTTGCTAGTTAACTTGTGGATAGAGGACACAAGTGTTTCTCATACTGTCATGTACTGAGAATATTGCAGCAGCATAGGCACTGATTAATGATTGGCTGCAGGTGCTGGGGTTTAGGTAGTAATGATTCAAAGGGAGAGAGAGAGAGGCCGTGTCTCAATTCGCCAAAATGTCCTTAGATTCACCATTGGAAGTGTGCGTCGAAGGGCAGTTATGTAATTTCTGGCACGACAAGGGCTGTCCCATTTCAGTGCACTCGATTGAATGCGCCCGACAAATGTGCCCTGCCCTTTCCAGTGTTTCCATGGAGATCAGCCGTAACCGAAACGTGCATCCATGCACACTTCACGCACTGCTATATCCCATCATGCACCGCGATTACGCAAAAAAGAGAAGAAAATGGAGTCCGCTGCGCAATACACGTTCAAATGTTCGTACTGGTTTACCTCACCTACAACAGTGCGACATGAAACTGTTAAATCTGAATAAAGATCTGTACAGTGTGTTTGATGATTAAAAAGGAGGGGAGTTACATGGAATAAAGGAATGTGCAGTTATTGCTAGACAATAAGAAGACATTATTATCATTAGAAATTATGATTCCAATAAGAATAATGTAAGAATGTTCGTTTCTATTGTAAGCGTCAAAGACCAAGAGACTGAAACATAAAGTCAGAAGAGTTTAATGATCCACACAGGTAATGTTAACAATGAAGCCACGGACTCAGGAAAGGACAGAACAGAGTCCTGAGACGTGCACAAAATCTTCATGTGTTCCGGTACATTCCATAGGTCTGCAACCACTGGTGGGCACGTGTCATTTACCTTCATGTTAGTAAATCAAGATACTAGATTGATGTAGCGCTGCACTGCTAGAAAATACTTTACAATAAGATGAAAAGAACTGGCACGGCATAGAAGGGAAACAGCGCCCTCTACTGTTATTAAAGTGGTGTAGCCACTGGCCAAAATACCGAATGTTGAACTGCAATATCCCACTATATGTACAACTAATCAGTGTTCTCTGGTTTATAGACTATGAATGAAAAAATGATACTGTTACCTCTGTCTCTGTTATTACGTTTTCACAAGGTATATTTTGTTAAAGTTATGAAGTAGCTACAATTCAGAAAAAAATCACCTTGAAAGTTATATTTGCCTATTGATATTCAATCTAAACAGAAAGAAACGGCTGCGATGACGACATCTTGACTTTTCTTCTATTAAATAATAGAAAATAACGTACATAATCTACATATCATACGCTCAAAGACAGCAGCGGAAGTGCGGTCCATGGTGTAGGCCTGTCCCATTTCAGCAAGATGGTGGCTACACTGAGGAGGACACATTCTCGTCCGGAATCTTCAAACTATACTTTGAAGAGTACTTCGAAGGGTCCCATCAAAAGGTGCATTTGGCGAATTGAGACACGGCCAGAGAGTCAAAGAGTCATTTTAGGTTTAAACCAACTGGATTTCTGGATTGAAACTGGTAACCCAAATGAGAGAGTCATGTGAGGTGCATTCTGCTTTCTGATTGGATAATCTTCTTGAGAAACAAAACACCACATTATAACGTAAACAACTTGGCCGTCATGTCCAATGTTTTGTGACCAAATCAGCATTATAATTGGTATCATTGAAAGCTGTAGTTCCTTTGAACCTGTTTATCTCATATCTGGCTACACAGATGAGTCATATTTATGGCATTTAAAATCCAAATATAGTTCCTTTTAAGGTAGGCGAAGGCCACGTTTTAGGTCAGATAAACTTTACAAATGTAGCTTATCCAATGATGCTAATTAAACAGTTCTTTACTCTCACACAGTGTTCAGAAGATGATTTACGGGAAACCTTTGCCAAGTTTGGAACAGTTCTTGAAGCTTGCATTCCTCTCAAACCAGGTCTGTAACTAATGTGGCATTTTATTATCTCACGTTTGGTTCAATTTCTCACTCAGCTGAGCTGTGTTTACAGATGGGAAGATGCGCGGATTTGCATTTGTTGGCTTTAAAAATGTCTCGGAGGCAGCCAAAGCACTGACTGCTATGAACATGAAGGAAATTAAAGGTAATTCACCTGGGAAGTTTGCTAATGTCACCGCTGACATTTGAAAAATAGAAACAAAATATGACCGTTTCTATGTTTAAAAGGTCGACCAGTGGCTGTGGATTGGACAGTGGCTAAAGACAAGTATCTATCCACTCGGCCTTCCTCAAGTACAGGTATGAATACCAAATGCGAACCTGGTTGGCAAAGATCTGCATAAGGACTTATAATGATCAATGCTCTTGTCCTGGTTTGAGTCAGTTTGTCATTTGCATTATACCTCACATTCTTCAGGATATATTGGTATTTTTAAATAAGTGGTGTAATCAGTCACGTGTTTGCCCGCCAACTAAATAATAACTGGGTCAACAAGTAAAAAAGATCTTTCCTACACACCGTACTGAAAATATTCTACATTTATATACATTTAAACAACATTTTTATATTCTGTTGTCTTCCTAGGCAATAGCAATGAACAGGAGACAATTGCTAAAGAGACAGAGGCAGACGGTGGCTCTGAAGAGGAGGAGGATGTAAAGAAACCACAAGTGAAGGACAGAAAAAAGTACTTTATGAATTTCAATAATACTGTGTGGAATTGTACTGTAAATACTGTAAATATTAATGCATAACATTTGTCTTTAGACCTAGTTCAGCACAAGCCAAAGTAGTGGAACAGAGTGATGACAGCAGTGTAGAGGAAGAGGAGGATGAAGAGGAGGAGAGTGAGGAAGAGGATAGGGGTGAGGAAGAGAAAAGTGAATCGGAGGACAGCACTGTGGAGGAGGGCGACGAGGAGGAAGATGAGGAGGAAGATGATGACGGTGAGATTAGAGTTTCTAAAATGTTAGTACTAAACAAGATTTCCTAAATATTAAAGATTACTTATTTTTCTGGTGTTGTGCAGACCTGGATGATGAGGATGATGAGGATGATGAGGATGAAGCTGAAGATGACGACCGGAAGAATAAGAAAAAGAAATTCAAGAAAGCTCTCCCCTCAGACATAAATGAGGGGAGAACTATATTCATTAGGTAATCACTAGGACTGTAGTCTTTTAGTTGATAAATCTGTCAGTGTTGTCTTAGTCTACCACATCAACTAATTATTTTATTAGAAGGCATGGTTAGTTAGCTGGGGTTTTGGGAGTGACCAGACAGTTTAATCTCCCTTTTTACTGATGAAGATGCTCCTTGTACATGTCTGTAAAGCATAATATATACAGTACGATCCAGGTTCCGCAACTTTAGGCCTGAACCTGTGATTGTTGCATTGAGGACGATTCTGAGGTTCAAATGTCCTGCTCCTCTTTATTTTCCTCAGGAATCTGTCATTTGACACAGAGGAAGAAGGACTGGAGGAGGTTCTGTTACAGTATGGAGAGCTCAACTATATTAAAATTGTTCTGCACCCAGACACAGAGCACTCCAAAGGTATACGGCTGGTCCTAATGTAGACGACCCTCTGTCTGTGCTGGACTTTGTGAACTCACCCTGGTTTTGTCCTCTTCAGGCTGTGCTTTTGCTCAGTTTAAGACCAAAGAGGCAGCGGAGAAGTGCATCGCTGCGGCACAAGATGAAGCAGAGGTAGCCCAATTTGCATTTATACTTGTGTTTACTAGAAAGTTATAGGTAAAATACACCAGTCAGACGTTTGGACACACCATCTGATTCAATATTTGGGTTTTTTTGTTGTTTGTGCACATACTGAAAACCTGTAACTCTTAATATTTTTTACATTTTATATTCAAATTCCTCAAAGTAGCCACCCTTTGCTTTGTCGACAGTACTGCAAACCCTTGGCCTTTTCTTAATGAGCTTCATGATTAAGTCCCTTTAATAGTTTTCACTTCTCAGCTGTGCTTTGTTCATTAGAGGAATATATGGATCAAAGCTAAAGGTGGATAAAACTGTTTTTAAGTTATTTTACACTTTATTACATTCCATATGTGTTCATTCAGAGTTTTGATGTATTCAGTGAGAATCTAATATCTAAATATTGGAAAAATAAAAGATTTGGGGGGAAAAAAATAAGCATTGCGATTTAAACCAGAAGAATTGGCAAAAAGGCTGGAAAATGACAAGCTAATACAAGAATCACATTTCAGAACATGTTTGTAGATCGAAACAGGAGGATTAGCAGTTTTTATGCCAAACAAGACAGGATAGATTGAAATTGTGATTTTTGATTGCAATTCATCTTACAGCCCTAAATTCACCCACACCACAAAATCAGTATATAAAAAAAGCCAGCAATATCGGTCCGTGGTATTGTACTTGTATAGTTTTCATCCTTGTGTACTTTCAGAATGGAGGGATTCGTGTAGATGGCAGGAAGCTGCTGATCGTAGCAGCAGTAACCCGAGAAGAGGCGTCCAAACTCAACGAGAACAAGAAGAAAGTGGAGACTGGGACCAGGAATCTCTACCTGGCCAGAGAAGGATGTATGTACAATTACTTTTGATTAGCCTTCATGTATCTTTTTACTACTATTTTATGAAATTTTAGTGGGGCGAATGTGCTTCCCTAACATGTAATATTGACAGCATCCTCTCAGATTTCATCCATAAATTTGACCCATTTTACGGAAAGATTTGTATATAGAATTTCTTGCATGTTTTATTGGGAGTTTTACTACAAGATTCTGCAATGTTTATTTATATACTGTAATTATATCTATCTCTCTATCGCTGTACCTTTCTCTATCGCTCTCCATCTATCTATGTATCTCTCTGTCTCTGTATCTCCCTCAATATGTCTATATATCTGTAACTTTCTCTCCCCGTCTCGATCTGTCTCTCAATCTCTCTCTGTAATTCTAGCTATCTCTGTATCTCTGTATCTCTCTCCATCTGTCCCTATCTCTATCTAAAATTTCCCTCTATAAAAAAAACTATTTTTCACCAAGAATTTCTCGGTCATTGTTTTATGAATACATACAAATTAATTTATCATTTATACGATTTACTTAGTATGTGTGTCAAACTAACATAAAAATATCTTGACTTCAATTGAAATGCCATTAATAGTATGTTATCTACAAAAACAAGTTAAATCAATTTCAGTAGGAATGTGTCATGTGTGTGTGTTTTGGCTGACCTAACCTTTTAGTCATCTCCTGTTCTTGGCCGATTTCCAAATGTTCATAATGTTTTTCGTAATGGTGCTTTCTGTCCATTTTACCTAGTGATCCGAGCTGGCACCAAAGCAGCGGAGGGTGTCCCAGAGGCAGACATGGCCAAGAGAGCGCGGGTGCGTCATTTCACTTGTCTGTCTTTACCCAACTTGTGTAATCCAAACACAACACAGCACAACATAACCTAGAGCACGTGTCTTTAACCTGTAGCTTGGGAGCAACCAGTACCAACTCTCCAGCCCCTTACAAGTACCACCAAAGTACTTCTGAATTATATGTATTGTACTGAATAACTAAAACTTAATTAATTACCATTGTAAAAGTATCAATTTGATGCCAGACTTTGTGGAATATTAAATTAATAATGGTTTATGTTTTATCAGCATCTAACTGTATCCATCTAAGGCTTGCTGTGACACTAATATTTACTCATTTTCTTGCACCCGCTAAAATTAGTGGCTCTCTGGCATTGTCGTTTTGTAAAGGTAGATCACTGGATGAAAAAGGTTGGAGACCCCTGACCTAGAGTGTTGCACAAGATATAGCACAAGATGTAGCACAGTAATTGTTATTGAACTATTGGCTAATAGGACATGTTACAAGAGGCTAATGTCTTTTTTTCGTACAGAGCCCATCATGTATCACCATTATTTTCACAGTCTTCTTAATTTAAAGGCACTGTGCTTGATTTTTTTACTGTCTTAAAAAGGTGAAAAACAGAACTAGATCATTTTAAACTGGTTGCAGTTATCCAAAGTTATTCCTCGCTTACATTATGCACTGTGAGCATCTTAATTATTCACTCCGAAAGTTTTTAAACGTGCTTATAAACTCAACAGAGACAAGCGCACCACGGTAAAGCTAACAACAACGAGCATGCTAATTGTACACTTCCTGATCACCGGACAATAAAATGCTTTATAATTGCATGCAAATAGTACACAGCTGACTAATTTTGACCTCAAGAGCTGCTTATACAATATGAGATGAATTGCTCAAATACATGGGAAAAAAACTTTTAAAAGGACATTAATTCCAATAAAAATGCAATATATAACTTTTCTGGTGATGTTTTTGCTTTGCTTATAAGAGACTTGGCTATATTCAGAAAGACAAGTAGGTGATGAGCTACTTTTTTAGAACAATCAACACGCCTCCAATATAGATAAATATGTGTAATGCCATACTCTGAAACATTCGAAGCAAGGCAATCTCCATGTAGATAATCAAATAACGGACCATTTACAGTTACATAGTGCGTCTTTAACTTTGTGTTGTTGCTGATGTAGTCTTTGTAGTTGTAGTTTGTAATTTTTACATTGTAAATAATAACAAAACTCAGTTTTATGGTCACAATATTGAACATATTTTTGTCTCTTAGTTTGAAGAGATAAAGAGGGCAAAGCTTAAGGACATCCAGGTGTTTGTGTCTAAGACTCGTCTGTGTGTCCATAACCTGCCCAAGTCTGTGGACACCAAGAAACTGAAGAGCATCTGTCTGCAGGGTCTCAAGGGAACCAAGGGAGTGCGCATCACTGAGGTCAGGACACATCACATTCACATATACTGCTGATGTTTTTTTCCAGACACTCTGGTTCCCCTGTCAACCCAAAACATGCACAGCAGGTCAAATCCTCCAGCTACTGTAGTCTTGACAAAGCCTAGCAACGCGATCATGGAGATGGTTACCTGAGTACTGTAGTGCAGTGCTCACTGCTCCTGAGTAACTGCCCCAGCAGCAATGAAGGATGGGTCAAATGCAGAAGACAAATTCTTCTACAGTAAAATGTACCTTATCTTTACTAATGCAGCTCTGATGAATCATCATGAGCTTCACCGCTTCACTTTATCAACCCCTAAAGCCTGTTGTCCACTGCACAATTTTTTTCATCTTATAATATAGAGATTCTAGAGATGAAATAAGTATGTGCTATTTTAACAGTTATGTGTAATAATGACTGATGATTTTAATTAAATTAAATTTTTTTCAGTGCTGCTACAATTGAAAAATTTAAGTCTAAATTCTCAAGAAAAAAAAAAAAGATTCAAGTGATGGGAGTTTTGAGATTGTTTTTGTTTTCATTTTTACATTTTCTTTCTTTATACTGGCGCTAATCCTCTTTCTTAACATAAGCCATGGGGTCTTTTTTTAAGATAAAATATTTAATTAAAAAAGCCTATTTGTAAAGTTCTCTTATAGACAATCAGTTCAGTATAAAATGGGGCTGCAATGAGCAATTATTTTTGTAGCTGACTACTTGGTGATTATTTTTTGATTAATCAAAATTATTATTTTTATTGTATATTGAGATTACTACATTTTTAAACAAATATGCGCACATATGGTGATAGAAGGCTTTATGAACAATATTAACAAATTAAGTGTGTTATTGTTAAAACAGTAAAAAAAAGTTACTGTTTAGTCCAGATTACAATGAACAATTACTAAAACAGTCAACAATCATTTTTATTTCCATATTGGTTACGATTATTCCAATTAATCCTTGCCGCACTATTATATGATGTTCAACCCTCACATCATTGGCTGTAAGTCTGTTTGTATCCACTAGGGTGTGCTATTTCCCCATACATTTCCTCATTGCTTTGAGCTTTCTTCATTCCAGTGCAGGGTCATGTACGATAAGAAGCCAGAGAAGGGTCAGATCATGGGACAGTCATTGGGCTACGGCTTTGTGCAGTTCTCAGTCCACGAGCACGCCCTAAACACCCTGCGTTACCTCAACAACAACCCCGATATCTTTGGACCAAACAAGGTAACCAGATGAGCGGTGTGCTTGGGGTGGGATCATACCAGACTATTTTTTTTATTAACAGAAATGAATGTTTACTTCACAGAGACCGATCGTGGAGTTCTCGTTGGAAGACTCCAGGAAGCTTAAAATAAAAGAAGCGAGGAAACAGAGCAATAAGGTATGTTTTAAATAGATCATAAAATGACATAATAGTTGTTGTTGTAGGTGTAGATTCCAACCTCTGAGGACTAGTAAAAGTGTAGTAAAAGTGATCCAAGAATGATATTTATAAATCCTTTGTTTACATTATCTACTCACATTCCCAAGAGTATTTTGACTGAACTTAAATCTATTTTGTTTATTGTGCCTATAATTAATGTCACAGCCCCAGGTCCAGACTCGACCTGCACAGCTTGGAGGTAAACTGGTCGCACAGAAAAGAGAAACCAAGAGTCATCCCCCATCAAGCCACACTGGAAAAGAAAAGGGTATGTTGTGCTCTCTGACATTTAATTTAGTAACTTTAAAATGTGTTGTTTTTTTTCCAGGGTAGTTCTAAACCTTGTAAATGCTTTACACAAATGAGATACAGTACTAGAAATGGTATCTGTCTGTCAAACGCAACACTAAAATATGTACCTGTTCTTATATCCAATCAGTAATACTAATTGGACAGTGTATGTCTGATAAGATGTACACAATCCTTTTTATTTTTTTAATTGCAACCGCAGACTGTATATATAAATGGGCATAGCTAATTGCAGCTGGCCGCCACATTCGCAGTAGGATGTGAGCACACGCACATTTCTGCTCCATTGACTCCAGTCAGCTTTCTACTGAAAAACCATTGCCTCTCTCTGTAACTGCTGCTGTCAGGCTCATCATTTTAGTCAAAAAATGTTTGTATTAACTTGCTCTACATGATGGTATTTCTGTTTTCTCTTTTGTCCATAAATTAAGATATAAACATATGTTGTGAATGTGAGCTCCACAGCAGGTTTAATTGACAGCTTCGTCCGGATTGGCTCTTTGGTTGATATGGTACTCGCAGTGGGAATTGCAAATATTAAGCTCCAGAGCTCCATACTGTATACTTTTTTTGCTTCTCTATCCTCCCCTTCTTGATCCCATTCTCATGTACGTGTGTACTGTCTGTCACCTAGCTCCAGTCCAGCAGAAGATTCAGGAGCGGTACTTCTCAGGCTTCCAAACCAAACCTGAAGTGGAACATGTGGATCTGGAGAATGGCAAGAAACGCAGGAAGGTTCTGCCCATGCCCTCACACCGTGGGCCCAAGATCAGGTCAGGACTCTGAGCTATTATGGGATGGTTTGGTTTTCCTTTAGACCTGTCATGATAATCACTATATCTTTATCATTCAGTATATGAAAGCTGGAACAGTATATTTTTTGGGCTCAATATTTATCATGTGCACATTTTCTATGCAGTAATGGGGAGTTTTTTTGGTTGTCATATGATAAGATTTGAGCTGCAAAGAATTGAATATGTAACTTCCATGGCTAATTTTTGCTTAATTCTGCTATTTATTCGTTGCAGCTCATGCTTTTTAATGATATGGTTTATTTTTTAAACGGTGTACTGGGATTAACCTGCTTTATTTTTATTTTGTCAGAGGCATAAAGTAGTTCCAATATAATTGTTTATCATTATTTCTCTGTAGCAATATCTGGTGCTTCAAAATGTCTTATCGTGACAGGTCTATTCGTTTGATGGGACATGTTCAGTATGGAGTCATATTCAAATTTCACTCTACAATTACCATGCTGGTCGTATCACAGTTGAAAGTTTGTGATATTTAGGTAGTTGTTTTTTTTTTGTTTTTTTTTAAAATAACCAATATCCAATTTTATCCAATAATATGTCGACTCACTGTCGCCATTAATCAGTATTTGTCGATGTTGATAACAATTATTTTAAATCCATGTAAAGGCCCACAAATTGATGTGTTCTTTAGCTTCATTCCTCTTCTGCTTTCAATTGTAACTACTCTAAGACATATATATACACATATAACTGATTTTCTTCCCGTACCAATATATGAAAAATATCCTTTGATGTTGATACCAGCACACAGAACTGATGAGCATTTAGTTTTAGCATAATTAGTCATAACTGTCAAATATCAAAGCATTTAAAAGTAGCGTATAATGAAATAAGTCATGAAAAACTGTTTCATTTGTCACCAATAGGAAGCACTATTGAGTTGCTAGTGGCAGTCGTTAAAGTGCATATGACAGGTTTTCATGTTTTTCTAATTATGACTTGGGTTGGTGGGATAATACCTGTCGTAAATATTTATCATAGTTTTATATCTGTGAAGTGGCATTTTGTGGAAAAAGTTGAGAAAAGTACAAAATACAGGAAGTAGGTAAGTTATTGAATAATGTCATATCTGCTGCTCATGTCCTAACCTGTCATATGCATTTTAAGCATTTCTATCTGCATTGAACGGATGTGTTGGTCTATTCATTTCCAACCCTAAATCTAACAGTCTAACTCTGTTTTGTGCAGAATGAGAGATAAAGGAAAGAAAGCGACTCCAGCTCCCAAGAAAGCCCGAGCCGGCCCCAGTAGGAAGGAGATAAAGAGGCAGCACATGGAAAAGCCTTCAAACACCAGGAACCAGGTAACGCAACACCAGAGGAGCAGAGAGTGGAATTACGTTTAAGTGAATTGACTAAAATCTGGGACTGAGTTTAGAGAAGACTGGTGGTTTGTCACCATCATGTGGAGATAATATGAATTGTAAATTACTCAAGGCAAGATGAGTCATAAATCCGACAGGACGATACAAGACTCAATATTGGGTCCACGAGACAAGACAAGAATAGACATGTATAGATGTACACATTTTGTTCATTATTTTTCTATTAATTCGACTTTGCTCAAACCTGTACGGTTAAAAATGAGTTAAACGTTCAACCATCCAACTTTGGAGAAGGATTTTAACTGTTGCTGTGCTTGCCTCTAAAAATGTTAATATTTGTAGCGATAAATTATAGCAATTAAAATGTCTTGATTTTAAAGGAGGATACCTGATTTTCAAATAGTGGAACGAGGAAGCAAGTATTTAGATATGTCAAACTAGTTCCAAGCTCTCACAAACCTGGCACTTCACTAGTATTAACATACAGTTGAAACTAGAAGATACACTGATACATCAGATATAATCTGATTTCATGTCAATTAAGATTACCAAAATTATTTCTATTTGCTGAGACAGTTTTCATTACCTTCTTCAAAGTCAGAATTTTACATACAATAAGATAGCTATGCATTTAAACAATTTGGGAAAAAAACAGATGATGTTATGTCTTTGAAAGCTTCTGAGGTTTATTGACAAACTCCGAGTTAGAGACACACCTGTGGATGTATTTGAAGACACATCTGAAACACAATGCTTCTTTGTGTAACATCATGAGAAAGTCAAAAGAAATCAGACAAGATATCAGGAAGAGGATTGTGGACCTGGTTTTGGTTCATTCTTGGGTATAATTATACACAAGTATAAAGACCATAGGAATGTCTAGTCATCATAGTGCTCAAGAAGGAGGCGGGTTCTGTGTCCCAGAGATCAATGTACTTTGGTCCAAAATGTGCATGTCAACCCAAGAACAAAAGCAAAAACCTTGTGAAGATGCTGGCTGAAGCTGGTTAGAGTGTCATTATCCACAGTGAAACCAGTTCTGTACCGACATGGGCTGAAAGGCCACTCTGCCAGAAAGAAGCCATTGCTCCAAAAAAAAACATAAAAAAAAGACAGATTACAGTTTGCAAATGCACACAGAGACAAAGACCATACTTTTTGGAGACATGTCCTGTGGTCTGATCCAACTAAAATCTAACTGTTTGGCCGTGATGATAATCATAATCATAATCGTTATGTTTGGAGGAAAAAGGGGGAAACTTGCACGCCTGAGAACACCCTCCCAACTGTGAAATACAGGGAAGGCAGCATCATGTTGTGGGGTTGTTTTGCTGCAAAGAGGGATTAGTGCACTTCATAACATAGATGTCATCATTAGGATAACATTATGTGGAAATACTGAAGCAACATCTCAAGAAAGCCAGGAAGTTAAAGCTTGGGCACAAATGGGTCTTCCAAATGTACAATGACCCGAAACATACTGCCAAACTGGTTACAAAGTGACTTGAGGATAACAAGTTCTTTTTTTTCATTGGTCATCACAAAACTCTGATGTCAATCCTATTGAAAATTTATGGGCAGACCTGAAAAAGCATGGGCGAGCAAAAGGGCCTGCAAAGTTGGTTTAGTTACACCAGTTCTGTCACAAGGAATGGGCCACAATTCCTGACAGCTATTGTGAGAAGCTTGTGAAAAGATATTCAAAACATTTGACCCAAGTCATACAGTTTAAAGCAATGGTACCAAATACCAATGAAATGTAAACTTAACTGTTACTTTGGCAAGGCAAGGCAAGCTTATTTGTATAGCACAATTCGTACACAAAGTAATTCAAAGTGCTTTAAAGAATAAGAAAGACATTAAAATCACACAAATAAAAACATAATAAAATTAACATTAAAACAGAAGAGTACAGAATAAAAACCTTTCAATCATATTGAATTCTGCTAAATTGAAGCTGCTAAATTGTATTTCTTTACCATGATTATTTCTCATCTTACATATTGCATAGTCAGTTGGTCCAATATTTCATTCACAACAATAAAACAATTAGAATCACTTTATAAACAAGCTCTAAAAACATTGGATAAAAAACATTACAGATATCATCACTGTCACATTCTACAAAAATACAATTTGCTAAATTGGAATAATTTGGTTAAATTTAAAAACATCTGTTTAGTCTATAAAATCAAACATGGCACTGCCCCGCCGTCACTGGGTAATTTCGTAAAGTTTAGATCTAGTGAGGGCCGAGTGACCAGAGGAGCAGCGAGGGCAGACTGTGTTATTCCTCACAGAAGATCAGCCTTTAGTCAGGCGGTTTTCTCAGTCAAAGCCTCCCAGCAGTGGAACACAGTGCCTGAAGCCATTAGAGAGTCTCCATCATTCTTTTCATTTAAAAAGAATGCCAAAAAATGGCTTGTGGAAACTCAGTCCTGTGAGCATTAATTGTAAATAGGTATTTGTAATTGTATATATTTTTAATTTGTCCACATTATATTGTCTTTCATTATGTTTAATTCTTATCTTTGAATGTTGAAATGTTTTCTTAATTGTAGGTTGCCTTGATACATCTGGCCTGGGGACAACCGATGAAAATTAGCTCTAGTCAGCTAACTCGGGCACATTTACATTATTTTTTTTTTGGTAATGTTTATTAATGTGCATTGTCCCCTTTTTTAAATAAATAAATAAAAAAATAAAAAATATGCACAGCTAAACAGAACTGTTTTGATCCTGGATTTCACATCTTCAGGAAGAAAGTTCCAGGTTTTAGTTGCATAAAACTGAAACGCCGATTCCCCATGTTTAGTTCTGACTGGACTGACCATGAAGAGACTTATACACAAGCAGAGCTGCTTTAAAGTCTATTCTTTGAGCTACAGGAAGCCAGTGCAGAGACCTGAGCTCAGGACTTATGTGTTCGTACTTCCTTGTTCTGGTCAGGACCCGAGCAGCAGTGTTCTGGATGTACTGTAGCTGTCTTAATGCATGTTTGGCGAGGCCAGTGAGCAGGCCGTTACAGTAGTCTAACCTACTGGAGACATATGCATGGATAAGTCTCTCCAAGTCTGGCTTTGACAGTATACCTTTGATTTTTGCAATGTTTTTAGATGGTAAAAAGCTGCAGATGTTACTGATTTGATGTGGCTGCTAAAGTTCAAGTCTGAGTCCATTGTTACCCTTAGATTTCTAGCCTGATTTGAAGGTTTTAGAGAGAGAGACTGGAGGTGACTGCTGACACTTTCTCTATGTTTCTGTGTGAAAGACAATGACTTCAGTCTTGTCTGAGTTTAGCTGAAAAAGTTGTTTTGCATCCACACACTGATCTGTTGGATGCAGTGGCAGAGTGAGTCCACTGGTCCATATTCACCTGCTGCCAGTGAGACATAGATCTGAGTGTCATCTGTTTAGTTGTGGTAGGACACATTGTTGCATATTAACTGGCCTAAAGGCAGCATGTAGAGATTGAACAACAGGGGTCCCAGGATTGACCCCTGGGGCACCCCACAGGTCAGGGATACTTTATCCAAAACACATTTTCCAATTTCAACAAAGTACTGCCTGTTTTCTAAATAGGACTTGAACCAGTTTAGTGCCGTACCAGAGATGCCCACCCAGTCCTCTAGTCTCTATAAGAGGATCCCATGATCCACAGTGTCAAAAGCAGCACTCAGATCTAACAGGATCAAGACTGAGACTTTGCCTGCATCAGTGTTCAGGCAGATGTCATTTGTCACCTTGGTAAGAGCAGTCTCAGTGCTGTGGTGGAGTTTAAAACCTGATTGGAAAACATCAAAGGAGTTGTTCATTTGGAGAAAGTTAATAAGCTGTTGGGAAGCAACTTTTTCAAGGACTTTGCCGAGAAACGGCAGATTAGAGATTGGTCAATAATTGTTCAATATCTTGGCATCAAGACTGCTTTTCTTCAGGAGAGGCTTGATAATCGCAGTTTTCAAAGCTCTTGGGAATGCTCCAGATTGAAGTGACATATTAACTATGTGAGTGAGTGGTGACAGCAAACTGTTGAGCAGAGACTTTAGAAATTTAGTGGGTAACACATCGAGGCAGCATGTAGATGAACTCAGAGCTGACTCACTTTGCACCTGTAACTGACAAAACTGTCCAAGAGATCGTCACCAGTCTAAGTGTCTAGGTGGATGCTGGGTTGTTATTTGCGTTGTGGAATTGATGGCATTTTTAATGCCCTGAACCTTGTCATTAAAGAATACTGCAAACTCATTGGACTTAGATTAAGAAACCCCCCAGCTCCTCTGCCGTTAGAACTAATTTCCATATCTGTTTACTGTGGCAAACAGGACACGAGAGTTGTTACTACAACTTCCCATAATGTCAGAAAAATACCTTTGCCTTGTTCTAGATCAGTGGTTCTTAACCTGGGTTCGATCGAACCCTAGGGGTTCGGTGAGTCAGCCTCAGGGGTTCGGTGGAGGTCAAGACACGCACCCGACTCATATGATTTGCGGACTGCGAGCGTCTCCAAAAGCCAGCCCTGTCCCAACAAATGCACCCTTCAATGTGCCTATCGAAGTACCTGCCCGACTTAAATGCGCCGTTCGAACGGCGCATTTAAATGCACTTTGGTGAATTGAGACACGGTATGAGACACGGTATGAGACACGGCGAGAGTGATACCCCGGTATTGACTGGGAGGATCCCGGCAACAACTGCGCTCTGATTGGACATCTTCAAGGGATCACGGAAGCACATTACCGTAATGACAGTAACATGTTTAAAGAGCCCCATGCCTCTGCTTTGAGATGCCGTTTGAATTTACACAAGAGCACAATTGGTTGCAGAGTTACTAAATTGTTAAAATAATAAATAGCATAAATACAATAAGTTCATTATTAGAATATGTAAGTTTAAAATTTAAATTATTTCAGTGTGGTAGTATTAAAAAAAGGTCATGTCTTTGTGAAAAGGTATATATGTAATTTGTTGTGAGTTCATGCAATGTATTGTTTTTTGTTCTTTGAACACAGTGATGTTAATGCACGGTTCATTTTGTGCACCAGTAAAACACACATGTGTCTTTGCTTTCTTCCCTCGGACATGTCAATGGCTCATCAGAAATTTAGTTAAAAAATGTAAAAATGGTTTAAAAGTTTTGGTTTACTTAAAAGAAAATCATAACTAAACAAATCTTCCAGCACTGGAAGAGGTAAAATGATTAAAAAAGTAAGTTAAGAAGGAAGCAGCAGGAGCAAGCAAGGTTTGCGTCTGCACTCTTCAGAAGCAGGAAGTAGAAGTCCTTGCTGTTTAACAACGGGAACCGGAGGGTGTGTTCTAATTACAGGGGCATCATACTACTCAGCCTTCCCGGTAAGGTCTATTCCAGGGTACCGGAGAGGTGAATCCGTCCAGTAGTCAAACCCCGGATGCAGGAGGAGCAGTGTGGTTTTAGTTCCGGTCATGGAACACTGGAGCAGCTCTATACTCTTCATCGGGTCCTCGAGGGTTCATGGGAGTTTGCCCAACCAGTCCACATGTGTTTTGTGGATATGGAGAAGGCATTTGACTGTCCCTTGTGGTGTAATTTCCGGGGAAGTTCCAGGAGTATAGGGTCCAGGGCCCTTTGATAAGGGCTGCCCAGTCCCTGTATGACAAGGGCAGGAGCTGTGTTCACATTGCTGGAAGTAAGTCAGACCTGTTCCCAGTGCATGTTGGACTCCACTAGGGCTGTCCTTTGGCACAGGTTCTGTTTATTATATTTATGGACAGAATTTCTAGGTTCAGTCAGGGACTGGAGGGGGTCCGGTTTGGGAACAACAGGATCTCGTCTCTGCTGTTTGCAGATGATGTTGTCCTGATGGCTTCATCAAGCCAGGACCTGCTGCAGGCACTGGGGCGGTTTGCAGCTGAGTGTGAAGCGGCTGGGATGGTTCTCGACCGGAAGAAACTGGCTTTTGCCCTCTTCGGATGGGTGGAGAGTCCTTGCCTCAAGTGGAGGAGTTTAAGTATCTTGGGGTCTTATTCACGAGTGAAGGAAGGATAGAGTGTGAGATTGACAGGTGGATTGGTGCAGCTTCTGCAATGATGCAGTCACTGTACCGGGACTGTTGTGGTAAAGAAGGAGCTGAACCGAAAGGCAGAGTTCTCGATTTATCGATCAGTCTATGTTCCTACCCTCACCTATGGTCATGAGCTTGAGGGTAATGACTGAAAGGCACTCCCTTGGAGATGGAGTAAGGACCTCGTAGTAGAGCCACTGCTCCTCCATGTCGAGAGGAGCCATCTGAGGTGGCTCGGGCATCTGTTCAGGATGTCCCCTGGACGCCTCACTAAGGAGGTGTTCCAGGCATGTCCCACTGTGAGGAGACCCCGGGAAAGACCCGGGACCCACTGGAGGGACTATGTCTCTTGGTTGGCCTGGGAACATTTTGGGGTCCCAGCGGAGGAGCTGAAGGACGTGTCTGGGGTGGGGGAAGTCTATGAGTCCTTGCATAGACTGTTGCCCCTGTGACCCGCCTCCTGGATAAGCGGAAGAAAAAGGATGGATGGATGTGTGGATGTAAACTTCATACTCTGAGGAATAAGTAATGCAGAATTGTCTAAAAAAGATCCTTCCCTTTTTATTCTGGCATTTAACAAATAGAAATAATTTAGGTAATCCTAATTGACCTAAAAGCAGAAAAGTCTTATTTTTGTCACGAAGTTCTACTTTTACAAAACACTTTCTGGGAATGTACTAATTTATGAGAAAAAGTTGGGTAATGCAGCTTTAATCATTACTTTAATGTGGTCCAGAAAAATGAAGATATATTTTTAAATTTTGTAATTGTCTCCCTCAGGTTAAACCCAGTAAGCCTTTCAAGAGAAAGGGAGGGGACCGCTTCGACAGTCTGGTGGAGCAGTATAAGAGGAAACTGATGGGGAATGCAGACACCATGGTCAAGAGGAGCAAGTGGTTCGACAGCTAAACCATTTTTATGATTAGAAATCAAATTTAAGACTGAACGTATTCCAACCTGGCTGCAATTTCAGTTCATGTGATTTTGTACTTCATCAGTGAGTCAGTTTTTGCTAGAAATTAGAGCAGATAGCCAAATATTGAGAATTGTTTTAGATATTTATTTACTTCCTCTCAGTGGCTCAAATGCGCTAAACAACTGAATTCAAATAGTGTTTGCCCCAAAACCTGTCAGACCACTCTACAGACTCCAGTCTACACCATGTGAAAGAACTCAATAGGTGTGAACGAGGGGCTATGAGGTGTTCAGGCACGTCTAATAATTTGTCATTAGCACTAATACTAAGTTTACAGCTATAATTTCTAAAAAATGGCTATCATGCATATAACCACACTTGCATTGGCAGAAATGGATAAGCAACATCTCATTTATGTTAAGCACGCTACACACTGTTACTCTCAAGATATTTACTCTTCAGCTCAACAGTTTTGTCTTTTTTCACTTTAACATCGACGTCCAAAACATGTCACATGCCTAATATTTTCTCCTGTGCATTTGAACGCCTCTCCTAGTATGCACCTAATGTAAAGTTGGTTGCGCTGTTACATGCAGCATATATCCAAGTATGAATCTGCTTCTCCAGATGTGAATTGAATCAAAGATCCTAATAGCACAAAACCTCAATCGTAGTTTCTTGGTTTATATGTATTGGACTAGGCCAGTTATTCGGTATTCATGGCTTGCTTCTAATTGTAATGTGTTTCTTAGTCTAAAATTAAATCATTTGTTGAAATTACAATTTGAATGTAGGCAATTTGCGTTTATTTTGAGTACTGGGGTCCTATTGTGTATAAAACCTGCTAACCCTGTAGTTTAGACTTATACAAACTTGTTTTGAAATGCATGGGATTCTTGTTTTAGCTGTTCATATTTCAGTCTTCTCAAATGTTAATTCGGTTGTAAACATCGTGTTTGAAATGTGCACTGTCAATTTAATTTTTATTTCAATTGCAATATTTCTCAAATTTTCCAAAAATGTCTATTCCAATCTTGATCCTGTAAATCTTTTTCTTTACCAATTTGTTATTTTGTTATTATATGGATATGAACACAAATCAGGATGAAATCTTGATAAAGTTGAGCTCAAATGTAAAGTTGTACAGTTTGAATTGCTGTGCTCCATCCCTCCTGTTGTGTTTTTTTTATTTTTGTGGTAAATATTAAATATCATAACTGAAATAACAGTTGTTGTGGTTTTAGTCACATGTACAATGCCTCCATATGTCAAGTCTCTATTGTAAATAGTATTTGTATGATAAGGCTCATTCATCCTCATTCATGTTCACTGATATTGCATGATAATACCTTATATACTGTGGCTCTCACCAGATTGACATGTATAGCCCTCTGAACTACAGAGGGCTATACATGTCTGAACTTAGTTCAGACATGTCAATTAGGTCAGTTCCGGGACCTATCACATGCAAGCACTTCAGCCAGAGTTGAACAAGACATATTCTTTGTGAACTCAAGAAATGTTTATGCTAGCAAGGCTAGTAATATTCCACAGTACGGCGGGGTGGCCTCCTCACAGATCTAACCTGTATCTTTTCCTGGTGGTGTCACCTGGTTGTTTAAGATAGATAGTTGCCATACCATGGAACTTTGCTGGCAAAGTAATTACATCTCTATCATCTCTAGAGACCAGCAGGCGGTGGACCCTCCGCAAGAAAAGTACCATATTGCACCTTTAGTCTCATCTGTTTGGTTAAATTGTTGTAATCCAGAATGATGAATATGTGACTTCAAACATTAATAATACTTTTTTTTATTCTCCAAAAAAAAAAAAAAAAACAAGGAAAAGGAAATGTAGTAAAAAAATGAATTTTAAAAAATGGCAGTTCCAAATTTTTTTCCTAGATATATCTTTATTAATTTATATTGAGTTCAAGTTTCTAATAGTGCTGCCACTCACTATTCACTTATGAATACCTAGGCAGCCACAGTTAGGGTGAGGTACGTGAGACTGACGTTGTTGCTATCATTGCACAAATGCACAAATGGCTTTCACACTAGTGAGGTGGGTGAAATATCTTGCCCAACGACACAATGACAACATGTACAGGCCAAAAGTGGGAGACTTGCATGTGTTCTGTCATTGAGTCTTTAGGCAAGACACCAACATCGCCTAATATGAAAGTGGTGTGTGCATGAGTGTTGGTCATGGTTTGCCTTTGATGTTCTGAGTCTCCCCTCGTCTCCCTTACTCTCCCCCTTCAGAGTGAGATTGCAACACAGTCATTTTCCAATGCAAATGAGATGAAACTACTGCACATGTTTGTGGAGCTGCTAGCCATGCTGCTAGAATCTCACAGCTAGCCATAAGGCTGATGAGATCGCTAAAATATATGTTAATTATAATATCCTAATTTAGCATAATAATTCACCCCTTCTTTAAATGAGTATATATGCAAAATGGTCTATTCATAAAAAATATGATTTATTATTTGTACATATAAAATATAAAATGTGCAAAAATATACATCTCATGTATAGCTTTACATATAGATATTGCACAGGAGCAGTGTTCAAATGTCTTGTACAGTTTTTCTTGGCCACTTCAGATGATTTTTAATGCATTTTCCAGGAATGACCACTGGTTGGTCTCTGACGTATGCTCCGCTCTGACTCAGCACATATGGATTATTACCACATCATTGCACATAGTGTAGTACAAAGCATTATGAAACATAAGACTGATTCTCAAAGGTATATTGTAGACTCCATCAGCATTTAAAAAAAAAAAAAAAGTTACATTTGTTTTGTTTTGATTTTTTTAGTTGTTTAAAAATAGAAAAAAACACAAATATATTATGTTAATAGAAATATTTTGTGTGTGTGTGTATATATAAATATTTTGTATTTATTTAAAAAAACAAACATTTTCAAGAGTAAAAAATACAATGCAATGTGCTGCAAAAATTACTGCACAATTACTACAACCATAAAAAATACAAAGTTTTGAAACCACTGCTACATGAAAACAAAAAATCCTTACACTTAATATAAATAAATACATATACATAGTATAAATAGGTAAATAATATAAAAATGCAAAATCTTTATTATTTTTTTAAGTAATAGGCTGTATACCACATATTTACCTGTGCAAATAAACAATTGGACTTTTATGGCTGCATAACTAATCACCTAATCAATTTAACAACTGAAATGGCTGTCATTGTCAAAATGACTGCACATGTTTAATGTAATATTATATATATATATATATATATATATATATATATATATATATATATATATATATATAAACATCTTTTGTGAATCTTGAATAAATAAATAACCCAATAAAATTAATAATATTTAAATCTTAAAAAAACCAAAAAACTTTTAGAAAATCAAATCTATTCTGTGCACTTATCTAGTTGGCCCAAATTCGTCTGCAGCTTTTTCAGGTACTCCTTAACCAGATGGAAAGCACTCAGAGTGATACTGTGGAAGAAGTGCTTGCGTTCCTGAAGCTTCCGTAGCTCCCTGGGCACCTCCTTCATGGACCTACTGCTGCAGTGGCACTGTTTGGCCTGATCCACAAAGCCACTCAGACTGGCCATCTCCTCCTTAAGGTCCAGAGCGTGATAAAAGTTGTTCGAGATGAGCCCAGAGGAGATGTTCAGGTACTGGACTACACAGCACACATAGTGCTCCCCCGATGGTGAGCTGGTGGCCAAGGGGGGCGGGATCTGATGGGACAACAGCAAAAGTATTTAAAATCAGATGCTAAGAGATACTGAACTAGTACTGAAACTAGAAACTTCATTGCACAATACAAAATACAAAAAAAGACCATATACTTTGGTCTTGTGATTGTAATGTTATTTAAAAGGGACTTTAACAGTATAAAAAAACAGCTCTCCAAAGTCTGTTCTTTATGGTCAGATTGTGTTAAAACAAAGCTCAGATTAAAGATTCAGACTTCAGAGCTTAGACAGTGCAGTGCATCTAGATAGTTTCGATCGCCTAGAGAATGTTGATGACATAAGCCTTACATTCGATTGTCAACACATACTAAGTATTGTATTGCAGTTAGTGACATACTCAATACCATGTATCCCCCACTTCTCCCCCACTATCTATACTCTAACTTTTGTTTACTCAAAAAAATTACACTCCAGGTCATGTATTCTTATACCCATAGAAAGATTATTGCTTTGAGTATGGCATTAAACTCATTTATCTCCATAGAGACAGACAGAAGGTACAATCAGCCCAAGCTACAGGCCAGATCTCTGGAGAGACCCCATTCACAGTAACAGTCCATGTTTTTCAAGCAATAAAAACACCTGTAATTGAATAACTGTGAGATAGATAAGTTTAATGCCAGTACTGTGGAACATTCAAGGCAAAGCAATCAGCAGGAGGTAAGCAGATGGTGGACCCTGCTTTAAAAACATTGCATAGTGCAAATTCAGTAGCCATTCAAAATTACACTCCCTTAAACTTTTGGACAATTGAATATAGAATGTATTTTTTCTTACACTGATGGTGTCATTGATCTTGCGCACGAGTTGTTTGGCCATTTTCTCGACTCTACCCTTCATCCGATCCGCCTCTGTGAGCAGGGACACGGTTCGCATCTGGGACTGCAGTGGCAGGAGCGACAGGAGCAGCAGGAGTGACAGGGGTGGCAGGACCAAGTGCATGGCTGTCAACTGCTCCAGTGACTGATGATAACTGATGATTCTATACAACAAGAGGAGACCAGGTAAAGCTACTGCTGTCACCACTGTATGAACCAGTTTGTACTCTGATCTTTTGTATTTAGGAGTAAATATTGGATATCAACACACCTGTGAAAACTCCAGTGCCAATGGTACAAAGATTATCCTGCCAAGAGTTATTGTGACCTAATATAGGCCTGCTGTTACCATCAGGAAACGTAAAGAGAGGAGTAGTACCTCCAATGCAGTTTTATCTATTTTTTTTCACTATTAACTTCAGCTATTGCTGCTAGTTTAGCATCACTGCCTATTTGTTAACAATTGTGATTGTGATTACACAACATACTATCATTTAAAAAGTTACAGCTGTCTCCCCCCAGGGCCGACTATGAGTCGCTCCCTCAAACTCGCTCGCCACGATAGAGGTAGTGGGTACCTCCAAAATCAAGTGACAAAACATATCAGGTTTAATACTAATTCTTTTTTAGTTTGACCTCATTTCACTAACATACTGGTTTTAATTTTAACTGTAAATTGCAGTGACATATTTCTCAAGCTCAGTATTTTGCAATCCCAGGACTCCCACTCCATACTTTGGGAAACACTGTACTATGACTGTAAAGTATAGTTTAAAAAAGATCCAAGCATTCTTTGCAGTGATTTTTAACCTTTTTTGAGAGAAGTCTTTAGTTAAATCCATGTGTGAATCTATTAACTCAAATTGGACTTATTTTCAAGGCACACCTGACATTATCTCAAAGGCGCACTAGTTGAAAATCAATGTACACAGAGTGTATATACTGTAGAATACAATTGTATACATATATACAGTCACACATTATCATTTAAAAAATGAATCTTTCAAAAAATACTTCAAACGTAATGCTCTATCAATTCAATATTTCTTTCAACAATATTTTCAAGCACATTTAGTTTATACAGTAAAATATAAAATTCACTCATCCATAGTTACAGTATGTTGAGTAAATGCACCTGCCTCCCTGGGGTATTACTACTTAAAAATCACATATATCACACATATTATGACTAAACACGCATTATAGTACCTGTAGTAAACACAATGTGGCGTACAGCACATGTAGTAAACAGCGTGGTCTATAGTACATGTAGTAAACACAGTACACCTAGTAAATATAGTATGGTCTATAGTACACGTAGTAAATGCAGTAAATGTAGTAAACATATTGTAGTCTATAGTACACGTAGTAAACAATGTGATCTGAGTGAGCGGGCCTTACCTTGGCTGGTGTCGGAGTACCACTGGATGCTCCATC